>NC_140987.1:33748302-34212752 GCF_052327205.1 Somniosus microcephalus | reverse complement strand
TCTTTCCTTTCTTTCCTTCTTTCCTTTCTTTCCTTCTTCCTTCTTTCCTTTCTTTCCTTCTTTTCCTTTCTTTCCTTCTTTCCTTCTTTCCTTTCTTTCCTTTCTTTCCTTTCTTTCCTTCTTTCCTTTCTTTCCTTCTTCCTCTTTCCTTTCTTTCCTTCTTTCCTTCTTTCCTTTCTTTCCTTCTTTCCTTCTTTCCTTTCTTTCCTTCTTTCCTTCTTTCCTTCTTTCCTTCTTTCCTTCTTCCTTTCCTTTCCTTCTTTCCTTCTTTCCTTTCTTCTTCTTTCCTTCTTCCTTCTCCTTCCTTCTTTCCTTCTTTCTTCTTCCTTTCTTCCTTCTTTCCTTCTTCCTTCTTTCCTTCTTTCTTTCCTTTCTTTCCTTCTTTCCTTTCTTTCCTTCTTTCCTTCTTTCTTTCTTCTTCCTTCTTCCTTCTCCTTTCTTTCCTTCTTTCCTTCTTCCTTCTTTCCTTCTTTCCTTCTTCTCTTCCTTCTTTCCTTCTTTCCTTTCTTTCCTCTTCCTTCTTTCCTTTCTTTCTCTTTCTTTCCTTCTTTCCTTCTTTCCTTTCTTTCCTTCTTTCCTTCTTTCCTTCTTTCCTTCTTTCCTTCTTCCTTTCTTCCTTCTTTCCTTCTTTCCTTTCTTTCCTTCTTCCTTCTTCTTCTTTCCTTCTTTCTTCCTTTCTTCCTTCTTTCCTTTCTTCCTTTGTTCCTTCTTTCCTTTCTTTCTTCTTTCCTTCTTTCCTTCTTTCCTTTCTTTCCTTCTTTCCTTTTCTTTCCTTCTTTCCTTTCTTTCCTTCTTTCCTTTCTTCCTCTTCCTTCTTCTTCTTTCCTTCTTTCCTTCTTTCCTTCTTCCTTTCCTTCTTTCTTCTTCCTTCTTTCTTCCTTCTTCCTTCCTTTCTTTCTTTCTTCCTTTCGTTTCCTTCTTTCCTTCTTTCCTTTCTTTCCTTCTTTCCTTTCTTTCCTTTCTTTCCTTCTTTCCTTTCTTTCCTTCTTTCTTCTTTCCTTCTTTCCTTTCTTCCTTCTTTCCTTTCTTTCCTTCTTTCCTTCTTCCTTTTCCTTCTTTCCTTCTTTCCTTTCTTCCTTTCCTTCTTCCTTTCTTCCTTTCCTTCTTTCCTTTCTTCCTTCCTTCTTCTTTCTTCCTTCCTTTCTTCCTTCCTTTCTTTCTTCCTCTTTCGTTCTTCCTTTCTTTCCTTCTTTCCTTTCTTCCTTCCTTCCATTCTTTCTTTCCTTCTTTCCTTCTTTCTTTCTTTCCTTCTTTCCTTCTTTCCTTTCTTTCCTTCTTTCTCTTCTTTCTTTCCTTCTTTCCTTTCTTTCCTTCTTTCCTTCTTTCCTTTCTTTCCTCTTTCCTTCTTTCCTTCTTTCCTTCTTTCCTTTCTTTCCTTCTTTCGTTCTTCCTTTCTTTCCTTCTTCCTTTCTTCCTTCTTCTTTCATTCTTTCCTCTTTCCTTCTTTCCTTTCTTTCCTTCTTTCCTTTCTTTCCTTCTTTCCTTCTTTCCTTTCTTCCTTCTTTCCTTTCTTTCCTTCTTTCCTTCTTTCCTTTCTTTCCTTCTTTCCTTCTTTCCTTCTTTCCTTCTTTCCTTCTTCCTTCTTTCCTTCTTCCTTCTCTTCCTTCTTTCCTTCTTCCTTCTTCCTTCTTTCCTTCTTTCCTTCTTTCCTTCTTTCCTTCTTTCCTTCTTTCCTTTCTTTCCTTCTTTCCCTTCTTCTTCCTTCTTTCTTTCCTTTCTTTCCTTCTTTCCTTTCTTTCGTTCTTTCCTTCTTTCTTTCTTCTTTCTTCCTTTCCTTCTTCCTTTCTTCCTTTCTTTCCTTCTTTCCTTTCTTCCTTTTGTTCCTTCTTTCCTTTCTTCCTTTCTTTCCTTCTTTCCTTTCTTTCCTTCTTTCCTCTTCCTTTCCTTTCTTTCCTTCTTTCCTTTCTTCCTTTCCTTCTTCCTTTCTTCCTTCTTCCTTTCTTCCTTCCTTTCTTCTTTCCTTCTTTCGTTTCTTCTTTCTTTCCTTCTTTCCTTCTTCCTTCCTTCTCTTTCCTTCTTTCCTTCTTTCCTTCTTTCCTTCTTCCTTCTTCCTTCTTTCCTTTCTTTCCTTCTTTCCTTTCTTTCCTTCTTTCCTTCTTTCCTTTCTTTCCTTCTTTCCTTCTTTCCTTTCTTCTTCTTTCCTTCTTTCCTTTCTTTCCTTCTTTCCTTCTTTCCTTCTTTCCTTTCTTTCCTTCTTTCCTTTCTTTCCTCTTCCTCTTTCCTTCTTTCCTTCTTCCTTTCTTTCCTTCTTTCCTTCTTTCCTCTTTCCTTTCTTTCCTTCTTTCCTTTCTTTCCTTCTTTCCTTCTTTCCTTTCTTTCCTTCTTTCCTTTCTTTCCTTCTTTCCTTCTTTCCTTTCTTTCCTCTTTCCTTTCTTTCCTTCTTTCCTTCTTTCCTTTCTTTCCTTTCTTTCCTTCTTCCTTCTTTCCTTTCTTTCCTTCTTTCCTTCTTTCCTTCTTTCCTTCTTTCCTTCTTTCCTTTCTTTCCTTCTTTCCTTCTTTCCTTTCTTTCCTTTCCTTCTTCCTTTCTTTCCTTCTTTCCTTCTTTCCTTTCTTTCCTTCTTTCCTTCTTTCCTTTCTTTCCTTCTTCCTTTCTTTCCTTCTTTCCTTTCTTTCCTTTCTTTCCTTTCTTTCCTTCTTTCCTTTCTTTCCTTCTTTCCTCTTTCCTTTCTTTCCTTCTTCTTTCCTTCTTTCTTTCCTTCTTTCCTTCTTCCTTTCTTTCCTTCTTTCCTTCTTTCCTTTCTTTCCTTTCTTTCCTTTCTTCCTTCTTTCCTTCTTCCTTTCTTTCCTTCTTTCCTTCTTCCTTTCTTTCCTTTCTTTCCTTTCTTCTTTCTTTCCTTCTTTCCTTCTTTCCTTTCTTTCCTTCTTTCCTTCTTTCCTTTCTTTCCTTCTTTCTTTCCTTTCTTTCCTTCTTTCCTTTCTTTCCTTCTTTCCTCTTTCCTTTCTTCCTTCTTCCTTCTTTCTTCTTTCCTTTCTTTCTTCTTTCCTTCTTTCCTTCTTTCCTTCTTCCTTCTTTCCTTTCTTCCTTCTTCCTTCTTTCCTTTCTTTCCTTCTTTCCTTTCTTTCCTTCTTTCCTTTCTTCCTTCTTTCCTTCTTTCCTTCTTTCCTTCTTTCCTTTCTTTCCTTCTTCCTTTCTTTCCTTCTTTCTTCCTTTCTTTCCTTCTTTCCTTTCTTTCCTTCTTTCCTTCTTTCCTTTCTTCCTTTCCTTCTTTCCTTCTTCCTTTCTTTCCTTCTTTCCTTTCTTCCTTTTGTTCCTTCTTTCCTTTCTTTCTTTCTTTCCTTCTTTCCTTCTTTCCTTTCTTCCTTCTTTCCTTCTTTCCTTTCTTCCTTCTTTCTTTCCTTCTTTCCTTCTTTCCTTTCTTTCCTTCTTTCCTTCTTTCCTTTCTTTCCTTCTTTCCTTTCTTCCTTTCTTTCCTTCTTTCCTTCTTTCCTTTCTTTCCTTCTTCCTTTCTTTCCTTCTTTCCTTCTTTCTTTCCTTTCTTCCTTCTTTCCTTTCTTCCTTTTGTTCCTTCTTTCCTTTCTTTCTTTCTTTCCTTCTTTCCTTCTTTCCTTTCTTTCCTTCTTTCCTTCTTTCCTTTCTTTCCTTCTTTCCTTCTTTCCTTTCTTTCCTTCTTTCCTTTCTTTCCTTCTTTCCTTTCTTTCCTTCTTTCCTTTCTTTCCTTCTTTCCTTCTTTCCTTTCTTTCTTCTTCCTTTCTTTCCTTCTTTCTTTCCTTTCTTTCCTTCTTTCCTTTCTTTCCTTCTTTCCTTCTTTCCTTTCTTCCTTTCCTTCTTTCCTTTCTTCCTTTCTTTCCTTCTTTCCTTTCTTCCTTTGTTCCTTCTTTCCTTTCTTTCTTTCTTTCCTTCTTTCCTTCTTTCCTTTCTTTCCTTCTTTCCTTCTTTCCTTTCTTTCCTTCTTTCCTTCTTTCCTTTCTTTCCTTCTTCCTTCTTTCCTTTCTTTCCTTATTTCCTTCTTCCTTTCTTTCCTTCTTTCCTTCTTTCCTTTCTTTCCTTCTTTCCTTCTTTCCTTTCTTTCCTTCTTTCCTTCTTTCCTTCTTTCCTTCTTTCCTTTCTTTCCTTTCTTTCCTTCTTTCCTTCTTTCCTTCTTTCCTTCTTTCCTTTCTTTCCTTCTTCCTTTCTTTCCTTCTTTCTTTCCTTTCTTTCCTTCTTTCCTTTCTTTCCTTCTTTCCTTCTTTCCTTTCTTTCCTTCTTTCCTTCTTCCTTTCTTTCCTTCTTTCCTTCTTTCCTTTCTTTCCTTATTCCTTCTTCCTTTCTTTCCTTCTTCCTTCTTCCTTTCTTTCCTTCTTTCCTTCTTTCCTTTCTTTCCTTCTTTCCTTTCTTTCCTTCTTTCCTTCTTTCCTTCTTTCTTTCTTCTTCTTTCCTTTCTTTCCTTCTTTCCTTCTTTCCTTCTTTCCTTCTTCCTTTCTTTCCTTCTTTCTTTCTTTCTTTCCTTCTTTCCTTTCTTTCCTTCTTTCCTTCTTTCCTTTCTTCCTTTCCTTCTTTCCTTTCTTCCTTTCTTTCCTTCTTTCCTTTCTTCTTTTGTTCCTTCTTTCCTTTCTTTCTTTCTTTCCTTCTTTCCTTCTTTCCTTTCTTTCCTTCTTTCCTTCTTTCCTTTCTTTCCTTCTTTCCTTTCTTCCTTTCTTTCCTTCTTTCCTTCTTTCCTTTCTTTCCTTCTTCCTTTCTTTCCTTCTTTCCTTCTTTCTTTCCTTCTTTCCTTCTTTCCTTTCTTCCTTTTGTTCCTTCTTTCCTTTCTTTCTTTCTTTCCTTCTTTCCTTCTTTCCTTTCTTTCCTTCTTCCTTCTTTCCTTTCTTCCTTCTTCCTTCTTTCCTTTCTTTCCTTCTTTCCTTTCTTTCCTTCTTTCCTTTCTTTCCTTTCTTTCCTTTCTTTCCTTCTTTCCTTTCTTTCCTTCTTTCCTTCTTTCCTTTCTTTCCTTCTTCCTTTCTTTCCTTCTTTCTTTCCTTTCTTTCCTTCTTTCCTTTCTTTCCTTCTTTCCTTCTTTCCTTTCTTCCTTTCCTTCTTTCCTTTCTTCCTTTCTTTCCTTCTTTCCTTCTTCCTTTTGTTCCTTCTTTCCTTTCTTTCTTTCTTTCCTTCTTTCCTTCTTTCCTTTCTTTCCTTCTTTCCTTCTTTCCTTTCTTTCCTTCTTTCCTTTCTTCCTTTTGTTCCTTCTTTCCTTTCTTTCTTTCTTTCCTTCTTTCCTTCTTTCCTTTCTTTCCTTCTTTCCTTCTTTCCTTTCTTTCCTTCTTTCCTTCTTCCTTTCTTTCCTTCTTTCCTTCTTTCCTTTCTTTCCTTCTTCCTTTCTTTCCTTCTTTCCTTCTTTCTTTCCTTTCTTTCCTTCTTCCTTCTTTCTTTCCTTTCTTTCCTTCTTTCCTTTCTTCCTTTCCTTCTTTCCTTTCTTCCTTTCTTTCCTTTATTCCTTTGTTCCTTCTTTCCTTTCTTCCTTTCTTTCCTTCTTTCCTTCTTTCCTTTCTTTCCTTCTTTCCTTTCTTTCCTTTCTTTCCTTCTTCCTTCTTTCCTTTCTTTCCTTCTTTCCTTCTTTCCTTCTTTCCTTTCTTTCCTTCTTTCCTTTCTTTCCTTCTTTCCTTCTTTCCTTTCTTTCCTTCTTTCCTTTCTTCCTTCTTTCCTTCTTTCCTTTCTTTCCTTCTTTCCTTTCTTTCCTTCTTTCCTTTCTTTCCTTCTTTCCTTCTTTCCTTTCTTCTTCCTTCTTTCCTTTCTTTCCTTCTTTCCTCTTTCCTTTCTTTCCTTCTTTCCTTTCTTTCCTTCTTTCCTTCTTTCCTTTCTTTCCTTCTTTCCTTTCTTTCCTTCTTTCCTTCTTTCCTTTCTTTCCTTCTTTCCTTTCTTTCCTTCTTTCCTTCTTTCCTTTCTTTCCTTCTTTCCTTTCTTTCCTTCTTTCCTTCTTTCCTTTCTTTCCTTCTTTCCTTTCTTTCCTTCTTTCCTTCTTTCCTTTCTTTCCTTGTTTCCTTTCTTCCTTTCTTTCCTTCTTTCCTTTCTTCCTTTCTTTCCTTCTTTCCTTCTTTCCTTTCTTTCCTTCTTCCTTTCTTTCCTTCTTTCCTTTCTTCCTTCTTTCCTTCTTTCCTTTCTTTCCTTCTTTCCTTTCTTTCCTTCTTTCCTTTCTTTCCTTCTTTCCTTTCTTCCTTTCTTTCCTTCTTTCCTTCTTTCCTTTCTTTCCTTCTTCCTTTCTTTCCTTCTTTCCTTTCTTTCCTTCTTTCCTTCTTTCCTTCTTTCCTTTCTTCCTTTCTTCCTTTCTTTCTTTCCTTCTTTCCTTCTTTCCTTCTTTCCTTTCTTTCCTTCTTTCCTTCTTTCCTTTCTTTCCTTCTTTCCTTTCTTTCCTTTCTTTCCTTCTTTCCTTTCTTTCCTTCTTTCCTTCTTTCCTTTCTTTCCTTCTTCCTTTCTTTCCTTCTTTCCTTTCTTTCCTTCTTTCCTTCTTTCCTTTCTTTCTTTCCTTCTTTCCTTCTTTCCTTTCTTTCCTTCTTTCCTTCTTTCCTTCTTTCCTTTCTTTCCTTCTTTCCTTCTTTCCTTTCTTTCCTTCTTTCCTTCTTTCCTTTCTTTCCTTCTTTCCTTTCTTTCCTTCTTTCCTTCTTTCCTTTCTTCCTTTCTTTCCTTCTTTCCTTTCTTTCCTTCTTTCCTTTCTTTCCTTCTTTCCTTCTTTCCTTTCTTTCCTTTCTTTCCTTCTTTCCTTTCTTTCCTTCTTTCCTTCTTTCCTTCTTTCCTTTCTTCCTTTCTTCCTTTCTTTCTTTCCTTCTTTCCTTCTTTCCTTTCTTCCTTTCTTTCCTTCTTTCCTTTCTTCCTTTTGTTCCTTCTTTCCTTTCTTCCTTTCTTCCTTTCTTTCTTTCCTTCTTTCCTTTCTTCCTTTCTTTCCTTCTTTCCTTTCTTCCTTTTGTTCCTTCTTTCCTTTCTTCCTTTCTTCCTTTCTTTCCTTCTTTCCTTCTTTCCTTTCTTCCTTTCTTCCTTTCTTTCCTTCTTTCCTTTCTTCCTTCTTTCCTTTCTTCCTTTCTTTCCTTCTTTCCTTTCTTCCTTTTGTTCCTTCTTTCCTTTCTTCCTTTCTTCCTTTCTTTCCTTCTTTCCATCTTTCCTTTCTTCCTTTCTTTCCTTCTTTCCTTCTTTCCTTCTTTCCTCCCTTCTTTTCCTTCTTTCCTCCCTTCTTTCCTTCCTTTCTTTCTTTCTTTCTTTCTTTCTTTCTTTCTTTCTTTCTTTCTTTCTTTCTTTCTTTCTTTCTTTCTTTCTTTCTTTCTTTCTTTCTTCCTTCCTTTCTTCTTGTCTTTCTTTCTGCTCACTGTTAACCTGTAAAGAATAGCCACTTGGACAAGGCAACATTGGGACTCCTGGCCACCAGGTAAGTTTTGTGAGACTCCGCTCTTGCCACCAGAGCATTGCTCGACCGCATCTCGGATCAGAGAATGGGACTTGGCTCAACCAATGCAGCTTGTGGAGAACATACAGGGCTGACTATTTCTCAACCGCTGTCCATTCAGTTCCCTCACACTGTTGGTCTCAGTAATTCCCCCAAACCGGATGATTATTTCATCAGCACTCCACCGTTTGAATGAACCAACAGGCCAATGAATTTAAAAAAAAATCTAGGATATTAAATTTAATCAGAATTATTTGCAGCAGCTTTATTTTTACAAAAGGTTCTCATCAAATTTAGATTAAATAAAGGGGTGAGCATTCAAGTAATCGCTGAAATGATAAGGAACCAATCTCATTTTTGTAGCTTTAAACTCGTCCTCCAGTGAATGGAAGATAAGAAACTGGTGATCATATATTTCTTTTCAGTTAATGGATGCTGAAACAATTTAGCTTCACTCCCACGCAGTAGAAGAGAGTTCGTTACAAACTGTGCCCTGTTGTTCAAGTCTTGCAAATGAAAGATGGCAAAGGGCTTGATCTTCCAATGTCTGCTTTTTTTTGCACAATCTTCAAACGGCTTACAGAGAAAGAAAGGCTTGTATTTATACAGCACATTATTACATGGCTCAGAAATGTCTTAAAGCACTTCACATTCAGTGAATTACTTAGAAGCACAGCAACTTTGTTAGGTATTCAAAAGTAGCGACCATTTGGCGCACAGCAGGATTCCACAAGATTGCATTGAGATGAAGCACTGGTTAATCTGTCTTTTTGATGCTAATCGTTGAGGAAGGAATTTTGACCAGGCTACTGGGAGAGCTTTTTTTCAAAGAGAGGCATAGGATCTTTAACATCCATGTAAACCGACAGAGAAAGGACAGTTGAAGGGCAGCATCTCTGACAAAGCAGCATCTTCCTCAGTGCTGCACTGGAGTATCGGTTTAAACTACGAGCTCATGGGTCTTGACACCACAACCTTTTGACCCAGAGGCAAGAGCGCTGCCAACTGAGCCAAGCTGGCACAGGAGTGGCCCAGCTGCTAGTTGCAAAGACACTGCAGCATATTTCAGAATCGTAGATTGCTGCATGAGTCATCATGCTCAGACACACTGGGCTAATTACAATACTGTCAGCCTTGGCTCAGTGGTAGCTCTCTTGGCTCTGATTCAGACTTGAGCACAAGATCTTCAATGCAGTACTGAGGGAGCACTGCACTGTCCAAAGCTGTTAAACCCTGTTCCCACCTGCCCTCTCAGGTGGGCAGAAAAGATTCCGTGGCATTATTCAAAGAAGTGTAGGGGAGCTCTCTGGGTATCCTTGCCAACTTTTATCCCTCAACCAACATGACTAAAACAGATTATCCGGTCATTTATTTCATTGCTGTTTGTGGGTCCTTGCTGTGTGCAAGTTGGCTGCCGCATTTCCTACTTTACAACATTGACTACACTTTAACAAGTACTTCATTGGCTGTAAAAGCGCTCTGGGGCATCCCGAGGTCATGAAAGGCGCTATATAAATGCAAGCTCTTTCCTTTCTTTCTTTTACAAGGCTGCATTTGGCCCAATTATGGGCCAAGTACATAATGTTTGAATTGAAATCACTGGCGAGGAAAGGGAAAATGTCCTATTTAGCCCTGGTGGAACAGAAAACCTTGCGAGAAAGTTAAATGGAAGTAACTTGGCAGTCTCTTTGGGTTATCACAAGTTCAACCTGGCAAAGTCTTGTTTCCACAGCTGACAATCTGCAGCAGTTAATGGTTTTTGGAAATTGCCTGCAGTGCAAAAGTTCATGTGGGAAGGTCTCCAGAAATGGTGGACTGTATTAGTATAATTAATTCGGAATTAAAGTGCACCTGTACAAATTGAAGTTGATGGAATATAGAGTAATGTATGAATTTTGTATGTCCAATTTATGTAACAAAACAAATCCAGGCACATATTTTAAAACTATTTCCCATGTAATAGTTTCGCTTTCAAAAGAGAACTTCAACGATAGTTAAAATTGCCATATAAGTGTGCCACTAAAGAAGGATTTACATTTATCTAGCGCCTTTCATGACCTCAGGACGCCCCAAAACACTTTACAGCCAATGAAATGCCACTGTAATGTAGGAAAGGCGGCAGCCAATCTGCAGCAAGGTTCCACAAACAACAACGTGATAATGGCCAGATAATCTCTCTTTTTTTAGAGTAATGTTGGTTGAGGGATACATAGTGGTCAGGACAGCAGTTAAAATGCAGACGATCTGTGCTGTCCAACTTATAAGTTGTAAGTAATTCATATTGCTCAATGTATGTTGTAGAATCACAGAATGTTACAGTGCAAGAGGCCATTCGGCCCATCGTACCAGAGCGCACGCTATCATTATAATGAAACTTTTAAGTATTGTTACCAGGCAGCTGGGCTTTTCAGCCAAGAGTTTTGTCTCTCTGGATACTTATTTCAAGAGGACAACCCTCTCTTTACTAATGGGGTGTAATTTAGTTATTATTGTGATATTTGTTACATTGGTGCAGGAGCTATCAACATGAGGTGAGGAGATGAAAAGCCACAGCAAAGCTTGAGGTCAATCAGCGGAGAATGATGGTGTGCACTGCAGCCAGAGATAGAAACCATGCAAAGGATCACGACAGGTAAGGGAAACAAAGAGAATAAATACAAACAGTGGTAGTAAAGAAAGACAATGAGAAAACAGAAATAAAAGCATTTACAAGACATTTTCTTGAAGGTTCACCAGACCGATTCCTGGGATGGTGGGGGGGGGGGGGGGCGTTGACCTATGAGGAGAGATTGAGTACACTAGGCCTCTATTCTCCAGAGTTTAGAAGAATGAGAAGTGGTCTCATTGTAACATACAAAATTCTTACAGAGCTTGGCAAGGTAGATGCAGGGAGGATGTTTCCCCTGGCTGGGGAGTCAAGAACCAGGGTTCACAGTCTCAGAATAAGGGGTCGGTCATTTAGGACTGAGATGAGGAATTTCTTCACTCAGAGGGTGGTGAATCTTTGGAATTCTCTACCCCAGAGGGCTGTGGAGGCTCAGTCGTTGAGTATATTCAGGACAGAGATGGATACATTTTTGAATATTAAGGGAATCAAGGGATATGGGGGCAGTGCAGGAAAGTGGAGATGAGGTCGAAGATCAGCCATGATCTTATTGACTGGTGGAGCAGGCTCGAAGGGCCAAATGGCCGACTCCTGCTCCTATTTCTTATGTTCTTATGTTCTCATAGCAGCATTAGGAACAGGAATACCGGCCCCTTGATCCTGTTCCATCATTCAGTTAAATCATGGCTGATCTTATACCTCAACCCCATTGACCTGCCTTTGGTCCGGATCCCTTGACACCCTCATTATGTCATTAGAAATCGATGGGAGTGCATTATGTCAACTGCAGGAGTAAGATTTTCACTTCGTTCCTACCTGGTGCACCCTCAGTTTGACAGCCACGGGCCAAGCGAGGGTCTATCCACTGATCCTGGTGGCTCGTGAGTCTTAGAAATAGCCCGTGTAGGAAATATGAATCTTAACAAATAGAATGCTGATTTCTGGGCCACCAATGTGATATGAGCACTGTATAAAATAAGGGAAGAAAAAAAAAAGAAAGACTTGCATTTATATAGCGCCTTTCATGACCACCGGACGTCTCAAAGTGCTTTACAGCCAATGAAGTACTTTTAAAGTGGAGTCACTGTTGTAATGTAGGAAACATGGCAGCCAATTTGCACACAGCAAGCTCCCACAAACAGCAATGTGATAATGACCAGATAATCTGTTTTGTTGTGTTGATTGAGGGATAAATATTGGCCACCACACTAGGGATAACTCTCCTGTTCTTCTTCAAAATATTGCCATGGGATCTTTTATGTCCACCTGAGAGGGCAGACGGAGCCTCGGTTTAACGTCTCATCCGAAAGACGGCGCGTCCGGCAGTGCAGCACTCCCTCAGTACTGCACTGAGAGCGTCAGCCTAGCTTTATGTGCTAAAGTCCCTGGAGTGGGGACTTGAACCCACAAACTTCTGGGCAGTCAGCTGGTGTGTCACCTCAATCATCTGAGTTTGTGTGTACAGATTTAGAACAAATAGCAAGCTCGGTGCATATTTATAATTCATCTACCCTCCATCCATTTTGTATGTATTTTGAAGGTATCTTTTATTTCTTGTGTTCATTCGCAAAGTTGAATTCAGTTCAGAATTTTAAGGCTGCAAGTCAAAATCAGCCACATCAGCACTCCTGCCTCCACTGAAACAGAGGAGCAGGGAGGAAAGGTCTTACTTTAAAGCATTTAAAAAAAAATTGTTCCTGGGATGTGGGCATTGCTGGCAAGACCAGCATTTATTACACATCCCTAATTGCCCTTGAGAAGGTGGTGGTGAGCCGCCTTCTTGAACCGCTGCAGTCTGTGTGGTGAAGGTGCTCCCACAGTGTTGTTAGGGAGGGAGTTCCATGACTTTGACCCAGCGACGATGAAGGATCAGCGATATACTTCCAAATCAGGATGATGTGTGACTTGGAGGGGAACTTGGAGGTGGTGGTGTTCCCATGCATCTGCTGCCCTTGTCCTTCTAGGTGGTAGAGGCCGGAGGTTCGGGAGGTGCTGCCGAAGAAGCCTTGTCAAATTGCTGCAGTGCATCTTGTAGATGGTACACACTGCAGCCACGGTACGCCGGTGGTGGAGGGAGTGAATGTTTAAGGTGGTAGATGGGGTGCCAATCAAACGGGCTGCTTTGCCTTGGATGGCGTCGAGCTTCTTGAGTGTTCTCATCCAGGCTCCTGACTTGTGCCTTGCAAATAGTGGAAAGATTTTGGGGAGTCAGGAAGTGAGACACTCGCCGCAGATTACCCAGCCTCTGACTTGCTCTTGCAGCCACAGTATTTATGTGGCTGGTCCAGTTAAGTTTCTGGTTAATGGTGACCCCCAGGATGTTGATGTTGGGGGATTCGGCGATGGTAATGCCGTTGAATGTCAAGAGGCGGTGGTTAGATGCTCTCTTGTTGGAGCAACTGGATGTGTTGTTGGGCAAGTATTCCTACTACTATATTCCTACTACTATCATTTGGCCAGAAAAAACAGCAAACCTGAGGATTGGCAGCAGTTTAGGATTCAGCAAAGGAGGACAAAGGGATTAATTAAGAGGGGGAAAATAGATTATGAGAGTAAGCTTGCAGGGAACATAAAAACTGACTGTAAAAGCTTTTATAGATATGTGAAGAGAAAAAGATTGGTGAAGTCAAGCGTAGGTCCCTTGCAGTCAGAATCAGGGGAGTTTATAATGGGGAACAAAGAAATGGCAGACCAATTAAATTGATACTTTGGTTCTGTCTTCACAAAGGAGGACAAAAATAACCTCCCAGAGATGTCGGGGAACATAGGATCTAATGAGAGGGAGGAATTTAATTAAATCAGTATTTGTAGGGAAATGGTGTTAGGGAAATTGACGGGATTGAAGGCCGATAAATCCCCAGGGCCTGATAATCTACATCCTAGGGTACTTAAGGAAGTCGCCCTAGAAATAGTAGATGCATTGCTGGTCATCTTCCAAAATTCTATAGAGTCTGGAACAGTTCCCATGGATTGGAGGATAGCTAATGTAACCCCACTATTTAAAAAAGGTGGTAGAGAGAAAATGGGGAATTATAGACCGGTAAGTCTGACATCAGTAGTGGGGAAAATGCTAGAGTCCATTATAAAAGATGTAATAGCAGAGCACTTGGAAAACAGTGACAGGATCAAACAGAGTCAACATGGATTTACAAAAGGTAAATCGTGCTTGACTAATCTACTGGAATTTTTTGAGGGTGTAACTGGTAGAATAGATAGGGAGAACCAGTGGATGTGGTGTATTTGGACTTTCAGAAGGCTTTCGATAAGGTCCCGCATAAGAGATTAGCGTGCAAAGTAAAAGCACACGGGATTGGGGGTAAGTTACTGCCTTGGATAGAGAACTGGTTGGCAGACAGGAAGCAAAGAGTTGGAATAAACGGGTCTTTTTCCGAATGGCAGGCAGTGACTAGTGCGATACCACTGGGATCGGTGCTAGGACCCCAGCTATTGACAATATATATAAATGATCTAGACGAGGGAACTAGATGTAATATCTCCAAGTTTGCAGACGACACAAAGCTGGGTGGGTGTGTGTGCTGTGAGGAGGATGCACAGAAACTCCAGTATGATTTGGACAGGTTGGGTGATTGGGCAGATGCATGGCAAATGCAGTATAATGTGGATAAATGTGAGGTTATCCACTTTTGTGGCCAAAACAGCAAGACAGGTTATTATCTGAATGGCAATAGATTGGGAAAAGGGGAAGTGCAACGAGATCTGGGTGTCCCTGTGCACCAGTCGCTGAAGGTAAGCATGCAGGTGCAGCAGGCGGCTAAGAAGCCAAATGGTATGTTGGCCTTCACAGCGAGAGGATTCGAGTACAGGAGCAAGGGTTTCTTGCTGGAGTTGTACAGGGCCTTGGTGAGACCACACCTTGAATATTGTGTGCAGTTTTAGTCACCTTATCTGAGGAAGGATATTCTTGCCATGGAGAGAGTGCAGCGAAGATTCACCAAACTGATACCCAGGATGGCAGGAATGACGTATGAGGAGAGATTGGGTCGATTGGGCTTATGTTCGCTAGAGTTTAGAAGAATGCGAGGGGATCTCATTGAAGCTTATAAAATTCTAACAGGACTGGACAGACTAGATGCAAGAAGGATGTTCCCGATGGCGGGGGAGTCCAGAACGAAGGGTCACAGTCTAAGGGTAAGGGGTAAGCCATTTAGGACTGAGATGGGGAGGAATTTCTTCACCCAGAGAGTGGTGAACCTGTGGAATTCTTTACCACACAAGGCAGTTGAGGCCAATTCATTAAATATATTCAAGAAGGAGTTAGATATATTTCTTAAGGCTAAAGGGATCAAGGGATATGGGAAAAAAGCAGGGACAGGGTACTGAATTTGGATGATCAGCCATGATCGCATTGAATGGCGGAACAGGCTCGAGGGGCCGAATGACCTACTCCTGCTCCTATCTTCTATGTTTCTATGTTTCTATAAGGGTCCCTCAGCTGTATGTTGCTCATTTGCAAAAAATTATAAGTGTTCTTCCTGAGCTACTCAGGAAAAGAGAACCTTTAACCATGTGGCTCGGTGTCAAATATTGCCTGATAACGCTCCTGCGAAGTGCCTTGGGATATTTTCCTACATTAAAGGCACTATACAAATGCAAGTTGTTGATGCAGATCTTGGAAAAAGAGCACTTGTCCTCTGAATTACATGGAATTACATAGAATTTACAGCACAGAATCAAACCATTCGGCCCAACTGGTCTGTGCCGGTGTTTATGCTCCACACAAGCCTCCTCTCACCCTACTTCATCTAACCCTATCAGCATATATTCCTTTCTCCCTCATTTACTTATCTAGCTTCCTGATAAAGGCATCTATGCTAATCGCCCCAACTAGTCCATGTGGTAGCGAGTTCCACATTCTAACCACTCTCTTAGTAAAGCAGTTTCTCCTGAATTCCTTATTAGATTTATTAGTGATTATCTTATATTTATGGCCCCTAGTCTTGGACTCCCTTACAAGTGGAAACATCTTCTCTATGTCTACAGTTAGAACCCAGGGGTAAAAATGTGCCTTAAGCCTAAATTTGATTGAGGTTGGGATAATGCCTCAAATAAATAGGAAGAACTTCAACAACAACAACTTGTATTTACACAGCGCCTTTAACGTAGTAAAACATCACAAGGCCCTTCACTGGAGCGTTATCAGACAAAATTTGACACCCAGCCACATAAGGAGAAATTAGGACAGGTGACCAAAAGATTGGTCAATGAGGTAGGTTTTAAGGAGCGCCTTAAAGGAGGAAAGAGAGGCGGAGATGTTTAGGGAGGGAATTCCAGAGCTTAGGGCCTTGGCAGCTGAAGGCACGGCCACCAAAGGTTGAGCGATTGAGATCAGGGATGCTCAAGAGGGCCAGAATTAGAGGAGCGCAGATATCTCGAGGGGTTGTGGGGCTGGAGGAGATTACAGAGATGGGGAGGGGTACTAAAATGGCAATGTTTTGAATAAAGACAATGCCTGATAACGGGATGTCACCTTCTGAATTTTGGTTTAAATCTCATGAAGTAGTTTAATGTTAATAACATGACAAGCAACTGTCCTTGAATGAGTAAGGGTTGAATAACAAACAGACAAGTGTGTCCTAATATAAATGCCCGGTTTATTCTACAGCTGGGCTGAATGGAGATGCATTGCCTTTCAATTACCATTCTGGAGTTATTTAATCTAGATCATGCTGCTTAGAACAATATTTTTTTCAATTAAATGAAATTGACCTGAAATTGATAAGTAGATCCCTGGAGAAGTGATGCGGCGAATTTTAAACAGTCACCAAATGACACTGCTTGAAACTGATTTCTGTTGCTGTCGTAGATGGAGAAAATAATAAAAAGTAATTGCAGGGTTGGACCATCTTTTTTCATTCATTTAGCAGGATGTTGTAAGTGATAATGAATAGGAAATGGCTGGGCAAATGGCAAAATATAATCAATGATCAGGGAATCTGCTAGATATCGGGTACCTGTAAGTTCAACGCTAATGGAATAAGGGAAATGGGTAATCTATTTATAGCATTGTTTACGTGATGCTAAAATTGTCTCGCGTGCAGCTGTTCCTCGTTCACTGCTCAGCAGCTGCACGGTTCCATCTGGCTTGAGTTGCATTCACAGAGATGCTCAATGTGCTTTAAGGACCCCAACAAAGAACCACCACAGCCTCTGTGTCAGCTGTGGGCTCAGTGGGTAGCTCTCTCGCCTCTGAGCCAGAAGGTCGTGGGTTTGAGTTCCCACTCCCTGGAGCTTCAGCACAAAAAATCCAGGCTGACACTCCAGTGCGGTGCTGAGGGAGTGCTGCACTGTCGGAGGTGCCGTCTTTCGGATGAGACGACAACAACAACAACAACAACTTGTATTTATATAGCGCCTTTAACGTAGTAAAACGTTCCAAGGCGCTGTACAGGAGTATTTTAAGACAACAAATTTGACACCGATCCACATAAGGATAAATTAGGGCAGGTGACCAAAAGCTTGGTCAAAGAGGTAGGTTTTAAGGAGCGCCTTAAAGGAGGAAAGAGAGGCGGAGATGTTTAGGGAGGGAATTCCAGAGCTTAGGGCCTTGGCAGCTGAAGGCACGGCCACCAAAGGTTGAGCGATTGAGATCAGGGATGCTCAAGAGGGCCAGAATTAGAGGAGCGCAGATATCTCGAGGGGTTGTGGGGCTGGAGGAGATTACAGAGATGGGGAGGGGTACTAAAATGGCAATGTTTTGAATAAAGACAATGCCTGATAACGGGATGTCACCTTCTGAATTTTGGTTTAAATCTCATGAAGTAGTTTAATGTTAATAACATGACAAGCAACTGTCCTTGAATGAGTAAGGGTTGAATAACAAACAGACAAGTGTGTCCTAATATAAATGCCCGGTTTATTCTACAGCTGGGCTGAATGGAGATGCATTGCCTTTCAATTACCATTCTGGAGTTATTTAATCTAGATCATGCTGCTTAGAACAATATTTTTTTCAATTAAATGAAATTGACCTGAAATTGATAAGTAGATCCCTGGAGAAGTGATGCGGCGAATTTTAAACAGTCACCAAATGACACTGCTTGAAACTGATTTCTGTTGCTGTCGTAGATGGAGAAAATAATAAAAAGTAATTGCAGGGTTGGACCATCTTTTTTCATTCATTTAGCAGGATGTTGTAAGTGATAATGAATAGGAAATGGCTGGGCAAATGGCAAAATATAATCAATGATCAGGGAATCTGCTAGATATCGGGTACCTGTAAGTTCAACGCTAATGGAATAAGGGAAATGGGTAATCTATTTATAGCATTGTTTACGTGATGCTAAAATTGTCTCGCGTGCAGCTGTTCCTCGTTCACTGCTCAGCAGCTGCACGGTTCCATCTGGCTTGAGTTGCATTCACAGAGATGCTCAATGTGCTTTAAGGACCCCAACAAAGAACCACCACAGCCTCTGTGTCAGCTGTGGGCTCAGTGGGTAGCTCTCTCGCCTCTGAGCCAGAAGGTCGTGGGTTTGAGTTCCCACTCCCTGGAGCTTCAGCACAAAAAATCCAGGCTGACACTCCAGTGCGGTGCTGAGGGAGTGCTGCACTGTCGGAGGTGCCGTCTTTCGGATGAGACGACAACAACAACAACAACAACTTGTATTTATATAGCGCCTTTAACGTAGTAAAACGTTCCAAGGCGCTGTACAGGAGTATTTTAAGACAACAAATTTGACACCGATCCACATAAGGATAAATTAGGGCAGGTGACCAAAAGCTTGGTCAAAGAGGTAGGTTTTAAGGAGCGTCTAAAAAGAAGAAAGAGAGGTAGCGAAGTGGACAGGTTTAGGGAGGGAATTCCAGAGCTTAGGGCCTAGGCAACAGAAGGCACGGCCACCAATGGTTGAGCGATTATAATCAGGGATGCTCAAGAGGGCAGCATAAGAGGAGCGCAGATATCTCGGGGGGTTGTGGGGCTGAAGGAGATTACAGAGATAGGGAGGGGGCGAGGCCATGGAGGGATTTGAAAACAAGGATGAGAATTTTGAAATCGAGGCGCTGCTTAACCGGGAGCCAATGTAGGTCAGCGAGCACAGGGGAGATGGGCGAACGGGACTTGGAGACGTTAAACCGAGGCCCCATCTGAACATAGGAACAGGAGTAAGTCATTGAGCCCCTCAAGCCTGGTCTGCCATTAACTGAGATCATGGCTGATCTGTGACCTAACTCCATATACCTGCTCTCTCAGGTGCATTTAAACGATCCCATGGCGCTATTTCAAAGAAGAGCAGGGGAGTTCTCCCCGGTGTCCCAGCCAATATTTATCCCTCAATCAACATCACTAAAACAGATTATCTGGTCATTATCACATTGCTGTTTGTGGGAGCTTACTGTGTGCAAATTCACTGCTGCATTTCCCACAACAGTGACTACACTTCAAAAAGTACTTCATTGGCTGTAAAGCGCTTTGGGACGTCCGGTGGTTGTGAAAGGCACTATATAAATGCAAGTCTTTCTTTCTGTCTGAGTAAGCTGGGGAGGTGGGGAGCCGATTTGATAAGGGCCTTTGATTTATGGACCCGCCTGTCACTCAGTTCTCAGCCAAGCGAAGCAACAAATCAGCAGGGCCAGCTCTGTTATCACCCGGCATGGGTCTAGTGCAAGGGTTGTGCTCCTTTTGATAATACGTGACAGGAATACTGCCTGTTCTATTTAACGCTTTCCATTGCATCAGCTCCGGAAACTTCTCCTCAGCGTTAGTACCCCATTTACAACTTTTAAAATGTCTTGCACAGGACACCTGCCAAGAATGATTAGTTTGTGATACTCCAAACTGGAAAAATAAATCGAAATGGGAGAAGTTTAGAAGAATGAGAGGTGATCTCATTGAAACATACAAAATTCTTACAGGGCTTGACAGGGTAGATGCAGGGAGACTGTTTCCCCTGGCTGGGGAGTCTAGAACCAGGGGTCACAGTCTCAGAATAAGGGGTCGGCCATTTAGGACTGAGATGAGGAGACATTTCTTCACTCGGGGGGTGGTGAATCTTTGGAATTCTCTACCCCAGAGGGCTGTGAATGCTCAGTCGTTGAGTATATTCAATTTAGAGATCGATAGATTTTTGAATATTAAGGGAATCAAGGGATATGGGGATAGTGCAGGAAAGTGAGCTGAGATAGAAGATCAGCCATGATCTTATTGAATGGCGGAGCAGGCTTGAAGGGCCAATGGCCTACTCCTGCTCCTATTTCTTATGTTCCTCCTTTGTTTCTATTTCGGGGCCAATCCTTTGGTTGCAAATTGTTAAACAATTCAGATGTTACTGAAGTGCCCTTTGGTATCATTTTAACTGCAGCGTCTGGTGCCCAGAAAGGTGCCAGGCAGTGACATAATAGTGCATCAAAGTCGCTGCCTTTCCCGGCTCTCTTCTGTGATCCTGAGTCCCCACCTCTCATAGCCTCCAAGTACCAACCTGGCATCTGAGGGAGCGCTGCTCTATAGGAGGTGTCAGGTGCGATATTAAACTGAGGTCCTGTTTGCCTGCGCATATGGCTGCAAAGCATCGCATGGCACCATTTTGAAGAAGAGTAGGGGAGCTCTCCTGGTGTTCTGGCTCGCAGTCATCCCTCAACAAACACCACCAAAATAGGTTAGCTGGCTATTTAATTGTAGGAACATAGGAAACATAGGAAGATGGGAACAGGAGTATGCCATTTAGCCCCTCGAACCTGTGTTCTGCCATTCGTTGAAATTTATAAAATTCTGACAGGACTGGACAGACTAGATGCAGGAAGGATGTTCCCGATGGTCGGGGAGTCTAGAACCAGGGGTCACAGTCTAAGGATAAGGGGTAAGCCATTTAGGACTGAGATGAGGAGGAATTTCTTCACCCAGAGAGTGGTGAACCTGTGGAATTCTCTACCACAGAAGGCAGTAGAGGCCAATTCATTAAATATATTCAAGAAGGAGTTAGATATATTTCTTAAGGCTAAAGGGATCAAGGGGCATGGGGAGAAAGCAGGGACAGGGTACTGAATTTGGATGATCAGCCATGATCGCATTGAATGGCGGAGCAGGCTCAAGGGGCCGAATGGCCTACTCCTGCTCCTATCTTCTATGTTTCTATGTTTCTATTCAATGAGATCATGAGATTGGCTGCTTGTCGGATCTTGCTGTGTGCAAACTGACTGCTACGTTTGCCTACAAAGACAACAGTGACTACACTTCAAAAAAAGGTAATTAATTGGCTGCTAAGTACTTTGGAAATCCTGAAGGTGGGCACAATATAAGTTTTTACTTTCTTGTCAGTCACTCATTTCAAAGTAATTCATTGTATCGGAGGCACTTTAAGATGTTTCTGAGAGATGTGAAAAGGCTTTATAAATGTAAGTTTTACTTTCTTTTTACCCTAATTTTCACAACAGCTGTCTGCAATCGTGGCAGTGTCAGCAAAGCATGTGGATTCCCAGTCTGCATTCTTACTATCAGTTTGTAAAGGGGTGTCTCAACTCACCAGGATCAGTGAAGAGTAAAGGATCTAATGACTTTGTGGCAATAAGAAATTCATGGTTAGTGCTCATTAAGGTGATGAATGAAAATGTTGGAAATGGAACACTTTTTTACTTTGCCTCCAGGGACCGTACCCAACCTATTCCAGTTTAGTGGGTGGTTTTATGTTCCATAACAAGGCAGCTTCAGTCTCAGCTTTAGATGAATTCACCATTGCGTCCACTGTCTATGATTACTGCTCTTTATACTGTAGGTTCTTGTCTGATTAGAGTGGTAGGTATGGGGGTAGAGGCAGGACTTCGTACAGCTGTTAAATACCAAAAGTGTGTTGCCTTATCGTTCAAGCCTTGGAATGACAAGTAGCCTTTTCAGGTGGATCACCTGGTGGGGTAGTGGGTCATCTGAGCTCTGGGGCAACGATAGCAGTACGACGTTCCGGTCTGTCGCTGTTGGGGTTGTCCATGAGGGTCCTGATGTTCCAGGTCCCGAACTTCATTTTAAAGGGCGGGAGATGCCTGTGCGTGAATTCTTTTAACGTGGGGTGGTCGTTGCACACCAGCTACCACACGGGCTTGACAGAGCAAGGTCTTGGTCCAATGGCAAGGGGATCCAAGACGATTGGCGACCAGGCTCTGCTACATCAGTGTTCTCGCTCAGGCCAACATCCCCAGCATCGAAGCTTTGACCACGCTCGATTAACTCCCATGGACGGGCCACATCCTCCGCATGCCTGATACAAGACTCCCAAAACAAGCGCTCTACTTGGAGCTCCGACACAGCAAGAGAGCCCCAGGTGGGCAGAGGAAACGCTTCAAGGACACCCTCAAAGCCTCCTTGAAAAAGTGCAACATCCCCACCGACACCTGGGAGTCACTGGCCCAAGACCGCACAAAGTGGAGGAGAAGCATCCGGGAAGGCGCTGAACACCTTGAGTCTCTTCGCCGGGAGCAAGTGCAAGCCAAGCGCAAGCAGCGGAAGGAGCGCACGTCAACCCAAGCACCCCACCCACCCGCCCCTTCAACCACCATCTGCCCCACCTGTGACAGAGACTGTAGGTCCCGCATTGGACTCATCAGCCACCTGAGAACTCATTTTTAGCGTGGAAGCAAGTCATCCTCGGCTCCGAGGGACTGTCTAAGAGAGCGTGCGTCGTGCACTAGTGAACTGTGCTACAGAATGGAAGCATGTGGGTTCATACCGATGATTCTCCAGGTCACTGTCACAGGATTGGGGATGGCACTGAGCGGTGCTTCCTCAAAAGGAGCAAAGTGAAGTTCCTTCTTGTAATGTCCGTGTGTAATTGAGACACGGACTGCAGAAGTTGGTTATAACAGGTGTTTACTGAATGGAGACAAAACTGGAACTACTATACAAAGTTACTGCACAGGCTTATATACAGGGGTGGTAACTACTGGTACTGCAGTTTACAGGGGCTGCAGAATATAGTTCCTTCTTCAAGGTACATACACTACAATTCCTCCCCTTTTAGCTAAACAGTACATAACATTCAATTAATAATTAAATAACATATTTACAATTACAGTTGCTATATACATTAGCTGAAGTTAATCAATTATAAATTCAGTCTTTGAGGAGGCTTCCTGATTCTGTCCGGATAACGCCTCTTTGGGGTATCAGGTTCTTCTGGCAAAGTTGATTCGGGATCAACGTCGTTGTTTGGTTCGTCTGCTTCCAATATCACCGATTCTGAGGTAGATGCAATTGGTACTTCGGTTTCATCACCAGGTGTATAGGATCGTGGTGTAGATTTGATGTTTTCCAGTGACTCTAGAATCTGGTCAGCATGGCGTCTTACAATGCTCTCTCCAACGTCCACGGTATACATTAGAGGTCCTTGCCGTGTGCAGATCGTTCCTGGCTGCCATTTCTCTGTGCGGTAGTCCCGGGCCAAAACTGGTTGACCTATCTTGAAACCCCTGGTTGACCTTTCATTCATATTCTGAAACTGCTTGTTCTCCACATCTCTTCTGATGTTTGGCTTAACCAAATCCAAGCGGCATCTTAGTCTTCGATTGAAGAACATCATGGCTGGAGTTTGGTTGGTAACCGCATGTGTCGCATTCCGGTAGGCAAACAAGAAGTTATCCACCTTGTGTTGTAGGGGTATGTCTTCATTACACATTGCCTTGATAGCCTTCTTGAATGTTTGAACGAACCTCTCAGCCAATCCATTGGTGGCTGGATGATATGGGGCGGATGTGTAATGCTTAACACCATTGTTCTTTTTATAACCTCCGGAACTCTTCAGACACAAACTGTGGTCCATTGTCGGAGCAAATCTGTGCAGGCAGCCCATTTCTGGCGAACATGGTTCGTAAGACTGTGATAGTTTTTTCTGTGGTAGTTGAGGACATTTTTATTATCTCTGGCCACTTTGAATGTGCATCCACCGCAATTAAAAACATCGAGTCCATAAATGGACCAGCAAAATCAATGTGCACCCTTTGCCATGGAGATGAGGGCCACTCCCATGGGTGTAGAGGGGCTGGTGGTGGGGCGTTTTGGACCTTCTGGCATCCTGTACAGCTCTTGGTCATCTCTTCGCTTTCTCTATCAATTCCCGGCCACCACACAAACGCTCTGGCTAAGTTCTTCATTTTTACCCCTCCCAGATGACCCTCATGAAGCTCATTGAGCACTCTATCCTTCAATTTGGGTGGAATTACTACTCTGGATCCACACATCAAGGTTCCTCGGCACACTGACAGCTGTTCTCTTCTCGGCGAGAATGCTGGCAACAGTGGTTCGCCATGTGCTGGCCATCCCTTCACCATTAAATCATAGACCCTGGAGAGTGTCGGGTCATTTCGTGTTTCCTTTTCTATGTTTGCATTCATCACAGGTAGACATTCGACTGTGGTCGAGTGGAATATCTCCACAGGATCCACTGCAGGTGCTTCTTCCACCGTCGGCAACGGTAGGCGTGACAATCCATCAGCATTCCCATGCTGTTTAGTTCCTTTGTACTCTATGTCATATTGGTGTGCCCCTAGGAAAAGGGACCACCTCTGTAGCCGTTGTGCTGCCATTATCGGGACGCCCTTCTTAGGGTTGAAAATGGAGACAAGAGGTTGATGATCAGTTAGTAGAGTAAATTTCTGTCCGTGCAGGTAGTGATTGAACTTCTTCACCCCCCACACCAGGCTGAGGGCCTCTCTGTCAATCTGGGCGTAGTTACGCTCGGCTGAAGTTAACGAGCGTGACGCAAAAGCTATCGGCCTCTCTGAACCATCAAGGAATTTATGTGACAGTACCGCTCCAACGCCGTAGGGAGACGCATCACACGCCAGTCTTATCGGTAGTGATGGGTTGTAGTGATCCAATACTTCTCTTGAAGTGATCAGGCCTTTACACTTCTGAAAGGCCCGCTTACATTCATCGCTCCATTTCCATGCTACTCCAGTTTGTAGCAGGGCATTCAGTGGGTGCAAAATTGTGGACAAATTCGGCAAAAACTTATGGTAGTAATTCACCAATCCGAAGAATGACCTCAGTTGCGACACATTTTCAGGCACTGGAGCCTTAACTACCGCTTCAATTTTGTCAGGGGACTTATGTAACCCCTCTTCATCAATCACGTGGCCACAATACGATATTTGTTTCTTAAAAAACTCGCACTTGGGGCGATTGGCTCGTAGCCCATGTTCTCTTAGTCTAGTGAGCACCTGCTCTAGGTTGGCAAGGTGTTAACTGTCATTTTCACCTGTCACTAGGATGTCGTCCAAGTAACACTGAGTCCCCGGAATCCCTTGCAGGACTTGTTCCATCGCTCTTTGCCATATAGCCGGAGCTGATGCTACTCCGAATACCAGTCGATTATACTGGTAAAGATCTTTGTGAGTGTTTATCGTGAGATATTTCCTAGAGGATTCTTCAACCTCCATCTGCAAATATGCTTGCGCTAGGTCAATTTTTGTAAAATGTTTCCCTCCAGATAGTGAGGCAAAAATATCTTCTATCCTTGGAAGAGGATACTGTACTGTGTGAAGGACTGGGTTCACAGTCACCTTGAAGTCCCCAGAGATGCGAACCTTCCTTGGCTCCTCAGACTTATTGTTCAACATTTTCTTCATGACAGGAACGATGGGTGTCGCCCACTCGCTCCAGTCTACCTTAGATAACACGCCTGCATTCTCCAGATTCTCCAGCTCTGCCTCGACAGCTGGGCATATTGCATACGGTACCGGTCTTGCTTTGAAAAACTTGGGAATTGCATTCTCTTCTATTTTTATCGAGGCGGTTACGCCTTTAAGAGTTCCCAGTCCTTGTTGAAATACCTCTTTAGCGTTAGCTAAGATTTTTGGCAATCGTCCAGGTGTGATGTCGTCATCCTTTTTACCAGCCACAGTCAGTGCCTGAATGGAGTGCCAGTCTAAACTTATCTTTCTGATCCATTCACGTCCCAATAACGGTGGTCCACCATCTTGCTGTATGTACAGATACAATTTCTGTATTTCCTTGCCGTTGTATTCGACAGGCACCCTTATTTTCCCTCTGGGGTATACTTTCTGCCCCGTATATGTCTTCAAGACAATGGATGTGTCTTTCAAGGGTATGTGTGAGAATAGCCGCTCATAGTCTCGTCGATTCATGACGGTCAGGGCTGATCCTGTATCCAATTCCATTTGACTTGGGACCCTGCTATTGTGAGGGTGACCCAAATGGTTCAGTGATCCTCTTTTGCGATTACGTTGTGTAGTTTGAGACAGCTTAGTCTCTTGTTCCCGGATTCACTATCGCTCTTCTGGTCTTCGGAACTACTGTCCGTCATCTTTTGTACTTTCCTGTACTTTTCCTTAGTAGTCTTTTTGTTGTCGTTAGTCTTCTTCCCGGACCTGCAAACTCGTGCAATGTGTCCCATCTTTCCGCATTGCCTGCATGTTTTGCCCTTGAACCAGCAGTCCTTCTGGTCATGGGTTGTTCTGCCGCAGCGATAACATTTTTCAAATCCCGGTGTCATTTCATGGGTGCCGTATTCCTGTGGCTTTTGCTGTATTTCCGCAGCTCCCCTTGCTGCTGCTTCGTATGATACTGCCACGCTGAAAGCCTTATCTAGCATCAGCTCTTTCTCTGAGAGTAACCTCTTCTGGGTTCCTTCACTCAGGAGTCCACAGACAAATTTGTCCCGTAGGGTATCTGCCAGTCCTGCTCCGAACTGGCAGTGCTTTGATAGCTTGCGTAGTTCCACAAGGTAATCAGCATTGCTCTCATCTTTATGCTGATTTCTCTTGTGGAATTTAAATCTTTCTGCTATCAGCAGCGGTGTAGGATTTAGGTGTTCCTGTAGGACATCAACAATTTCGTTAAAACTCTTCTCCATCGGTTTGACTGGAGTGATCAGGTTCCGCAATAGGCCGTACGTTCTTGCGCCCATTAAGTTTAGTAGTACCGATGCCTTTTTCTCATCGGCTACTTCATTTGCCTTGCAATATACTTCTACTCTTTCCACATACGTGGTCCAGTCTTCTATTTCATTATCAAAGGCAGTGATATTGCCAATCTTCGGCATCTTGGAGATCTAAGATGGCGCCTCCATGCTTTGCCTTCTTCCCCGATTGAACAAAATGGCGCCTCCCGCACTTTGCCTTCTTCCCCGATTGAACAAAATGGCGCCTCCCGCGGTTTTCCTTCTTCTCCGCTGGATTAAGATGGCGCCTCCCGCGCTTTCTGTCTTTTCCGCTGCTGCCAACGCTGTTGCTGGCGTTTTTATGCCTTGATGGCGACGCCCTATGATCTTCGCGCGCTTCCCCCCGCGCTGCTGCCAACGCCGCTCTCCGCAGTCCCCGTGGCAAACTGCAGCTCCTCGCGGCTTTCTGCGCTTCTAATTTCTTTTTCTTTTATTTTAATTACTGTTCCCATCATCAGAGCAGACCCTATGGGACACTTTCCTCACTCTTCTCGGGTCTGTACGCTGCCCGGCTTCATAGCACCGGCCGTGCCCTGTGTGCTCCACCCTCTCTCTCTCTCTCCTCTTCCCAACAACGCTGCTCAGCCCCATTGAAAAGCCACCCGATCGAGCTCTAGCCCGCCGCAGCCCAGGAAGGATCAGTGTACTACCTGCCACCAGCCTGATTAGCTGGAACACCTTAGACTGGAGAACCAAGCCCAGCTCTCGACAGTCTCTCCTGCAAATCTTCGAATTCGATGAATCAGAGGGCGGTTGCCCACGGTCGACGCCCGTTTCTTCTGTTTGTTTGTTTTTTTTTTCTTTTTGGATTTCTTCCTTCTGGCTTTGACCTCTAATAACTTCGCTTCAGGGATGGGTCCCCGTGAGGTGGTGCAGAACCGTAGGTAAGTTCGGATCTGTTCGTCGCCAATGTAATGTCCGTGTGTAATTGAGACACGGACTGCAGAAATTGGTTATAACAGGTGTTTACTGAATGGAGACAAAACTGGAACTACTATACAAAGTTCCTGCACAGGCTTATATACAGGGGTGGTCACTACTGGTACTGCAGTATACAGGGGCTGCAGAATATAGTTCCTTCTTCAAGGTACACACACTACACTTCTGATAAGTGGAAAGCTGTGATCCGGATCTGAATTGTAAGTTCTGCTTCTGCAAATGGAACATTTGTTGTCTCCAACTCTGTACCTTGATTTGTCAAAATGCAGACTTGCCAGATGAAGTGGGTCAGGATCAGATTGGCTCTTTGTGTGTCCCACTTCCTTTAGCTGCATTATACACAAGCGGCAGCTGCAATATTGCCGCCGTCTGGCAACATCCAAGGCACCCGACACCACAGCATCTTTAGTAGCTGCTGATTTAATTTACCATTTGGAACTGTTTGGACCCATTAGAACAGAGTTTCTTCTGGTCTTTATGGAAGAGAAGATGTATATCAGTGCCTGTCTATGAAAGGGTGAATCTATTATTTGAAACCCAATGACACCTGGTGCCTGTTGATTTTGTAATGTCTTTTTCGCAAGAGCACATGTAGGGTAAGGAAACTTTGTGCATAGGTTTCATCAGATTTTTGCCTTCACCTCCTGAGCAGCACTCTAGTGGAGCAGATAGCATGCCCTATAGAGAACCCATATGATTTGGAAATCAATGGAATGAAAATTGGGCAGATCCTATAAAGGGCATGATATCCATTCTGCCAGATTACCACAGAAGACGGAAATCAGTGCAGAACACCAATCAACAACACAAAGAGAATGCTGAGCTATTTAGCCAAAAGTTCCTTCATCGTCACTGGGTCAAAATCCTGGAACTCCCTCCCTAACAGCACCGTGGGAGTACCTTCACCACATGGACTGCAGCGGTTGAAGAAGGCGGCTCACCACCACCTTCTCAAGGGCAACTAGGGATGGGCAATAAATGGTGGCCTTGCCAGTGACACCCACACCCCTTGAACGAATAAAAAGAAAATATAAGCCAGAAGAAGTCATTTTCAAACTGTATAGTGTTCTGATGGGATCCCATCTTGAACACAGTGGACAGGTCTGGTCCCTGACACACATTCATGCCCTGGAAGAGTTAGGCAGACAGTCTAGAGAAACTTGGGCTTGTCATTGAGACCAATTGGAACCAATTGAGATGATCTTCTGCACACCTGGTAAATGATATGGAAAAGGTAGCTTTCCACGAGAAAGTAGAATTGTCATGGTTCAGTTTGAAGTAGTGTTCACAAGGGGACACAGGACAATCTAACAAAAGGCAAATATTAGACTGATGTCAAGAAATTCTTCTTTACACAGAAATATGGAATGACCTTAAGGTAGTTTAATGGAAGTGAAAGGGTTGAAATCACTTAGAAAAAACAGGTGGATACTCTGATGAGTGGTTCTAGGACATCTCTGGATAGATACCCTTTACCCTGGATAGATAAATTATCACATTGCTGTTTGTGGGAGCTTGCTGTGCGCAAATTGGCTGCTATGTTTCCTACTTTACAACAGTGGCTGCACTTCAAAAAGTACTTCATTGGCTGTAAAGCCATTTGGGACGTCTTGAGGTCATGAAAGGTGCTATATAAATGCAAGTCTTTCATTCTTTCAGATGAGCTAGGATTGGTTGAATGGCCTTCCTCATTTTAGTTTAGCTTGTGATCCAACTAAATTAAACTATAATTCAAATCAAAGCTTTTGTGCTGTTTTTTTCCATGATCTGGAAAGGTGGCCTCTTTTTAACATGTTCAACAAGGAGTACTCTACTGTTTAAAAAGTAATGGCCTAGAAATTCACTTTGGGCCCGCCAGCTGGCGTGCACCCAAAAGTTAGCGCTGAGCGCGGAGCCAGTTGCGACCGTCAGATATTCAGTTTTTGTGCCCCAAGTCGGAACCGGGCGCTATTCCAGGGTGTGCTCGCCCCCGCTTGGGGCGCTGAAACTGAATTTCAGCGCTCTAGGCGCCGCTGCGCCACCCGCTGCGGAGCGGCAGGCTGCGGTACTGCAGGCCTCCTCCTTCTCTTAAGGGGGAGGTGCCTGCAACGGGGAGATCGCCGCTGGATAGTGCCGGCAAATGAGCCCGGCACCACGGAGAAGTGCCGGGTTCGCGGAAAGCAGCCGGCAATGCCGCGGGGGGGGGTGGAGGAGGCCGGGGAAGGAGGTGCGGGCAGGCGGCCGCCGAAAAAGCGGCCAGCCGCACCTCCACCTTAAAGCGCCCCACTAAGGCTACAGTACGGCCCCGTTTTCTGATCACTGTTTGCGGCCGCTGCGGAAGAGGCGACCGCAACTCAATATGGGGGTCGGGCCGGTAGCAGGGCGGTAGCAGGGCACTGCGCACACCAATGACGTCATCGGTGCCGGCGCAGCGCTAACGGCTACCGCCGCCATTACCGCTGCGCTGAATATCAGCGCAAACTCCTCTATTGGCACAGAAGCCCTTTTTGGGCGGTAACTGGCCGCAAAGCTGGCAGCGCCTTACTGAATTTCTAGGCCAATATTTTTAAAACAATGTTAATAGATCGCCCATTCAATTCTCCCCTCCCCTACCTTGGCATTCCCTAACAAGGAATGGATGCCCAACCTGGCCTATTCCCCTTGGATTCTGAGGCAAATAGTTTACTTTAGGGAGACTATATGCATCATAATGTTACTGCTGTAATCCTGTAAGAGGAAGATTAAGTAGTGGGGTGTGGGTGCAGAGGGGTCAAGTTCCAGATGAATCTATTGGAGAATATTTGAAATGTCAGGAGCATCGACCCTGAAATGTCCATCAGGAAGGTGTAGCGTGCGAGTTGTAGGAAACCAGGACTATCAGTCCATCAGAGAAGTGTATGACTGACCTATAAAGGTTAGCTGGAGTGAACTGCTGGCGTTAGAAACTGTAGCTGAGGGTTAGCTATCTTGATGGGTTAACAGTAGGGACGTTTGGTTTGTACTGATAGTGATAGGGGACGTGGGAGGACATTCATGAAAGAGCAGGCAAATTCCACTGGGAGCACGCAGATTAGAAGCTCCCAGGTCTGTACTTCTTTCTCTATGTATATATATCCCTTCTTTCTGCTAGATGGCCCCCTTTGACAAACCCAGGGAGACTGCTGGAAAATACAGACCTTTGCTTATCAGTGTGCCTTTATCTTCAGCTCTGAACTCATCCAGCCTCGTATTTCCTGTGTTTTGCTTGCTTGCCAGCTTTGATCTGTTTATATTCCAAACATATTTCTGTTAATGACATGACTTGTTTTGGTCAGGGGTTGGGGGTTGGGAGAGGGGGGGGCGGTGTTGTGGGGTGGTGGGGGCTGATGGGTGGGGGGGGGAAACTATTAACTAGACAGTCAGTAAAAGACACTGTCAGACTGGTGATAGGTTTTCAACCTTTATTTTTTATTAGCTTTTCAACTATAGTTGCAGTTCAAATAGATATTTGAACCGTGTCAAAGAAAGACTTGCATTTCTATAGTGCTTTTCACGATCACCGGACATCCCAAAGTGCTTTACATACAATGAAGTACTGCTGTATTTTGAAGTGTAGTCACTGTTTTAATGTAGGAAGCGAGGCAGCCAATTTGTGCACAGTAAGCTCCCACAAACAGCAATGTGATAATGGCCAGATAATCTGTTTTCGTGATGTTAATTGAAGGATAAATATTGGCTAGGACTCCGCTGCTCTTCTTTGAAATAGTGCCATGGGATCTTTTACATCCACCTGAGAGAGCAGACGGGGCCTCGGTTTAATGTCTTATCCGAAAGATGGCACCTCCGACAGTGCAGCGCTCCCTCAGCACTGCACTGGAGTGTCAGCCTAGATTTTTGCGCTCAAGTTTCTTGAAATGGGAACTGTGAACCCACAACCTTCTGACTCAGAGGCGAGTGTGCTACCCACTGAGCCACAGCTGACACTCAGACTGCAATATCCCCAGTGCATTCCATCATTTCTAGATTTGCCTCTCCTTCCCCCAGTGATACCAACCGTGCAAACATGGCTGTATTCTTGCTCAAGTCATCCAAACCTGACAATGGGGCTGAAACTTCCTTTCTCCGATCACCCAAATGTAAGTTGGGCAGTGAATGTTTAGCATGTGCCTGACTTCAACTTTGCAAAACCTGGGCTGTTTTTTCAGCTAATTTAAATAGTCTGGGCAAGCGCTAGAAGGAGATTCCCACCTCGGATTTGGTCTTTGCTCAGAAGGTGAGGGGGGTGGGGCGGGGGGGGGAATGGAGGAGGTTAGGAAGCATGCACCAATTGAAAGACCCGCAGAGGCATCATGGCCCAACACTATTTTATGGCTGCTATTTCTGTCAGCCATAGAACCGCTTTCACCCACGCAGTGCAGCCCTGTTGCACCAAGTAGTTTGTAACCTAGACCTACCCATTATCGCAAAAGCTAAGTGAAGGTTGCTGGCTGCCCATTTAAAGATCCTCCAATGTCGAGGTGGCCAGTGTGGTCACTTCCACATCGCTTAGATGTCACTTTTTTTAATCGCTTATTGGATCTGGGCGTCGCTGGCAAGGCCAGCATTTATTGCCCATCCCTAGTTGCCCTTGAGAAGGTGGTGGTGGAGCCGCCTTCTTGAACTGCTGCAGTCCGTGTGGTGAAGGTGCTCCCACAGTGCTGTTAGGGTGGGAGTTCCAGGATTTTGACCCAGCGACGATGAAGGATCGGCGATTATACTTCTAAATCAGGATGGCGTGTGACTTGGAGGGGAACTTGGAGGTGGTGGTGTTCCCATGCGTCTGCTGCCCTTGTCCTTCTAGGTGGAAGAGGTCGCGGGTTTGGAAGAAGCCTTGTCGAGTTGCTGCAGTGCATCTTGTAGATGGTACACACTGCAGCCACGGTACGCCGGTGGTGGAGGGAGTGAATGTTTAAGGGGGTGGACGGGGTGCCAATCAAGCGGGCTGCTTTGTCCTCGATGGTGTCGAGCTTCTTGAGTGTTGTTGGAGTTGCACTGATCCACTTAAGTCAGGCCAGAGCTTCCAATTACCTGCCTATTTAGAAATAAAGAAAATAAAGAAAGAACGTGCATTTCTATAGCATCTTTCACGACCACCGGGCGTCCCAAAGTGCTTTACAGCCAGTGAAATACTTTTTGAAGTGCAGTCACTGTTGTAATGTAGGAAAATGTGCCAACCAATTCGTGCACAGCAAGGTCCCACAAACAGCAATGAGATAAATGACCAGATAATCCGCTTTAGTGATGTTGGTTGTGGGTTAAATGTTGGCCAGGACACCAGGGGGAACTGCCTTGCTCTTCTTCAATAGTGCCATGGGATCTTTTACAACGCCCTGAGACAGCAGACGGATCCGTGGTTTAACGTCTCATCCGAAAGTCGGCACCTCTCTCAGTGCTCCACTAGGAGTGTCAGCCTGGATTATTTTGCTCAAGTCTCTGGAGCCCGCTTTGAATGTTTGAATCTGCTCCCTTGTATCTTGGTGATCAACACTGAACAGAGTACTGCAACCCACCAGGAATCCGCTTCCTGTGGGGAAGAATTGCCTTGGCTGATATGTGCAGCAACACCAGAAATGAAGATTTCCTCTGGTCAGTGTTTCGAGTGAAAAATACCAAAGGCAGGAAATATTCATGCATGTATTGAGGATGGAAAGAAAAAAAGACTTACATTTATACAGCGCCTTTCACAACCCCCAGACTTCTCAAAGTGCTTTACAGCCAATGAAGTACTTTTGGAGTGTAGTCACTGTTGTAATGTAGCAAACGCGGCAGCCAATTTGCGCACAGCAAGCTCCCACAAACAGCAAAGACCAGATAATCTGTTTTTGTGATGTTGATTGAGGGATAAATATTGGCCGGGACACTGGGGATAACTCCCCTGCTCTTCTTCAAAATAGTGCCACGGGGTCTTTGGTGTCCACCTGAGGGAGCTGACAGGAGCTCGGTTTAACGTCTCATCCAAAAGACGGCACCTTTGATGGTGCAGCGCTCCCTCAGTACTGGCACTGGGAGTGTCAGCCTAGATTTACGGGTTCAAGTCTCTGGATCTGGGACTTGGAACCCACAACCTTCTGACTCCGAGGCAGAGAGTGCTACCCTCTGGGCCACGGCTGACAGCAACCAGAGCAATTCTTACGGCCCCACCCTTGCCCCCACCCCATCATTAGAATTTAAGAAAATCATCATGGCTGCCAATACTTAGCAAATGAATCAGCGGACCTCATTAAACATAAATAAAAGGTCATAAATATAAGATAGTCACTAATAAATCTAATAGGGAATTCAGGAGAAACTTCTTTACCCAGAGAGTGGTTAGAATGTGGAGCTTGCTACCACGGGGAGTTGTTGAGGATAAGAGCACAGATGCATTTAAGGGGAAGCTAGATAAACACATGAGGGAGAAAAGAATAGAAGGATATGCCGATAGGGTGAGATGAAGAAGGGTGGGAGGAGGCTCGTGAGGAGCATAAACACCAGCACAGACCAGTTGGGCCGAATGACCTGTTTCTGTGCTGTCTCGATTGAAAGACCTCGGGCCTGGTGCAGTGCCTGACAATGTAAACCTTTGATGAAATTTATCCCTTTATTGTTTAATATTTCCCCCCCCCCTCCCCTGCACCCCCCTCCCGCTATCTCTTCTTTGACCTCCAGTTGACATGTTGCTGGCGATGTAACTCAACTACTGTTCAACAATAATGCACACAGAGCAAGTGATTAAACGAGGTCCTTGTCAACATAACAACATAGCTGGAGCAAAACAATTCAATTCACTCATATGTAAAAAACACACAATTAGATGCGGTAATATCTAATTTGTCACGGACCGCTGGGCTCATGGCCCACAACAGTATAAGTGAGATGGAGAGCACTGATTAGAGAAAGTCAGGCATGGTTGATGTCCCCTCGGCTCATGAATCTTGTTTCCCGTAATCTGATTTCTCGGATAGTGGGACACAGTAATGCTCCGGAGCCTGCGAGCTGTCTTCAGCCATCCCCTTAGGGGTTCTTGGCAAATGATAGCAGCCGTTACCACAAGTCAAGATTTGTTTGTGTCCTCTCGCACACGACAGCTGACTGGCCCCTGCCGTGAAGCGTGGTTAGAAATCAGGGCACAAAGCAAGAGGATGAATTGCCGGGAGGATGAAAGGTCCATTCAGAAACTGACGACAACTTTCAAAATGGAACCATTTGGAAACACTCAGCGCGGAGGGGACCGTGATTATGGTCTGCCCCGTGAGAAGGGTTGCCGGAGAGAGTATCCCAGAACCCTGATTCATTTCACTGCGCAACTGGACTTTCAGCCTCGCATCTGTTTAAGTGGCTCCGCTGTTCCAAAGGGTGAAATAATTTGGTTCCAGGGATTTTATCTGGGCCATAATGCTGGCGGATGGGAGGAGGTGGTGGTGGTGGGGGTTGGAGTTGAGAGGAAGAGGGATGGAGAGAGGCGTCAATTGAGCTCCAATCCTCATCCTATTGAAACACAGTTTTTTTCCCCCGCTACTTCCACTTGCTTGCTTTTAGACATCGCCAGGCCCTAGAACTCAACCAATCACTACTTGGATCAGTGTGGCACACTTACCTTTCAGTCAGGGAGCTGTAGCCTCAAGCCCCTGTTGTGGGCCTGACCGTGTTGTGGGGGACTACGGTCTCCCGCGTAAAGAAATAGGTCTTTACTCCAACTCTCACAATACAGTACTGAATTCGTGAAGCCCGCGAACCTGTGATGACTCACGGATTGGTCACCTGCTGGAACCTGATTGGTTTTCCTTCTCTAAGCAGCAGGCAAGTCTGAACGTGCCTTATTCCTCTCAGCTTGCAACTGTCTTGCGGGGGGAGGGGAATACAGCAGTTAAAAGGGGATTATACAGGTTTATCTACATACACACAGTGTTTCCCCAATGTGGTAACGCCACATACGCCCCCCCCAGAATCCTCGTTAACTGTAAAAGTCAGTCTCTGCGGAGGTTTGACCAAGCGGCCGTAGCGGCTGTAGTAGCCATCTGGCGTGTGAGGAGGGCTGTCTGGGAGGTCGGCCGGTTGGTTCGTCGGCTGGTCTGGTGGCTGGTCTGCCGGTGGGCTGGCTGGACGGGCTGCCGGCGAAGGTGGGGCGGCGGCCGGGAAGTAAGGTTCTGGCATGTCTTGGTCCTCTTGTGGGGCCGCCGCCAATGCGGGAGGTCTGCCCCGCCGTGGGGGAAGAGCCGGCCGAAACGGGAAGCTGAGGTCCAGGTGCGCCGGTTTGAGGCGGTCTACTGAAATAAGGTCCGCTTCCCGCCGACGTCGATAAGAAAAGCTTTGTCCCCCGTCTCCAATACTGGGAAGGGGCCGGTGTATGGTGCCTGCAGCGGGCCTCTGTGCGCGTCCCGGCGCACGAAGACGAACTCCGCATGTCGTAAGTCTCGAGGCACGTAGGACGGCTGCGGGCCGTGTTGCGAAGTGGGCACTGGACGGAATTGCTGGGCCGCGTCCTGGTGCAGGGAAAGCTGTCTGGCGGCCGACCACGGCTCCGTTGTCAGGGGGAGGAAGTCGCCTGGTACTCTGAGCGGTTGGCCGTAGACCATCTCAGCCGCAGAGGCGCGGAGGTCCTCTTTGGGCGTGGTACGCAATCCCAGGAGAACCCAGGGTAGTTTGTCGATCCAGCTGGTGTCGGCCAGGCTGGCGCGGAGGGAGGCTTTCAAAGAACGATGAAAGTGCTCGCAGAGCCCATTGGCCTGCGGGTGGTAGGCTGTTGTCCTGTGCAACTTGGTGCCGAGGCCGGCGATGATGGCATTCCACAAGTGGGAGGTGAACTGGGGGCCTCTGTCCGAGGATATGTCGGTCGGCACGCCGAACCGGGCCACCCATGTCGAGACGAATGCTCGCGCGACGTCGGTCGTGGTGGTGGAGGCGAGGGGAACCACCTCAGGCCATCTGGTGGTGTGGTCGACGATCGTGAGCAGGTGTGTAAAACCGTGCGACGGCGGCAAGGGGCCTACCAGATCGACGTGGATGTGGTCGAAATGCCTCTCGGGCACCGGGAAACACTCCAATGGCGCCTTGGTGTGCTGCTGGACCTTAGCGCACTGACACGGCACACATGTGTTGGTCCAGTCTCTCACATCCTTGTGGAGTCCAGGCCAGACGAACTTGGCGGACATAAGTTTCTGAGACGCATGCATCCCTGGATGTGAGAGGCCATGGATGATGTCGAAAACTCGCTTGCGCCAGGTGGATGAAACGACCGGCCTAGGCGAGGGGACTGAGACATCGCACAGGAGGGTTGTGCCGGCTGCGTGGAAGTGGATGTCGGCCAGGGTGACGCTGGTAGTTGACGTCCTGAGGGCCTGGATCTCCGCGTCGGCAGCCTGGTCTCTCGCCATGCTGGCGTAGTTGACGCCCAGGTGCACTGCATGGAGCGAGGGTCTTGAGAGGCAGTCGGCCACCAAATTGTCCTTGCTGGCGACGTGGCGGATGTCCATGGTGAACTCCGAGATGAAGTTGAGTTGGCGCTGTTGGCGCGCGGACCAGGGTTCGGTTACTTTGGCCATGGCGAAAGTGAGCGGCTTGTGGTCCACGAATGCGGTGAACGGCCGGCCTTCCAGAAGGAAACGGAAGTGCCGGATTGCCAGGAACAGGGCCAAGAGCTCTCTGTCGAACGTGCTGTAGGCCTGCTCGTTCTTGCGCAGCTGTCGGCTGAAAAATGCCAGTGGCTGCCACGCGCCTTCGACCCACTGTTGCTGGACGGCGCCGACGGCGTAATCCGAGGCGTCCGTGGTGAGGGCGGTCTTGGCGCCCGGGATGGGGTGGGCCAGTAGTGTGGCGTTGGCCAAGGCACTTTTGGTCTGGTGGAAGGCTGTCGCCATCTCGCTGGACCAGGTGAGTTGCTCTTTGCCCGTTTTGCCCCTGGTGGCTTCGTAGAGGGGGCGCATGAGTGCGGCCGCCTTGGGCATGAACCGGTGATAGAAATTGACCATCCCCAAAAATTCCTGCAGCGCCTTAACCGAGGTGGGCTGGGGAAAGTCCGCCACCGCCTGCACCTTGGAAGGTAGGGGAATGGCTCCCCTTGGCGAGATTCTGTGGCCGAGAAAGTCAATTTGGGCTGCTCCGAACTGGCATTTGGCCGGGTTGACGATTAGCCCGTGTTGGCTGAGGCGCTGGAAAAGGGAGCACAAATGCGCGATGTGCTCGTCCTTGCTGGTGCTGGCCATGAGGATATCGTCCAGATAGACGAACAGGAAGCTCAGGTCCCGTAGGACGGAGTCCATGAGCCGTTGGAAGGCCTGTGTGGCGTTCTTAAGCCCGAAGGGCATGCGCAGGAACTCGAACAGTCCGAAGGGGGTAATGAGCGCCGTCTTCTGGACGTCTGTGTGGTGGACGGGGACCTGATGGTAGCCGCGAATCAGGTCGACCTTGGAAAAGACGGACTTTCCTGCTAGGTGTGCCGAGAAGTCTTGGATGTGCGGAATGGGGTATCTATCGGTCGTGGTGGCGTCGTTGAGCCGTCTGTAGTCGCCGCAGGGGCGCCAGCCACCGCCCGGCTTGGGCACAATGTGGAGGGGGGACGACCAAGGGCAGTTCGAGCGGCGGATGATGCCCAGTTTTTCCATCGTGGTGAATTCTTCCTTGGCCACCGCCATCTTGGCTGGGTCCAGGCGTCTGGCTCGAGCGAACACTGGTGGTCCCGTAGTGGCGATGTGATGCTCGACCCCATGCTTGGCTGCCGCAGCTGAGAAGGTCGGTTATGTGAGCCTCGGGAAATCTGCGAGTAGGCGGGCGTAGTCGTCATGCGCCGGGGCGGAGCAGGACCCGACGAGGGCCGGGCTATTGCTCTGCTGGCAGGCCAGTGAAGTGAAAGTTGCTGCGTCGATCAAGCGCCTGTCGCGGACGTCGACCAGGAGTCCGTGGGCGCAAGGAAAATCGTCGCCCAGCAAAGGACGTGCCACCGAGGCCGTCACAAAATCCCACGTATATCGCTGGCCGTTGAAACAAACCTCGGCCCGTCGCTTTCCGAAAGTAGCGATGGCTGCGCCAGTTGCCGCCACGAGGGGTGGCCCGCTGCGGCCTGCCTGGATGTCGAGCTGGGAGGCAGGAATTATGCTGCATTGGGCTCCGGTGTCGCAAAGGAATCTGCGCCCTGAAAGAGAGTCGGTTATGTACAGCAGTTTACCTGCAGTGCCGATGGCCATCGTGGCGGTGGGGGTGCGGTCGAGCGGGACTAGGCGGCGGCGCGGGGCTGGTGCGTTGGGCCGGGCGGCCATCTTGGTTTGATTGAAAGAGCAGGGTGCTCTGCAGCGTTGAGCCTTGTGGCCGAAACGCGCGTGGTAGTAGCATAGTTCTGCGGCCTGGCATGGCGGCGCGCGCTCAGTGGTGTCGGGGAGCCTCGCGGCTGCACAGCCGAGTTGGGCGATGGCGAAAACTTTGTCCGCGGCGGCTGCCAGTTGTACGCAGTCCGTGATCGGGGACCCCGCGAGGGCAGTCTGTACCTGCTGAGGAAGCAGGCTGAGGAAAAGGGCCCGAAACAAGAAGCACTGCGGTTCAGAGCCCAGGAGCACAAGCATCCGTCTCATCAACTGGGTCGGGGTAGAATCGCCGAGGCCTGGTAGTGAGAGAAGCCTGCGGGCCCTCTCCTCCTTGGACAGGCCGTAAGCCTGCAGCAAGCGGTCCTTAATGGTTGAGTACTTGCCGGTCTGTGGTGGGTTCCCCAGCAGGTCGAGAACTTCGGCGGCGGTAGAGCTTGCTAGTGCTGAGACTATGTGGAGGTACCTTTCTTCATCGTCTTGAACCCTACGAAGGGTGAATTGAGCCTCCGAGTGCGCGAACCAAGCTGGTGCTTGGTGTTCCCAGAAGGTGGGGAGCTTCAAGGACGCGGCGCCGGCCGACATCAGGCTGCTGCTGGTTGCCATCGGGTCGTTGCTGGCCTCTGTAAGGCTGCATGAGTCGGGGGCTTCGGCCGCCGACATTCGGGGTCACCAATGTGGGGGACTACGGTCTCCCGCGTAAAGAAATAGGCAACACAGCGAGCTACAAGAAATAGGTCTTTACTCCAACTCTCACAATACAGTACTGAATTCGTGAAGCCCGCGAACCTGTGATGACTCACGGATTGGTCACCTGCTGGAACCTGATTGGTTTTCCTTCTCTAAGCAGCAGGCAAGTCTGAACGTGCCTTATTCCTCTCAGCTTGCAACTGTCTTGCGGGGGGAGGGGAATACAGCAGTTAAAAGGGGATTATACAGGTTTATCTACATACACACAGTGTTTCCCCAATGTGGCAACGCCACAGTGTAATGTAGACTGACACTCCATTGTTGGAGGTACGGTCTTACAAGTGAGGTGCTGAACCATGACCCTTGTCTACCTGTTGAAGGAAGGCACTACATGAAAAGTGGGGGACTTTGCCTAGTGTCCTAGGCTACATTTATCCCTCAGCCGACACCATGATTAAAAACAGATTACTTGGTTGTTCATCTCTTACAGTTTGTGGGGTCTTGCTGTGCACAAACTGTGTGTCCAAACAACAGTGACTGCACTGTAAAAATAATTTGATGAAGTGACTTGGGACACCCTGAAGACATGAAAGATGCAAGATCCTTCTTCCTCCACTTCTACAGCATGGCTCCAATTGTTCTTCATTGTAATTTGACTTTAATTAAAGTCTGCCATCATTTTACCCCATTTCACAGTGAATAATCCCTCAACTTTAGACAAAAGGCAATCTTCAAAAAATAGTTACACTCCAGTTAATCCCATGCGCACCCATCCCCCAGTTAACAAGATCCTGATTTAGACACAGGTACATTGTCAGCACCTTTCTGCCAAATGCCATTATCATTGAATCATGTGACTACCAGGATGGTAGAAGGCGAACTCGATGGACCTTGGTCTTTCTTCATCTAGCAATTCCTATGTTCCTATGACAGGAACATTAAGGTGTAGCCACAGAGCAAACAGTTTCACACTTGTGTAAAGGTTCACACTTACTGTGGCCACCCTGGTGAGATCATTAAACTTTTCATCAAACATGATGCCAAGGTTATTAACAGTATGGCTCAGCCTGAGACGGTGGCCAGGGAGGAGGACAATGGCGAGGTTACTGAGTTTGTGGCGGGGGCCAAAGACGATGGTTTTGGTCTTCCCCATGTTAACTGGAGGAAGTTACAGTTCATCCAGGACCAGATGTTGGACAAGTGGTCTGACAGCATAGTGGCAGTGGAGAGATCGAGGGAGGTGGTGGAAAGGTGTTGTCACTCTACATGCGGAAACTGGCCCCAATGGCTTTGAATGATGTCACCAAGGGGCAGCATGTTGATGAGGAAGGGGGGCGAAAAGTCCTTGGGGGACTCCTGAGGCGATAGAACCCTGAATAAAAGTTTCTGCGAGAGATGCTGTAGCTGTGATTGTTTTAGGTAAGAGTGGAACCAAACGAGGGCAGGTGAGGGTCAAAGGTTGTAGAGAGCTTGAGGAGATCAAAGAGGTCACAATCACAGAGACTGTCATTTGAGATTTAGATTAGGCCCATTGTGATGCTAATGGGAAAATGAAAATCTGATTGCCGACAATCAAACAGGGAGTCCCAGGAGAGGTGGGTATGTATTGAAAAGACAATAACACTAAGAATCTTGGAAATGACAGAGAAATTGGAGATGGGGCAGTATTTAACTTGGACAGAGACATCAAGTTACATAGAAGATAGGAGCAGGAGTAGGCCATTCGGCCCCTCGAGCCTGTTCCGCCATTTAATGAGATCATGGCTGATCATCCAAACTCAGTACCCTGTCCCTGTTTTCTCCCCATATCCCTTGATCCCCTTAGCCTTAAGAAATATATCTAACTCCTTCTTGAATATATTTAACTAGCTTGGGGGGCCCGGCGTTGCCAAGGCTTTTTTGTAAAACAGCAGTTTACAGGGCTGCGCGGTTGATGGCCGGCCGCTGCCACTCCCCCGTTGTGTGTCTCGGGCCGAGCGGTTGTGAGGCCCGGCCCGAGTGACCCCAACTCACCTCCCGCTCCGGCAGGCCGCCGCAGCTGCCCCGCTCGCTGTTGAGTAAAAGCAGTGAAAAAAATGGCGACTACGTTTCGGGAGGCTGCAGGATTAGGTCCCGCCCACACATGGAATGAAACGCCCCCTGTGATGCACCGATTGGTCAACCATCAGGTCACTGAACTGTAGGATTGGTCAACCATCACGCCACTCAACGGTAATGAGCAGTAGGATTGGTCAACCGCGAATGAGCGTATTTTTGAAAAAATTTTGTATACTGTCCGAACAATTTTTGTCTGACCAAAAACTAAATATGCCTATGAGACTTACCTAATCATAAGCTTTCTTTTGATATAACATATGTGTAGGTACGCTCTATAACTTTTGAGTGTATAGCAGACAGACAGACATACAGACAGACATACAGACAGACAGACACACAGACAGACAGACATACAGATGGACGGATCCTTTTATATATATAGATAGATGAATTGGCCTCAACTGCCTTGTGTGGTAGAGAATTCCACAGGTTCACCACTCTCTGGGTGAAGAAATTCCTCCTCATCTCTGTCCTAAATGGCTCACCCCTTATCCTTAGACTGTGACCCCTGGTTCTAGACTCCCCCGCCATCGGGAACATCCTTCCTGCATCTAGTCTGTCTAGTCCTGTTAGAATTTTATAAGTTTCAATGAGATCCCCTCTCATTCTTCTAAACTCTAGCGAATATAAGCCTAATCGACCCAATCTCTCTTCATATGTCATTCCTGCCATCCCAGGTATCAGTCTGGTGAATCTTCGCTGCACTCCCTCCATGGCAAGAACATCCTTCCTCAGATAAGGTGACCAAAACTGCACACAATACTCAAGGTGTGGTCTCACCAAGGCCCTGTACAACTGCAGCAAGACATCCTTGTTCCTGTACTCAGTGGATTTTTTGAAGATGGGGTGATGATGGCAGTTTTGAAAGGGAGGGTAACAGTGCCCTGTGGTGAGGGAATTGTTTACAATACTGGCAAATGTGGGGGCCAGGAAGGGAAGTTTGAATTTAGTGAGAATAGGGACAAGAAAGCAGGAGGTAGGTCTCATGGATAAGATGAGCTTGGAGAAGACGGTGGGGGGTTGGGGTGGGGGACGGGTTTGGAGGAGGATAATGGGGTAATGGGGGAGAATATAGAGAGTGATGGGTGTTCAGGGCAAGGGTGGAGGTGGGACTGGGGGCAGGTTTGGCTTTGGTTGGCAAGAGGAAGGAGGAAACAGCAGAGGCAGTTGAACATGTGATGTCTATCTTGGTGACAGAACATGAGGTGAGGGTGGAAGGGGGCAGGGGAGGGGGGTTTATATGCTGAATGGCCTACTCCTGCTCCTATCTTCTATATTTATGGAAGTGATTGATACTAAAGAAAAGGAGCCTGGGTTTATCTTTGACCCCTCTCCAGGACATTTTAGCAGAGGAGAGCATGCGCGGCAGAGCTTGATGTGGTCAAGTTAGCTCTGGCAATGATGGCTTAACTAGTTGTGTACCAGAAACGCTCAAGCTTGCACCCTTTGAACATAAGAACATAAGAATTAGGAGCAGGAATAGGCCATATGGCCCCTCGAGCCTGCTCCGCCATTCAGTAAGATCATGGTTGATTTTCGGCCTCAACTCCACTTTCCCGTCTGATCCCCATATCCCTTGATTCCCCTAGAGTCCAAAAATCTATCTATCTCAGCCTTGAATATACTCAATGACTCAGCATCCACAGCCCTTTGGGGCAGAGAATGCCAAAGATTCACAACCCTCTGAGTGAAGAAATTCCTCCTCATCTTAGTCTTAAGTGGCCGACCCCTTATCCTGAGACTATGCCCCCTAGTTCTAGACTCTCCAGCCAGGGGGAAACAACCTCTCAGCATCTACCCTGTCAATCCCCCTCAGAATCTTACATGTTTTAATGAGATCACTTTGGACTTGAGGGAGCACAGATTGGGGGCATACCAGGAAGAAAGACCGGGATGGGAGACAGTGAACGTTTTGCTGGGGTTGAGGCCATCCAAGATGGAGAAGAGGAAGTTGTTGAACAAATCAACAGCTGCCAAGTTATTGTGGTGAATGGAAGACCAAAGTCTAGGTATTTCAGAGTTTGAGAATGTGGTTATAAACAATTTGGGTAGAGCTCCTTTCCAGAGATGGGTGCAAAAGGAAGTGGGATTGAAGGAGAATAAGGGAATGTGGGTGATGAGGGATACGAGGAAGTGGTCAGAGATGGACTTGTCAGTATAGCTATGGAATTAGAGAGACCACAGGAGATGGTGAGGTCAAAGAGAAGACCATGAATATAGATAGGAAAATCTATATAGAGGGATAGGTTTACAGAGGACTGGAGAGTAGTGAATTAAGAGGGGAGAGGGCAATTGGAACTGAAATGCAGATTTAAATCACCGAGGAGAAGTCACCTTTGGAAGAGGCTGAAGGGGGAAAACAAAGGGAGGTTATCCCCGGGGAAATCTCAGGATGGGACTTGGGGAGATGGTAGACAATGAGTATTGTAAAGAAGAGGAGAGGGACAGCATGCCACCAGCTGTCAGCCAACTTTCTTTCAAAGCCAGGATATCAATACGGTCAATCACAATAAGGCCATAGATGGCGAAGGCCTTGCCTGCAAGTGAGTTGACATTCTGGAGGGAAATGAGGAGAGGGGGTGGTGATCCTTGATCCAGCAGCAGAATCCAGAGGACCCGTGGTGTGTGGGGTGAGCCGGACAAGAGGGAGAATGGTGAAGTTAGCTCTTAACAGACACGCATTCTGAAAGAACATATTCTACAAGCTCTAGTTAGTTCAATGATTAGGATATAATAGGCATGAACATTCACTGCAGGAGTTCCTCAGGGCAGTGTCCTAGGCCCAACCATCTCCAGCTGTTTCATCAATGATCTTATGAGGAGAGATTGGGTCGATTGGGCTTGTGCTCGCTGGAGTTTAGAAGAATGAGAGGTGATCTCATTGAAACTTATAAAATTCTGACAGGACTGGACAGACTAGATGCAGGAAGGATGTTCCCGATGGTCGGGGAGTCCAGAACCAGGGGACACAGTCTAAGGATAAAGGGTAGGCCATTTAGGACAGAAATGAGGAGGAATTTCTTCACCCAGAGAGTGGTGAACCTGTGGAACTCTCTACCACAGAAGGCGGTGGAGGCCAGTTCATTAAATATATTCAAGAAGGAGTTGGATATATTTCTTAAGGCTAAAGGGATCAAGGGGTATGGGGAGAAAGCAGGGACCAGGTACTGAATTTGGATGATCAGCCATGATCGCATTGAATGGCGGTGCAGGCTCGAGGGGCCGAATGGCCTACTCCTGCTCCTATCTTCTATGTTTCTATGTTTACAACTTTGCATTCCTAGCCTGGTGTCCTCCACATATAGAAAGAAAGAACCTGCATTTCACAACCTCAGGATGTCCCAAAGCACTTTACGGCCTATGAAGTACTGTTTAAAGCATATTCACTCTTGAAATGTAGGACTTTCCTTCATGCTCACTCCAGCAGTAGAGTCCAACTGGATTATTTAATTATTGCAGCTCATCCCTATCCATATAACTTCTAACCCAGCTCTCCATTGAAAGAGTTCAATGACCCAGTCTTACCTATTTTTACTGGAAGTCTCTGAACACAACTATGCTGTGGCAAGGAGCTTGGTGCAATCCATCGTGCCACGCGAGATGAGTTAGATTTAAGCCTATGTTCTCAAATTCTGTGCGCATAGTCCAAGTCAAATAAGACACTGAGGTCTATGTCAATGAACTCCCTCAGTATTTTCAAGATGTGTCAGCCGTGGCTCAGTGGGTAGCACCCTCGCCTCTGAGTCAAAAGGTTGTGGGTTCATAGTCCCACTCCAGGGACTTGAGCATAAAAATCTAGGCTGACACTCCAGTGCAGTGCTGAGGGAGCACCGCACTGTCGGAGGTGCCGTCTTTCGGATGAGACGTTAAACCAAGGTCCTGTCTGCTCTCTCAGGTGGACGTAAAAGATCCCATGGCACTATTTTGAAGAAGAGCAGGGGAGTTATCCCAGGTGTCCTGGGCCAATAATTATCCCTCAACCAACATCACCAAAACAGATTATCTGGTCATTATCACATTGCTGTTTGTGGGAGCTTGCTGTGTGCAAATTGGCTGCCGCGTTTCCCACATTATGACAGTGACTATACTTCAAAAAGTACTTCATTGGCTGTAAATTGCTTTGGGATGTTCGGTGATCGTGAAAGGTGCTATATAAATGCAAGTCTTTATTTCTTTCTTACTTGATCTTTAATCTTCTTTCCTCCAATGGGGGTCAATTTGGCCCTGTGTTTCCCCTTCTACAACTTAGAGCTCCCATAATCTTGGGATCCTCCTTGTGATAGGGAATACATGCGTTCTTTTATGATCGACCAATAAAAAACTTCCAACATTTATAAAAAAGTGCAATAAAAACAAAAAAATTGCTGGAAACACACAGCAGGTTAGTCAGAGTCTGGAAAGGAATGGATTGGATGGGTAGAAGTCTGTGTGATGAGATATCTTGAGGAAAACAACAGCTGTTAAAACCTAGGAAAGTATAAGCGTGCCCTTGGGTTCTGTACAGATAACTGTAGCTGTAGTAAAGGCAGCTGCTTTACGGTAGCTGTAGTAAAGACAGCTGCTTGATGGCAGTCGTATAAATAGGAAGCCATCTTGGCCATGCGGCAGTACTGCACGAGCTGGCACTGACTCAAGACCTAATAAAGAGTACTCAACGATATCTACTCGTAAGCCTCTTAATACTAAGATATAAGATAACTTTACATGGTACCAGGGTTTATAGAACGCACGATACGGGCATACCACAACAATGGAAGGGATAAAACCACCGACTAGCCTGCAACTTGAAGGAAATCTGGATGAAAATTGGCACGAATTCAAACAACGCTTTCTTCTCTACCTCACAACGATCGACGCCACGACTAGCTCTGGAACACATAAGGTAGCTTTGTTGCTAACAGTGGCTGGCTCGCAGGCAATCGAGCTGTATAATACATTTATGTTTGCAGTTGAAGGTGACAAAAATGATCTGGACAAGGTGATAGATTTGTTCAATAAATACTGCACACCTAAAAAGAATGAAACGTTCGAGAGATTTGTTTTTCGCTCCTGTGGGCAAAAGCAAGGAGAATCCTTTGCTGTTTTTCTGACGGACTTGAAAACAAAAGCACAAACATGTAACTTTGGAGACTTGAAGGAATCAATGATACGTGATCAGGTCGTTTTCGGAATACTTAACAAGAAGGTGAGGGAGAGAATGCTTAGGGACAATTACTTAACTTTGGATGCTGCAGTTAAAATATGTCATGCTAGTGAACTCTCAGCCATGCACACGCAAACACTCAATGGGAGAATTACAGCAACGGGCGTGAGAGCGCTGGGACTGGACAACCTACCAGTGGATGTAGTACACAGAAGGGACACAAGAGAGCGCACAGAGTTCAGGACTATGACGCCATACGATTGCAGACGGTGCGGCAATAGACACGTGGCAAGACAATGTCCGGCTTATGGGAAGAACTGCGCAAAATGTAAAGGCAGGAATCACTTTGCTAAAATGTGCTTTTGGGAAGAGAAAACCGAAGGTAAAAAGACAGTGCATGCTATTGAGACTGAAGACACGGAATCGGAGACTTTGTATGTTGGAATGGGGCAAAATGACTTAAAACAGGGTAAAGATATGGAAAAGGAAGTACATTCCGTAGGACTAAAGACTGAAGTTTGGCTAGCCCCCCTTGCTGGTAAATGGCACCATTGTTCCCTTCAAGCTAGATACAGGTGCTAAGGCAAACCTCATAAGCTGGAGTGATGCACAGAACCTCAAAGTGAGACCAGAAATACTGAACAAGACAGTGGCTCTAAAGGCGTACAATGGACAAAGTATTGAAACAAAAGGAACGTGTAGGTTGAATGTTACGGTAAAAAATCGCATTCACCCATTGACGTTTGTTATAGTGCCTGAAGGACATGAGTCACTGTTGGGGGATAAGGCATGTGCGGATTTGGGCTTGGTAAAACGAGTCTATACTATTAATGAACTGAACTGTGTGCAGAGTGCCCCCCAAGACAGTACAAATATAAAGTATGATGCTATAACACACAAGTACGCAGATGTATTTCAGGGTTTCGGAGCACTGCCCTTTACATACTCCATCAAACTGAGAGATGACGCACAACCTGTGATTCACGCACCCAGGAGAGTTCCGGTGGCCCTCCATGAGAAACTGCGGAAAGAGCTAGACTGCATGGAGGGGCTAGGTGTCATAAAGAAGACTGAGGAACCGACTGACTGGGTAAATTCCATGGTTTGCGTCAATTCAAAAAAGACTGATAAATTGTGTGTCTGCATGGATCCCAAGGACCTTAACGCTAATATAAAAAGAGAGCATTATCAAATCCCTAAGAGAGAGGAAATAGTCAGCAAAATGACAGGAGCAAAATTCTTCTCCGAGATGGATGCCTCGCATGGATTCTGGCAGCTGAAACTTGATGAAGAGAGTGCTAAGCTGTGCACCTTTAACACCCCGTTTGGTCGATACTCTTACCAGTGCCTGCCCTTCGGCATTAGCTCCGCCCCAGAAATCTTCCACAGAGCAATGGAGCAAATCATCGAGGGCCTGGATGGTGTGCGGGTGTACGTGGATGATTTGGTAGTATGGGGCTCCACTCAGGGAGAGCACGACACCAGACTGGAAAAAACACTTCAGAGGATACGGCAGTATGGACTCAAACTAAATAAAGACAAATGTCAGTTCAGCGTCAATGAAATCACATTCCTCGGGGACAAGATTTCTGCAGAAGGGATTCAGCCAGACAAGTCAAAGGTAAAGGCCATACATGACATGGAAAAACCAAAGGACAAGAAAGGGGTTCAGCGGGCCCTTGGCATGGTTAATTACCTAGGGAAATTCATTCCAAATCTGGCAGTGAAAACCGCTCACTTGAGAAAACTGCTGCACCAAGAGACAGAGTTCCAATGGGGACATGAACATGAGAATGAATGGAAGGGTCTGCTACACATTCTAGCAAGTGAACCCCTACTGAAGTTCTTCTGCCCTGAAAAGAGGACAAAAGTGTCCACAGATGCCTCTAAGGATGGATTAGGGGCTGTCCTTCTACAGGAAGATGAAGGAGAATGGCGACCAGTGGCATATGCGTCACGCTCCATGACGGCTACAGAGTGCCGGTATGCGCAAATAGAGAAGGAGTGCCTGGGCTTGGCATTTGGGTGTGAAAAATGTCATACCTACATCTATGGACTTCCCAAGGTTATCCTAGAAACTGACCATAAGCCACTGCTAGGGATCGCAAAAAAGAATCTGTGTGACATGTCATCACGGATACAGCGCCTAATGATGAGACTACAATGTTATGATTTTGAGCTCACATATGTGCCAGGGACACAAATGTTCATAGCAGATACACTATCCAGGGCTGCGCCTCGTGCCACACAAAACAGTGAAACAGAAGAGGATGTGACCCTTCATGTGGATATGGTCTATGCAGCATTGCCCGCCTCACAGGAACAACTATCAAAGATAGCCACAGAGACATCAAAGGACCCTGTTCTGAGGAAAGTGATGAGAAATCTTCAAGAGGGTTGGAAGAAAGGGTCATGTAAACAATATCATCATATTCAGTCTGAGCTTTCTGTGGTCAATGGACTACTGCTTAAGTGTGACAGGATTGTAGTGCCCATCTCTATGCGACGAGAAATGCTTCACAGGATACATGAAGGGCACCTGGGTGTGGAAAAGTCAAAAAGGAGAGCACGTGAGGCACTCTACTGGCCAAACATGAACTCTGATATTGACCAGATGATCAGTGAGTGTGCTACATGTCAGGAGTATCACTACAAGCAAACAAAAGAGCCCCTCATTACCACAGAGCTCCCATCACAACCTTGGGAAAAGGTAGGAATTGATATTTTTCACTACGAAGGAAAAGACTATTTGTTAGTTATTGATTATTACTCTAATTATCCTGAGATTGCTCTCCTACCCAGCACCACGTCAAGAGCTGTGATAACTCACCTGAAGTCAATCTTTTCCAGGCAGGGCATCACTCTAACTCTGGTCTCTGATAATGGCTCTCCCTATGCCAGTCATGAGTTTCAGTCGTTTGCTACAGAGTATGAGTTTAAGCATGTAACCTCCAGCCCGCTCTACCCTCAAGCCAATGGAAAAGCGGAGAAGGGGGTACAGATTGTGAAAAGACTATTAAAGAAAGCAGCACACAGCAACACTGACCCATATCTGGCCATGATGTCGTACAGGGCGGCCCTGCTGGAAAGTGGCAAGTCTCCAGCTGAGCTCTTACTGGGTCGCAAAATCCGTACTCGACTTCCCAGGCATGTCACACCTGATCACAGAGATGAAGTATGGGCAGACAAGGCCCGGAAACTTCAGCGGAAACAAAAAACGCTCCATGACCGCACAGCCACTGCACTAGTGCCTCTACAGGAGAAGGATGTAGTTTGCATTGAAGGGCCTGGGTCATGGAATCAAAGAGCCACCGTTCTACAACAGGTCGCCCCCAGGTCATACAGTGTCATGACAGAAAATGGCAATGTGTATCGCAGAAACAGGAGGCACCTACTGAAAACCACCGAGACCTATCAGCCACAGGAGGACAGAGGATGAGCTGATGATGGAAATCCGACAGAGTGACGAGGAGACGAGGGCAATGCCACAAAGTGATGAAGTACACAGGGGTGACAATGAGACAAGGGATCCGTGTGGTACTGAAATGAACTTAATGGACACAACGGGGTTGGCCCAGCAAATACCCGCTTAGCTACACAGGTCACAGCGCACCAGAAAGCCTGTCGTTAGACTCGACCTGTAGACAAGGGAAAGACTGTAAACAGCTAATGGACTTCTGGGTATGGGTAGTGTTTATATGTATCGGCAGTTATTGCAAGGTATAGTTACACTGACAGTTTTTACATGTTGTTAATAGTAATTAATAGTAGTTACACTAACTGTTTTTATATGTTGTTAATATGTGTTCTATGTGTTATGTTATGTTATGGTGTTTACTGTTTATGTCATCGTTGAGGGGGAAAGATGTTCAGATAACTGTAGCTGTAGTAAAGACAGCTGCTTTACGGTAGCTGTAGTAAAGACAGCTGCTTGACGGCAGTCGTATAAATAGGAAGCCATCTTGGCCATGCGGCAGTACTGCACAAGCTGGCACTGACTCAAGACCTAATAAAGAGTACTCAACGATATCTACTCGTAAGCCTCTTAACCTATATATATAAAACGGTATGTCTGTCTGTCTCTCTGTCTGTCTGTCTGTCCGGCTATACAATCAAAAGTTATAGAGCGTACCTACACATGTGTTATATCAAAAGAAAGCTCATCATTAGGGGACTCTTGTAGGTGTCGGACTTTTTGGTCGGACAAAAATTGTTCGCACATTATACAAAAAACCTTCAAAATTCCACTCATTATCCACTCGTTAGCATTGACTGACGTCAAGATCGACCAATCCTGTGCCGTCATGATTGACCAATCCTACAGTTCAGTCACCTGATGGTTGGCCAATCGGTGTGTGTGTGGGTGGGACTAATCGTTTTCATCTCAGGGATCTGTCAGCCATTATACAGCAGCCAGGGCAGCTCAAAACTTTCGTAATCCAGGTCAGTTTCTTTTTAAAAAAAATTAAGATTTACCAAAAATGTTTTATAAGTACTTTAACTTTCATCTTTGAAGGTATTAAAAGCTAGAAATGTTTAGCTTAAAAACCAGTCCAAAACGGGCCTAGGCTTCTCCAACTGCCGACAGCCCAAATCCAGTCCCAGGCTTCTGGCCCACACATCCACCAGGCCCAAAAAAGCCCTGGAAACTGCCGACAACCCAAATCCAGTCCCAGGCTCCCGGCCCACACATTGACCAGGCCCAAAAAAGCCCTCGCAACGCGGGGCTCCCCTGCTAATAGTAAGATATAAGATAACATTACAGGTTCGGTGGATCACATTGCTGAAAAGGGCACTCGGGACTAATTTAAAATCCTGGATTTTTAAAAAATTTGTTCCTGGGATGTGGGCGTCACTGGCAAGGCCAGCATTTATTGCGCATCCCTAATTTCCCTTGAGAAGGTGGTGGTGAGCTACCTTCTTGAACCACTGCATTCTGTATCTGTTTTTTTACAACTGAGTGGTTTGCTCGGCCATTTCAGAGGAGCAGTTAAGAGTCAACCACATTGCTGTGGGTCGGGAATCACACATTCCCAGTGTCGAAGCTTTGACCACGCTTGATCAGCTCCGATGGACAGGTCACATCGTCCGCTTGCCCGATACGAGACTCCCAAAACAAGCGCTCTACTCGGAGCTCCGACACAGCAAAAGAGCCCCAGGTGGGCAGAGGAAACGCTTCAAGGACACCCTCAAAGCCTCCTTGAAAAAGTGCAACATCCCCACCGACACCTGGGAATCCCTGGCCCAAGGCCGCACAAAGTGGAGGAGAAGCATGCGGGAAGGTGCCGAACACCTCAAGTCTCTTTGCCGGGAGCAAACGGAAGTCAACCCACCCACCCCTTCAACCACTGTCTGCCCCACCTGTGACAGAGACTGTAGGTCCCGCATTGGACTCACCAGTCACCTAAAAACTCATTTTTAGTGTGGAAGCAAGTCATCCTCAGTTCCACGGGACTGCCTAAGAAGAGAATAATAGGTCAGACCAGTAAGGATGGCAGATTTCCTTCCTCTAAAGAACATTAGTGAACCAGATGGGTTTTTACAACAGTCCAATAAACATAGAAACATAGAAGATAGGAGCAGGAGTAGGCCATTCGGCCCTTCGAGCCTGCTCCACCATTCAATGAGATCATGGCTGATCATCCAAATTCAGTACCCTGTCCCTGCCTTCTCCCCATATCCCTTGATCCCTTTAGCCTTAAGCAATATATCCAACTCTTTTTTGAATATATTTAATGAACTGGCCTCCACCACCCTCTGTGGCAGAGAATTCCACAGGTTCACCACTCTCTGGGTGAAGAAATTCCTCCTAATTTTAGTCCTAAATGGCTTACCTTATCCTTAGACTATGACCCCTGGTTCTGGACTCCCTGGCCATCATAAACATCCTTCCTGCATCTAGTCTGTCCAGGCCTGACAGAATTTTATAGGTTTCGATGAGATCCCCTCTCAATCTTCTAAACTCCAGTGAGTATAAGCCCAATTGACACAATCTCTCCTCATACGTCATTCCTGCCATCCCAGGTATCAGCCTGGTGAATCTTCGCTGCACTCCTTCCATGGCAAGAACGTCCTTCCTCAGGTAAGGCGACCAAAACTGCACACAATACTCAAGGTGCGGTCTCACCAAGACCCTGTACAACTGTAGCAAGACATCCTTGTTCCTGTACTCGAACCCTCTTGCTACGAAGGCCAACATACCATTTGCCTTCTTAACCGCCTGCTGCACCTGCATGCTTACCTTCAGCGACTGGTGCACAAGAACACCCAGGTCTCTTTGCACTTCCCCTTCACCCAATCTATTGCCATTCAAATAATAATCTGCCTTCCTGTTTTTGCCACCAAAGTGGATAACCTCACATTTATCCACATTATAGTGCATTTGCCATGTTTCTGCCCAATCACCCAATTTGTCCAAATCGTACTGGAGTTTCACGACATCCGCCTCACAGCTTACCCTCCCACCCAGCTTTGTGTCGTCTGCAAATTTGGAGATATTACATCCAATTCCCTTGTCCAGATCATTAATATATATTGTGAACAGCTGGGGTCCTAGGACCGATCCTTGCGGTACCCCACTAGTCACTGCCTGCCACTCGGAAAACGATCCGTTTATTCCAACTCTTTGCTTTCTGTCCGCCAACCAGTTCTCTATCCAAGTCAATACCTTGCCCCCAATCCCATGTGCCTTAATTTTGCACGCTAATCTCTTATGTGGGACCTTATCGAAATCCTTCTGAAAGTCCAAATACACCACATCCACTGGTTCTCCCTTATCTATTTTACCAGTTACATCCTCAAAAAATTCCAGTAGATTAGTCAAGCATGATTTACCTTTTGTAAATCCCTGTTGACTTTGTCCGATCCTGTCACTGCTTACCAATTGCTCTGCTATTACATCTTTTATAATAGATTCTAGCATTTTCCCCACTACCGATGTCAGGCTTACCGGTCTATAATTCCCTGCTTTTTCTCTACCACCTTTTTTGAATAGTGGGGTAACATTAGCTACCCTCCAATCCATGGGTACTGTTCCAGAGTCTATCGAGCTCTGGAAGATGACCAGCAATGCATCTACTATTTCTAGGGCCACTTCCTTAAGTACCCTGGGATGTAGATTATCAGGCCCTGGGGATTTATCGGCCTTCAGTCCCATCAATTTTCCTAACACCATTTCCCTACACATACTGATTTCTTTCAGTTCCACCCTTTCATCAGGCCCTATGTTCCCCGGCATCTCTGGGAGGTTATTTGTGTCCTCCTTTGTGAAGACAGAACCAAAGTATGAATTTAGTTGGTCTGTCATTTCTTTGTTTCCCATTATAAATTCCCCTGATTCTGACTGCAAGGGACCTACGCTTGACTTCACCAATCTTTTTCTCTTCACATATCTATAAAAGCTTTTATAGTCAGTTTTTATGTTCCCTGATAGCTTACTCTCATATTCTATTTTTCCTTCTTAATTAATCCCTTTGTCCTCCTTTGTTGAATCCTAAACTGCTCCCAATCCTTAGGATTATTGCTTCTTCTGGCCAATTTATATGTCGTCTCCTTGGATCTTATGCTATCCCTAATTTCCCTTGTTAGCCACGGTTGAGTCACCTTTTTTGTTTTATTTTTATGCCAAACTGGGATGAACAAATTCTGTAGCTCATCCATTCGGTCTTTGAATGTTTGCCATTGCCTTTCCACCGTCAACCCTTTGAGTGCCATTCCCCAATCAATCCTACCCAACTCGCTCCTCAGACCATCGTAGTTTCCTTTATTTAAATTGAGGACCCTAGTCTCTGAGTCAACTACTTCATTCTCCATCTTAATGAAGAATTCGATTATATTATGATCGCTCCGACCCAAGGGGCCTCGTACAACAAGATTGCTAATTAATCCTTTCTCGTTACATAATACCCAGTCTAAGATGGCCTGATCTCTGGTTGGTTCCGTGACATATTGGTCCAGGAAACCATCCCGTAAACACTCCAGGAATTCCTCTTCCACAGTATTGTTACTAATTTGGTTGGCCCAATCTATATGTAGATTAAAGTCACCCATGATGACTGCTGTGCCCTTATTGCACGCTTCTTTAATTTCCCTTTTAATGCCATCCCCAACCTCCGCCTTACTGTTTGGAGGTCTATATACCACTCCCACTAATGTTTTTTCCCCTTATTATTTCTCAATTCTACCCATACAGATTCCACATCATCAGAGCTAATACCCTTCATTACAATTGTATTAATCCCTTCTTTACCCAGTAATGCTGCCCCACCTCCCTTTCCTTTTTGCCTATCTTTCCTGAATATCGAATACCCCTGGATGTTGAGTTCCCAGTCTTGGCCATCCTTGAGCCACGTTTCCGTAATCCCAAATATTTGTTTACCTCTATTTGCGCAGCCAATTCGTCCACCTTATTACAAATGCTCCTCGCATTAAGACACAAAGCCTTCAGGCTTGTTTTTTTAATGCTCTTAGACCTATTAGAATTATTATTTACTGTGGCCATGTTTGATTTAAACCGTTGATTTCTCTGACTGCCACTTTTGTTTTTCTCCTTCCTATCTTTTGCTTTTATCCCTGTTTCCCTTTCCTCTGTCTCCCTGCTCAGGTTCCCAACCCCCTGCCATTTTAGTTTAAACCCCCCCGAACAGTGCTAGCAAACCTCCCCGCAAGGATATTTGTCCCGCTCTGGTTCAGATGCAACCCGTCCGACTTGTACAAGTCCCACCTTCCCCAGAAGCAGGCCCAGTGATCCAGGAAACTAAAGCCCTCCCTCCTGCACCAACTCTTTAGCCACGCATTCATCTGCTCTATCATCCTACTCCTATACTCACTAGCACGTGGCACCGGGAGTAATCAAGAGATTACAACCTTTGAGGTCCTGCTCTTTAATCTGCTACCTAGCTCCCTAAATTCTTGCTGCAGGACCTCATCCCTCTTCCTACCCATGTCATTGGTCCCAATATGAACCACGACCTCTGACTGTTCACCCTCCCCCTTCAGAATGCCCTGTAGCCGTTCAGTGACATCCTTGACCCTGGCACCAGGGAGGCAACAAACCATCCTGGAGTCACGTCTACGGCCACAGAAATGCCTATCTGCTCCCCTTACGATAGAATCCCCTACCACTATTGCTCTCCCACTCTTTTTCCTCCCTTCCTGAGCAGCAGAAGCACCCCTGGTGCTGGGAAGTTGGCTGCTGCTGCCTTCCTCTGGTAAGTCATCCCCCTCAACAGTATCCAAATCGGTATACCTGTTTGAGAGGGGGATGGCCACAGGGGTCCCCTGCACTACCTGCCTGCCTCTACTGCTCTGCCTGATGGTCACCCATTTCCCTCCTGCCTGTGCAGCCCTTACCTGCGGTGTGACCACCTCATCAAACGTGTTATCCATGACCCTGTCAGCATCGTGAATGCTCCAAAGCCCATCCATCCGCAGCTCCAGCACGCAATGCGGTCTGCTGGTAGCCGCAGCTGGATGCATTTCTGGCACACGTGGTCCTGAATTCCCACATAGAGCAAGAGGAGCTGGGTCATTAAATACAGTTAAAGTGGAGATAGACAGATTTTTGCAAGATAAGGGAGTGAAGGGTTATGGTGAGCAGGTGGGGAAGTGACTTTGAACCAAGTTCATCCATGATCTTATTGAATGGCAAAGCAGGCTTGAGGGGCCAAGTGGCCTTTCCTGCTCCTATTTCTTATGTTCTTATATTCTATAGCTCTTGCCATAAAACCCAGAATCCATTTTTTTCCTTCTGCTGCTATGAAGTGCCGTGGGATCATTTTTGATGTTAAAGGTGCAGTAAAAATGCAAGTTGTTATTGTGATGGGGGTGTAATGGCTGCAATCAATGTTCCCCTAAGGTGCGCGGAGTAATCTCAAAGGTCCCGCGCAGGCCGCTCACCAGCTTTTACCATGTAAATACCGCGCAAGCACAGACATTTAAAGGGGCCACGCATTAAAAGAAACAGGCCCCACAGAACAAAGTGCAGCTCACAGGGAATCCTTGCTCCAGTAGGGTACGGTAGCATAGTGGTAATGTTACTGGGCTAGTAATCCAGAGGCCTGGGCTAATGATCTGGAGACATGAGTTCAGATCTCACCACAGCAGCTGGGGGCATTTATAATACAATTAAATAAATCTGGAACAAAACACTGCGATCAGTAATGATGACCATGAAACTACGTGTTATGCTCCTCTTGCTCTATGTGGGAATTCAGGACCACGTGTGCCAGAAATGTATCCAGCTGCGGCTACTAGCAGACCGCATTGCGTGCTGGAGCTGCGGATGGATGGGCTTTGGAGCATTCACGATGCTGAGAGGGTCATGGATAACACGTTTGATGAGGTGGTCACACCGCAGGTAAGGGCTGCACAGGCAAAAGGGAAATGGGTGACCATCAGGCAGAGCAGTAGAGGCAGGCAGGTAGTGCAGGGGACCCCTGTGTCCACCCCCCTCTCAAACAGGTATACCGATTTGGATACTGTTGAGGGGGATGACTTACCAGAGGAAGGCAGCAGCAGCCAACTTCCCAGCACCAGGGGTGCTTCTGCTGCTCAGGAAGGGAGGAAAAAGAGTGGGAGAGCAATAGTGGTAGGGGATTCTATCGTAAGGGGAACAGATAGGCGTTTCTGTGGCCGTAGACGTGACTCCAGGATGGTTTGTTGCCTCCCTGGTGCCAGGGTCAAGGATGTCACTGAACGGCTACAGGGCATTCTGAAGGGGGAGGGTGAACCAGGGGTCACAGTCTAAGGATAAGGGGTAAGTCATTTAGGAATGAGATGAGGAGGAATTTCTTCACCCAGAGAGTGGCGAACCTGTGGAATTCTCTACCACAGAAGACAGTTGAGGCCAATTCATTAAATATATTCAAGAAGGAGTTAGATATATTTCTTAAGGCTAAAGGGATCAAGGGATATGGGGAGAAAGCAGGGACAGTGCACTGAATTTGGATGATCAGCCATGATCGCATTGAATGGTGGAGCAGGCTCGAGGGGCTGAATGGCCTACTCCTGCTCCTATCTTCTATGTTTCTATGTTTCTATGAATCATCTCTGAACTGCCTCCAATGCAAGTATATCCTTCCTTAAATAAGGAGACCAAAACTGTACGCAGTACTCAAGGTGTGGTCTCACCAAAACCCTGTACAGTTGTAGCAGGACTTCCCTACTTTTATACTCCAACCCCTTTGTAATAAAGGCCAACATTCCATTAGCCTTTTTGAGTCAAGATGTAATGGTGAAGCTATATAAAACCTTAGTAAGACCACAGTCGGAGCACTTTGCGCATTTTTGCAATCCACATTATTTAAGTAAGCATTTACCATTAATACTACTCACCTGCTCCTTGAAGTTAGGCTTTGTTAACAAATCCTAGGTAACTCAATTTACTAAGATGCATTTTATTGATGTATTGTACCTTTCTTTGATTTGAGCTCAGCACTATTTGTGGTTTGTTAACTAAATCCTGATGTTGACATTTTATCTCACTCCCCTGTTAATCAACCAGTCCTGCCTTCAAAATCATTGGTCCCGAACTTATTACTAAATATTAACTAGACCAGGAAAGCTGAAGTAATTTGGCATTTCCACTTTTTTGATGTTTTTTTTCCATTCTATTCTCTTTTCCTCGACGCGTCTCTTATTTTTACTTCCACCTTCTTTTCCCTCACTCTTCTTCCCCTCGCTCATCCTCCATTTTTGCTTGTACCAATAGATTTCTGCCTAGGCTGGCTTAATGGCTTAATAGTAAGTATGGCTTAATAGAGCGAGACTAGGCATTTGCTCTGCTCCAGTACATAGAAACATAGAAGATAGGAGCAGGAGTAGGCCATTCGGCCCTTCGAGGCTGCTCCGCCATTCAATGAGATCATGGCTGATCATCCAAATTCAGTACCCGGTCCCTGCTTTCTCTCCATACCCCTTGATCCCTTTAGCCTTAAGAAATATATCCAACTCTTTCTTGAATATATTTAATGAACTGGCCTCCACCACCCTCTGTGGCAGAGAATTCCACAGGTTCACCACTCTCTGGGTGAAGAAATTCCTCCTCATTTCAGTCGTAAATGGTTTACCCCTTATCCTTAGACTATGACCCCTGGTTCTGGACTCCCCGACCATCAGAAACATCCTTCCTGCATCTAGTCTGTCCAGGCCTGACAGAATTTTATAGGTTTCGATGAGATCCCTTCTCAATCTTCTAAACTCCAGTGAGTATAAGCCCAATCGACACAATCTCTCCTCATACATCATTCCTGCCATCCAAGGTATCAGCCTGGTGAATCTTCGCTGCATTCCTTCCATGGCAAGAACGTCCTTCCTCAGATAAGGCGACCAAAACTGCACACAATACTCAAGGTGCGGTCTCACCAAGGCCCTGTACAACTGTAGCAAGACATTCTTGTTCCTGTACTCGCACCCTCTTGCTATGAAGGCCAACATACCATTTGCCTTCTTAACCGCCTGCTGCACCTGCATGCTTACCTTCAGCGACTGGTGCACAAGGACACCCAGGTCTCTTTGCACTTCCCCTTCTCCCAATCTATTGCCATTCAAATAATAATCTGCCTTCCTGTTTTTGCCACCAAAGTGGATAACCTCACATTTATCCACATTATAGTGCATTTGCCATGTTTCTGCTCAATCACCCAACCTGTCCAAATCGTACTGGAGTTTCACGACATCCTCCTCACAGCATACCCTCCCACCCAGCTTTGTGTCATCTGCAAATTTGGAGATATTACATCCAATTCCCTCGTCCAGATCATTAATATATATTGTGAACAGCTGGGGTCCTAGGACCGATCCTTGCGGTACCCCACTAGTCACGGCCTGCCACTCGGAAAACGACCCATTTATTCCAACTCTTTGCTTTCTGTCCGCCAACCAGTTCTCTATCCAAGTCAATATCTTGCCCCCAATCCCATGTGCCTTAATTTTGCACGCTAATCTCTTATGTTGGACCTTAACGAAAGCCTTCTGAAAGTCCAAATACACCACATCCACTGGTTCTCCCTTATCTATTTTACCAGTTACATCCTCAAAAAATTCCAGTAGATTAGTCAAGCATGTAAATCCATGTTGACTTTACTACCAGGGCGAGATTCCTCTTTTAATGAGAAACAGGAGAGAGCCTGTTTTTTTGCTCCCTAATTAACGATCCACGAACAAAACTGCGTTCTCAGAAACCGCTCCTTCCAAAGCCACGAGCGCCCGCAATCTTGTTAGCAAGTCTCTAATCAGGGGACAAAAGTGGCATTTTGTTAAAAGAGCAAATTTCACCCTTTCGATTTGTACCGACAGATCTTACTATGGCAAAGGGACTGAATGCACATTCCGTAATTACTTAGTGCCAAAGATGCCCCCATGGCATTGTGACATCAGCGTTGCAATTGTGGAAGAGTGTTTGGGCAGTCAGAAACCAAGGGTGGATGAAGAAAGTTTATCCACTCACAATACCGTCACTCCACTTAACGAGGCCTGAGAATAACAAATGTTCGACTTGACTCTGCATCGACATTTGGAAAGCAGGTTCTGCTCTCCACTCCCCCACTTACCACTTACGCACAATTAAAAAAATGTCAAAGTGGGCATTTACCGAAACCTTAGAGAACTCCAGATGGATAAACCGTCTGAATTACTATGTCTCATAATGTTTTTATTAAAACACTTGTAACTGATGCATTAGGAGATTACATGTAACTGTTCTAATGCCCCGATTTTAGCTCCAGGTGGATTCCCCGCTCAGGCCTGAGTTAAAGTTACAGTCGGGTCTCAATGATGTCATCGGGCCGCAACATGCCTATGTAAAGAAGGACCCTGTTGGGTCTGAGCGTGTGTCCTTGCTGCCTGCTCAGGAGAGCAGGTTAAAGTTGCAGATGTTGTGATCATGATGGCTTTCAGACAGGCAAGAGCCAGGGCGATTTTGACTGCCCACCTGCCAGGTTTCTGCTGAGCGAGCAGGGATAAAAATCGCCCCTGATTCATAATAATGCTCAGGCTGATAAGCAAACAAATTGGCTACTGTTGCAGCAAATGGTTGGGAGTGAGCGTTCCTTACAATTTAATTGTAATCTTTGCGATTGAATTTGTTCACCAGTCTTGGAGATCACTTGCTACATTGTTTGTTCCGTTTGCATCTGAGAAATGATCAGTTGACATCCTGTGCATCATGCTGCCATCAGTTGGATGTTGGTCTCTCCAGGTACAGGAAACTTTCTGGTATCCGGCACGGACGGGACCGAGCTGATGCCGGTCTATCAACAATGCCGGAGAATCGAGCGCTATAGTTAAAACATACGGAGCTTCTGAGCTCCGTATCTAGCAACAAACCCTGTTGCTTAGCAACAGCTTCAAAACAATCAGCACAGCTTGAAAGCGTCTCTGTAGCTTAGCAACAGCTTCAGTTAGACGCTTGCACAGCCAGAAATGAGTAAAAAAAAGTAACTAAAAGTAAAAAAAAGTTATCTGAACCGACTCCTGAATTTTGCTGGTTAACCGACATTTCCGGTTATTTAGTGGCCGGTTAATCGAAAGTTTCCTGTAACTTGTTTTAGTTTATAGGCAAATTCCAATGAACTGCAGCCATGGCTTGGTGGTAGCATGCTCACCTCTGAGTTAGAAAGTTGTGGGTACAGATGACCTCAGGATATCCCAAGCACTTAACAGCCAATGACTTACTTTTGAACACAAAAGCAAAATACTGCGGATGCTGGACTACTTTTGAAGTGTAGTCACTGTTGTAATGTAGGAAACGTGGCAGCCAATTTGCGCACAGCAAGCTCCCACACACAGGAATGTGATAATGACCTGATAATCTGTTTTAGTGATGTTGGTTGAGGGATATGTATTGACCCAGGACACCGGGGAGAACTCCACTGCTCTTCTTCGAAATAGTGCCATGGGATCTTTTACATTCACCTGAGAGAGCAGACGGAACCTCGGTTTAACATCTCATCCGAAAGACGCCACCTCCGACACCTGAGACTTGAGCATATGATCTCAGCTGACACTCCAGTGCAGTACTGAGGGAGTACTGCAGTGTCGGAGGTGCCGTCTTTCGGATGAGACATTAAACCGAGGCCCCGTCTGCCCTCTCAGGTGGATATAATAGATCCCTCAAATGTATTCCTCAACCAACATTACTAAAAACAGGTTAACTGGTCGTTATCACATTGTCGTATGTGGGAGCTTGCTGTGCGCAAGTTGGCTGCCGCGTTTCCGACATTACAACAGTGACTACACTTCAAAAGTACTTCATTGGCTGTAAAGCGCTTTGGGATGTCCTGAGGTCATGAAACATAGAAACATAGAAACATAGAGATAGGAACAGGAGTAGGCCATTCGGCCCTTCGAGCCTGCTCCGCCATTCAATGAGATCATGGCTGATCTTCCTCTGAGATCTTAGCTGATCTTACCAGTTCAGTACCCCGTCCCCGCCTTTTCTCCGTAACCCTTAATCCCCTTAGCCTTCAGAAATATATCCAATTCTCTCTTGAAAATATTTATTGAATTAGCCTTCACAGCCCTCTGTGGCAGGGAATTCCACAGGCTCACCACTCTTTGAGTGAAGAAATTCTTCCTCATCTCTGTTTTAAATGATTTGCCCGCTATTTTTAGACTGTGGCCCCTGGTTCTGTGCTCCCCTGCCATTGGAAACATTCTCTCTGAATTCAGCCTGTCCAGGCCTGCCATAATTTTATATGTTTCGATGAGATCCCCTCTCAATCTTCTAAACTCCAGTGAGTACAAGCCCAAACTATTCAATCTCTCCTCGTAGGTCATTCCCGCCATTCCAGGTATCAGCCTGGTGAATCGCCGCTGCACTCTTTCCATGGCAAGAACATCCTTCCGCAGATGGGGCGACCAAAACTGTACACAATACTCCAGATGCGGTCTCACCAGCACCTTGTACAGCTGTAGTAAGGTATCCCTATTCCTATACTCGAACCCCCTTGATATGAAGGCCAACATACCATTTGCCTTCTTAATCGCCTGTTGCACCTGCATGCTCTCCTTCAGTGACTGGTGCACAAGAACACCCAGGTCCCTCTGCACTTCCCCATCTCCCAATCTATTGCCATTTAGATAATAATCTACCCTCCTGTTTTTACCCCCAAAGTGGATAACCTCGCATTTATCCACATTATAGTGCATCTGCCACGTATCCGCCCATTCTCCCAACCTGTCCAAATCGCACTGTAGCCTCCTGACATCCTCATCAGAGCCCACCCCTCCTCCTAGTTTAGTGTCGTCAGCGAATTTGGAAATATTGCATCCAATTCCCTGATCCAGATCATTTATATATATTGTGAACAGCTGGGGTCCCAGGACAGATCCTTGCGGCACCCCGCTGGTCACTGCCTGCCACTCCGAAAACGAGCCGTTTATTCCAACTCTCTGTTTTCTATCCGCCAGCCAGTTCTCTATCCACGTTAATACTTTGCCCCCAATCCCATGAGCCTTAATTTTGCATGATAATCTTTTGTGTGGAACCTTATCAAAGGCTTTCTGGAAGTCAAGGTACACCACATCCACTGGCTCTCCCCCATCTATTTTACCAGTTACTTCCTCAAAAAATTCCAGCAGATTAGTCAAACACGATTTACCCTTTGTAAATCCATGTTGACTCTGTCCGATCCTTTCCCCATTTGTCAAGTGCTCCGCTATTTTATCCTTAATAATGGACTCTAGCATTTTGCCCACAACCGATGTAAGGCTTACTGGTCTATAATTCCCTGCTTTCTCTCTACCCCCCTTTTTAAATATTGGGGTAACATTAGCTACCCTCCAATCCACGGGTACTGTTCCCGAGTCAATGGAGTTCCGGAAGATGATCCTTAGAGCATCTGCTATCTCCAGGGCCACCTCCTTAAGTACCCTAGGATGTAGTTTATCAGGCCCCGGGGATTTGTCGGCCTTCAGTCCCCTCAACTTACCCAACACCATATCCCTAGAGATACTAATTTCTGTCAGCTCCTCCCTCTCATTAGTCCCTATGTTTGCTAAATAAATGCAAATTCTTTCTTTTTCTTTAGTACAGACGTAATCAAGTGTCCACAACTTTATTTCTATTCTTAATACCAGTACCAACATGAAAATTGCTGGCAGGCCTCTCGTTCACTGTGAGCTGGATCTCAATGCTACCCAAGAATAATACTTTGGTTGGTAGTGCATGTTTCTATGCCACAATGTGGGAAGCATGCCTAGATCCTGGAACTGAATCCAGTGGGACTGGGAATAGTTCTATCCGTGGATCTGAAATTTTAGCGATTATATCAGCAGACATAGGACAGAATGTTAATGCCCGCAATTTTAAATAAGAAAGGAGAGAGCTTGGGGGAGAATTTCAATACCTTAGCGCCTCCCGTTTTTGCCTCCGGGGGGCGATAACGGGGCGCTAACAAATTACCGACCTGGCACGGTGAAATGAATGACTCCCACTGACTTGGCCGGGAGGTTTGCTCCGGCGCTAACACTTTGCACCACGATCTCCTGCGCCCAGAGATCATGACGTAATTGCCGTGCGCATCGCCCCGGTAGCGCCCTGGACCCGAACTTCGGTTCCACCCCCTGCAGCATCGTCAGCCGGCAACACCGACAACTGCGGGAGGCGTTGTCAGGGAGGCCGGGCGCAAATAAAAGGGGATGTTGGCGCGGGTAGGAGAAAAATTTTAACAACGCTTCAAGTGATTTTTTCGATTGCTCCTGGGCCGCGATCGATCGGCCCAGTGCTCCGCTGGAGTGGATGGGGGCTGATCGGGCGGGATCATGACTGGCGTCGGGGACCAACTAACTGGTCCCAATGCAGAGCCTGCAGCGATGGCCCTTCCCTTTAAGGGAGGGAAGGAGCCTCGGATCACGGCTGCGCTGCGCTGGACATTGTGCAGCGTTGCACCACCGCCGCCCCACCTGCCTGCTTTAGCGCTCCAGAACAGAAGTGGACGCTTGCTTTAGTGCTCCACTTCCTTCCTGGAGCGCAAACATCGAATTTTTGAAAAAGCTGGGAATCATTAGCGCCAAGTTTCCCAGCTTTCAAACGTTAGCGCCCCAAACAGGGCGATACCGAATTTCTCCCCCTTATATTTATATACAGCACCTTTCAGATTCTCGGAACATCCCAAAGTGCTTCGCAGCCGATGAATAACTTTTGAAGTGCAGTCACTGTTGTTATGTTGGCAAGTACGGCAGCCAATTTGTGCACAGCAAGATCCCACAATCAGCAATACGATAAACAGATGGTTGAAGGATAAATGCTTGATACAACACTGGGAGAACTCCGATGCTCTTCTTCAAAAAATGCCATCTGTTTTTGGTAGTTGTGGTGGAGGAATGACATTAGGCCAAGACAGCAGGAGAACTCCCTATTCTTCTTCAACAAAATACTGTGGCAGCTTTTACAATCTCCTGAACAGGCAGACAGGGCCTCGCTTTAAGATCTCGTCCAAAGAAAGGCACTTCTAACAATGCAGGGCTTCCTCCTTACTCCTCTGAAGTGTCAGCTTAGATTACATGTTACGAGTGCTGGAGTGGGGCCTTTGAACCCACGACGTCTGAGGCAAGAGTACTATCACGGAGCCAAACAAAGATAACGAGGAATGCTCCCGTTCACGCGGCACGAATGCTGTGGGGATGTGAGGATGTGCGTGTTGCTGGCAAAGCTGGCACCTATTGCCCAACCCTAGTCGCCCTAAAACAGTTTGATGCAATAGTTTTGGCTCGCTCGGCCACTTCAGAGGGCAGTTCAGAGTCTACCACGTTGGTGTGAGACTGGAGTCACATATAGAAACATAGAAGATAGGAGCAGGAGTAGGCCATTCGGCCCTTCGAGCCTGCTCCGCCATTCAATGTGATCATGGCTGATCATCCAAATTCAGTACCCTGTCCCTGCCTTTTCCCCATATCCCTTGATCCCTTTAGCCTCAAGAAATATATCCAACTCTTTCTTGAATATATTTAATGAACTGGCCTCCACCGCCCTCTGTGGCAGAGAATTCCACAGGTTCACCACTCTCTGGGTGAAGAAATTCCTCCTGATTTCAGTCCTAAATGGCTTACCCCTTATCCTTAGACTATGACCCCTGGTTCTGGACTCCCCGGCCATCAGAAACATCCTTCCTGCATCTAGTCTGTCCAGACCTGACAGAATTTTATAGGTTTCGATGAGGTCCCCTCTCAATCTTCTAAACTCCAGTGAGTATAAGCCCAATCGACACAATCTCTCCTCATACGTCATTCCTGCCATCCCAGGTATCAGCCTGGTGAATCTTCGCTGCACTCCCTCCATGGCAAGAACGTCCTTCCTCAGGTAAGGTGACCAAAACTGCACACAATACTCAAGGTGCGGTCTCACCAAGGCCCTGTACAACTGTAGCAAGACATCCTTGTTCCTGTACTCGAACCCTCTTGCTACGAAGGCCAACATACCATTTGCCTTCTTAACCGCCTGCTGCACCTGCATGCTTACCTTCAGCGACTGGTGCACAAGGACCCCCAGGTCTCTTTGCACTTCCCCTTCTCCCAATCTATTGCCATTCAAATAATAATCTGCCTTCTTGTTTTTGCCACCAAAGTGGATAACCTCACATTTATCCACATTATAGTGCATTTGCCATGTTTCTGCCCAATCACCCAACCTGTCCAAATCGTACTGGAGTTTCCCAACATCCTCCTCGCAGCTTACCCTCCCGCCCAGCTTTGTGTCGTCTGCAAATTTGGAGATATTACATCCAATTCCCTCGTCCAGATCATTAATATATATTGTGAACAGCTGGGGTCCTAGGACCGATCCTTGCGGTACCCCACTAGTCACTGCCTGCCACTCGGAAAACGACCCGTTTATTCCAACTCTTTGCTTTCTGTCCGCCAACCAGTTCTCTATCCAAGTCAATACCTTGCCCCCAATCCCATGTGCCTTAATTTTGCACGCTAATCTCTTGTGTGGGACCTTATCGAAAGCCTTCTGAAAGTCCAAATACACCACATCCACTGGTTCTCCCTTATCTATTTTACCAGTTACACCCTCAAAAAATTCCAGTAGATTAGTCAAGCATGATTTACCTTTTGTAAATCCATGTTGACTTTGTCCGATCCTGTCACTGCTTTCCAAGTGCTCTGCTATTACATCTTTTATAATAGACTCTAGCATTTTCCCCACTACCGATGTCAGGCTTATCGGTCTATAATTCCCTGCTTTTTCTCTACCACCTTTTTGAATAGTGGGGTAACATTAGCTACCCTCCAATCCATGGGTACCGTTCCAGAGTCTATCGAGTTCTGGAAGATGATCAGTAATGCATCTACTATCTCTAGGGCCACTTCCTTAAGTACCCTGGGATGTAGACCATCAGGCCCTGGGGATTTATCAGCCTTCAGTCCCATCAATTTTCCTAACACCATTTTCCTACAAATACTGATTTCTTTCAGTTCCTCGCTTTCATCCGACCCTATGTTCCCCGGCATCTCTGGGAGGTTATTTGTGTCCTCCTTTGTGAAGACAGAACCAAAGTATGCATTTAGTTGGTCTGCCATTTCCTTGTTTCCCATTATAAATTCCCCTGATTCTGACTGTAAGGGACCTACGCTTGACTTCACTAATCTTTTTCTCTTCACATATTTATAAAAGCTTTTATAGGCCAGACCGGGTAAGGATGGCAGGTTCCCTGCCCTGTAGGACACGAGTGAACCGGTTGGGTTTTTGACGACAACCTGCCAGCTTCATCGTTACTTTACAATTTACTGCCTTCAGGTAAGTTCCCCTTTAAATTCCTGCAGCAGCTCTGGTCCGAGGCCAATCCCATGAGGCTTTGCTAAGCGGGTTGGGCGCTGGGCGGGACTTCCGGCCCACCCGGTTAAAAAATTATCAGGGCCCCTATTGACATCGTGGGTATTTACATATAGCAGGCGCCCACTGGGCAGGTAGCTGCCTGCAGGTTTCAGTGCTACAGTTCAAATTGTGGGCGGCAGGTTGCCGGGGCAACTGGCCAGGAAGTCAATTTTCGCAATTTTATTGGTTTACCCACCCCGCCCCTGCCAGGTGGCTAGGGTTAAATCGGGGGGGGGGGGACACCTACCTCTGATTCTCTGAACTGTGGTCCCATTGAATGAGAGTCTCCTCACACGAAAAAACATTTGCATTTATGTAGCACCGTTCAAGACCTCAGCACGCCCCAAAGCGCTTTACAGCCAAGGATGTACTTTTGAAGCATAGTCATTGTTGTAATGTAGTGAAACGTGGCAACCAATTCGTGCACAGCAAGCTCTCACAAATCACAGAATCACAGAATCACAGAAACCTCACAGTGCAGATAGAGGCCATTTCGGCCCATCGAGCCTGCACCGACACATATCCCACCTGATCCCCGTAACCCCTACACCAACACATATCCCACCCTATCCCTGTAACCCCACGTATTTAATCCCCCTAACACTAAGGGTCAATTTTATCATAGCCAATCAACCTAACCCGCACATCTTTGGACTATGGGAGGAAACCGAAGCACCGGGAGGAAACCCACGCAAACACGGGGAGAATGTGCAAACTCCACACAGACAGTCACCCGAGGCCGGATTCGAACCCGGGTCCCTGGCGCTGTGAGGCAACAGTGCTAACCACTATGCCACCGTGCTGCCACAGGCAAAGTCATAACGACCGGATAATCTGTTTTATTGACTGATGTTGCTTGAGAGTTAAATCTTGGCCCCGGGCACCCTGTGTGCAATTCTGGTTGCCACACTATAGGAGGGATGTGATTGCATTGGAGAGGGTGCAGAGGAGATTCACCAGGATGTTACCTGGGCTGGAGCGCTTCAGCTATGAAGAGAGACTGGACAGGCTGGGGTTGTTTTCCTTAGAGCAGAGAAGGCTGAGGGGGGACACCTGATTGAGGTGTACAAAATTATGAGGGGCATAGATAGGGTAGATAGAAAGGTACTTTTCCCCTTAGTAGAGGGGTCAACAACCAGGGGGCACAGTTTCAAGGTAAGGGGCAGGAGGTTTAGAGGGGATTTGAGGAAAAACTTTTTCACCCAGAGGGTGGTTGGAATCTGGAACTCACTGCCTGAAAGGGTGGTAGAGGCAGGAACCCTCACAACATTCATGCAGCATTTAGATGAGCACTTGAAACGCCATAGCATACAAGGATACGGACCAAGTGTTGGAAAATGGGATTAGAATAGACAGGGCTTGATGGCCGGTGCGGACACGATGGGCCGAAGGGCCTCTTTCTGTGCTGTATAACTCTATGACTCTATGACCCAGGAGAACTCTTCTGTTCTTCTTCTGGACGGCACCTCCGACAGTGCTGCAACCCCTCAGCACTGCACTGGAGCGCCAGCCTACATGTTGTACATCTCTTTAGTAATGAATCCTGAAATGTAAACAAATTACAGTGTACAAAAAAATATAATCAATCAACATTTGATTCCTTTCTTCACCTTTAAGGTTCTGGTTCTCTCTGGAGTGCAGCACGCAGCAGGCATGGGAAAACAGTGAGAGCCTTTGAGTATCAGTTACACTGATTCAAAGCCTTATCTATTATTGCAGCTATATTTTTCTTTTGATAATCGTGCGCGCATTGGTTCTAGAAGTAGTCATTTGTCACTTGAAGGACGTCACCGGTCGTTCTTATCTCCTTCTTTTCCTCTTCTTCAAATGGCTTTGATAACTTTCGAATCTGACCCAACTTTTTCACAGATTTCTCAAGATGAAGAATTTCTGGGCAGTCCAAAAAGGCGTCTCCGCTCCACGGAATGTCTTGGATTGTGGGCGTCGGGTTTTTAGGTTAAGAGCCGCACGAACCATTTCTGCAAGAAGATTTACCTGCCTGTGTGCAGGATATATCTGAAATGTGCATGATTACAAAAAGGCAACTTGCATTTATCTAGCGCCTTTAACGTAATAAATCTTCCCGAGGCGCTTCACAGAAGCGTTATCAAACAAAATTTGACACCGAGCCAAGTAAGGAGATATTAGGACAGGTCAAAGAGGCAGGTTTTGAGGAGCGTCTTAAAGGAGGAGAGAGAGGTGGAGAGGCAGAGAGGTTTAGGGAGGGAATTCCAGAGTTTAGGGCCCAGGCAGCTGCAGGCACGGCCGCCAATGGTGGAGCGATTAAAATCGGGGATGCTCAAGAGGCCAGAATTGGAGGAGCGCAGATATCTCGGAGGGCTGTAGGGCTGGAAGAGGTTGCAGAGATAGGGAGGGGGTGAGGCCATGGAGGGATTTGAAAACTAGGATGAGAATTTTAAAATCAAGGTGTTGCCGGACCGGGAGCCAGTGTAGGTTCGTGAACACAGGGGTGATGGGTGAACAGGAATTGGCGCAAGTTAGGACACGGACAGCAGAGTTTTGTACGAGCTCAAGTTTATGTAGGGTGGAAGATGGGAGGCCGGCCAGGAATGTGTTGGAATAGTCGAGTCTAGAGGTAACAAAGGCATGGATGAGGGTTTCAGCAGCAGATGAGCTGAGGCAGGGGCGGAGACGGGCGATGTTATGGAGGCGGAAGTAGGCGGTCTTGGTAATGGCGCAGATATGTGGTCGGAAGCTCATCTCGGGAACAAATATGACACCAGGGTTGCAAGCGGTCTGGTTCAGCCTAAGGCAGTTGCCAGGGAGAGGGATGGAGACAGTGGCTAGGGAACGGAATTTGTGGTGGGGAACGATGACAATGGCTTCCGTCTTCCCAATATTTAATTAGAGGAAATTTCTGCTCATCCAGTACTGGATGTCGGACAATTTAGAGACAGTGGGTGTCATCAGCTTACATGTGGAGCCTGACATTGTGTTTTCGGACGATATCGCCAGGGGGCAGCATGTAGAAGGGAAACAAGATGGAGCCAAGGATAGATCCTTGGGGGACGCCAGAGGTAACAGTGTGGGAGCGGAAAAAGAAGCCATTGCAGGAGATTCTCTGGCTATGACTGGATAGAGAAGAATGGAACCAGATGAGGGCAGTCCCAACCTGCTGGACGACAGATAAAGACTTTCCCTTAACTTGCTGGATACCAGCAAGCAATGGGACATAGTGAAGTAAGGTAAATTAAAGGCATCATTGAGATATTCACGTTGTCAGTTCTGTGCCGATGCTCACACGTGCTCTGAACATTGATTGAGCGTAATGCCTTGCAGTTCACGCACGAGGCAGTACTGTTGACTGAAGCCTGCAAAAGCCCTGGCCTTTGGGGAAATTGTCATTTGGAAAAGCCCTTGTGCCCTCTTAAATTGCTCCCTCTTACTCAAGGGGAAAGTGATGAAATTGCTTGCTATGGCAAGCATTAGTCACCAGCTTTATTCAGCTATGCAAATTGGCTGATAGCATTGGGCCCCTGGAAAGTCCCTGAGGTGAAACAATTCAAGGCGGCTATTACCTTCATTACCAGTATCGTGGAAATATTGTGTCCCTTGTTCAACTCTATGTAGTTGTGCAACAAATAACACAACTCAGTTCTAGCCTCACTATAAGCCCACTGACTCCCACAGCTACCTGGACTACACTTCCTCCCACCCCGCTTGCTGTAAGGACTCTATTCCATTCTCCCAGTTTCTCCGACTCCGCCGCATCTGCTCTGACGATGCCACCTTCCATAATAGTGCTTCCGACATGTCTTCCTTTTTCCTCAACCGAGGATTCCCCTCTACCATGGTTGACATGGCCCTTGACTGTGTCCGTTCTATTTCCCGCACTTCAGCTCTCACCCTTTCCCCTCCCTCCCGGAACCACGATAGGGTTCCCCTTGTCCTCACCTTTCACCCCACCAGCCTCCACATTCAATGGATAATCCTCCGCCATTTCTGCCACCTCCAGCGTGATCCCACCACCAAACACGTCTTCGCCTCACCTCCCCTTTTAGCATTCCGAAGGGACTGCTCCCTCCACGACACCCTTGTTCACTCCTCTATCACCCCAACACCCCTTCCCCTTCGCCCGGCACCTTCCCGTGCAAGCACAGGAGATGCCCTTTTACCTCCTCCCTTCCCACTGTCCAGGGCCCCAAACACTCCTTCCAGGTGAAACAGTGTACTTCTTGCAATTTAGTATATTGTACTCGCTGCTCACGATGTGGTTTCTGTTAAGTCTGTGAATTATTTAGTTAATTAAAACACAGACTAATGAGTAACAATAAAAACAGGTCTTTACTGGTTGGAGGTAGGGACTATACTGAATACAAGATTACTGCACAGTGCTTATATACCGGTGTGTTCACCCCCGGTATTACGTCTACAGCAGCCTGAGAAAGTAGTACATCTCTTAAGGTGGAACAGGCTTAAGCTCTCTTAAGGTGGAACAGGTTACATACACAACACTCCTCCCTTCTTAGCTTTATAGTCATCCCCCCCATTTAACATAACGTAATAACATATATACATATATAACTTCATGTTTAACGTAACATATCACAGATTCAGTCTCTGCGGAAAACAGTTCACAGATTCAATCTCTGTGGTGTAGTTGGTTCACGTTACTCATTCAATAGTCCTTTCATGGATTTAACAGCTTGAACTTCCGAACTGATTTGGCTCCGTTCGGAGGGACCACGTGTGTGATCTGGCAGAGGTGATAATGGTTCAGATGGGTCATCTTCTGTTTTTACTTTTCCTTTTCTGCTTCTTGGAGACTCTCTGGCCTCCATTGTCAGCTGCCACAGCTGCCAGCTGCATGCGCAGTTCCTCCTTCTCTTCCTCCTGTTTCCGTCGTAGAGCCAGCTTCTCCCGATGGTCCGTAGACTTTTGGTGCTCCTCCATGATTTCTGCACTTTGGGAGTCGAAGTTACAAGCTGGGCAGGACAGGACATCGTAATATTCGGTGTCGTCCACCAGGTCATGGTAATATTCGGTGTCGTCCTGAGCTAGACCAGTGAGAGGGTCGTCTATTTCCTCCATACCCAGCTGGACGTTAGCCAGCTCTTGTTCCAAATCCAGACATCTTTCCTGAAGAGACTTCTTCATGTGTACCTCTGCATCCAGCTTTTTCTGGGCTTTCAGCAAGTCGTTTACTAGTGACCTCATTTGTGATTTTAATACTTCAACTTCCTTTGGAGATTGATTGATCGGACTATGCAATCCCTCTACCGGAGCAGCTGTTTCAGCGGTCTGTTGTTCTACATTGACATGAGTCAGCGTACTTTTGGCATCCAATGGCTGCTCTGTTGCAGTCGTTTCAGTCTGTGTCGTCACATCAGCCATCTCAATGACTTTTGAGAGCTCCGAACCCTTTTCCTTTGAAGATCGCAGCTCGTGTTCAAGTTTTTCCCATTTCAGAGTCTTGTCCCTCAGCATATGAAGGAGTTGGCTGACCGTTAACTCTTCTGACACCAGATTATGGCACGCACCTTCAGAACCTGAATCAGCTTTGATTCGTTCAGCCTCCTCGCGCAGATGGTTGGTGTGCTCCTGCTCCATTTTCTCCATCAGTTGCTTCTGTTGCCTTTCCAGATTCTCCCACTCTGTAACAAAGAACTTTTTTATTTCATTCATCTCTTGCTCAAAACGGCGAATCATTTGCTCTAATTGCTGTTGTAGTTTGAAATGGAGTTGAGTTCGAGCCCAGTGTCCCTCAAAAATGTGCATTTCAGTAGACTTGACAGACTCAGAATTCTCTGTTAAACTATGTTGTTGTTGCTCAGTGGAATTCTGTGCTGAAACTTTGTCTTTTGCACATGGGTTGGTCTTACCATCATCAGTTCTAGAGTCTGGGCTGATTATCTGCACCGAGTTCTCACTCTTTATGGCTTTTAGCGAATGCCAGTCCATATTTATGTTTCTAAACCACTCCCGGCCTAGTAGTGGTGGACCTCCCTCCGGTAGCACATATAAGTCCATTATTTGACTTCCTTCGCCCTTGTTGGCCACTGCAACCTTTATTGTCCCGATGGGGTACACTCTCTGCCCCGTGTAGGTTGTCAATATAATCTCCGTATCCTGTAGGGGAATATGTTGGAATAACCTTCTGTAATCTTTCTTATTCATGACCGACAATGCCGATCCAGTGTCCAATTCCATTTTTACTTGGACTCCTTCTATCTGAAGAGTAACCCAAATTGTCTGGAGGTCTGCACCCTTACCAACGTTGAGTACCCTTAAGCTAGCCAGTTCAATACTGCTTGCGTCTGAATCGGACTCCTGTTCGGCCACCTTGTGTACCTTTGCGTATTTCCCTTGCGGTGACTTCTTGTTGCTGGTCTTCTTCCCTGACCTGCATACTCTAGCTATATGTCCAAGCCTACCACAAGTTCTACATTCTTGGTTTTTAAACCAACACTGGTTCTGATCATGCGTTGTCTTTCCACAACGATAACATTTGCCAGAACTCACACCCAATTTGTGTGCACTGAGCTCCGGTGACCGTAGCTGCATTACTGCCGTGCCTCTCGCTGCGGCTTCGTGTGCTGCTGCCATAGTGACCGCCTTCTCAAGCGTCAGCTCATTCTCCTCGAGCAGTCGCTTTTGTGTATCCTGTTTAAATAAACCACACACAAATTTGTCTCGTAGTGCATCTGTCAGTCCCGTTCCAAACTGGCAATATTTCGCTAATTTACGCAATTCCAGCAAATATTCAGCATTGCTTTCATGCTGTAGCTGCCTTCTGTCGTAAAATTTAAATCGTTCCGCTAGCATCAGCGGCGTGGGGTTTAGATGATCTTTCAGGACAGTAACAATCTCATCGAACGTCTTATCCGCCGGTTCATCTGGTGATAACAGGTGTTTCAATTGCCCGTATGTCTTCGCACCCATTAAATTTAATAATGTTAGTGCTTTATCAGCCTCACGAATTTTATTGGCCTTACAATAATTTTTAACTCGTTCAACATATATGGCCCAATCTTCGATGTCACTATCAAAGTTGCTAATATTCCCGTGTTTAGGCATTGTAGTACTTTATCAGATTTGCAATTTCTCAGATTTTTTTTTTACTGCTATCCAAGGTGGCGGCTTCCCGCTCTTGCCGTCGTCCTCCGCCCACAAAATGGCAGTTTTCCCGCGCTTGGCGGTCTTCACCCGTCCCCCGACGCCGTCTCCCTTCAGCCCCGAGTGCGGCCCTTATCTCCGCCGCGATCGATGGCCCGCGCTTTTCACCGCGGCTCTCGTGCCTTCAGTGTCTGCCGACGCTGCGCCTTTCAGCCCGAGTGCGGCCCTTATCGGTGGTTGCGATCGATGGCCCGGCTGCGCCCCTCACTTCAAAGCGGCCCGGCCCTTATCTGCCGATCGCTATCGCCCTGTACCTGTCTTCCCCAGCCCTGTCTTCTACTCCGGTTCACAAGCTGATGGAGGCTTCAGGGTCCTAATGCCTGTCGCTTCCAGTGGGGTGGTGTGGTTTGAAACCTCTCTTCAACCGCCGTGGAATAACTGCCGCAGGGTAAGAACCTGACTCGTCGCCAGTGTTAAGTCTGTGAATTATTTAGTTAATTAAGACACAGACTAATGAGTAACAATAAAAACAGGTCTTTACTGGTTGGAGGTAGGGACTATACTGAATACAAGATTACTGCACAGTGCTTATATACCGGTGTGTTCACCCCCGGTATTACGTCTACAGCAGCCTGAGAAAGTAGTACATCTCTTAAGGTGGAACAGGCTTAAGCTCTCTTAAGGTGGAACAGGTTACATACACAACAGTTTCCTCTACATTGGGGAGGCCAAATGCAGATTGGGCGACTGCTTTGTGGAACAGCTCCATTCCGTCTGTAAGGGTGACTCCGAGCTTCCGGTCGCCTGTCACTTTAATTCTCCGCTCCACTCCCACTCTGACCTCTCCATCCTCGGCCTCTTACACTGTTCCAATGAAGCTTAATGTAAGCTCAAGGAACAGCACCTCATCTTTCGATTAGCCACTTTACAGCACTCTGGACTCAACATCGAGTTCAACAATTTCAGACCATAACCTCTGCCCCTATTTTTTTCACATGGCAGCTGTTGATGATTCTGCCATTGCCATTTACACCTCATCTAGATTCATCTTTTGTTTCTTAACTTGTCCCATTACCATCTCCTTTTGCCTTGCACCATCATCCCTTTTGTCTCTTAATCTCTCCTGCCTTTTATCCTATCACAGACCTTCCCTTTTGTTCTTTCCTCCCCACTTTCCCTGCCCCTACACTGGCTTAAAAACCTTTTACATCTCCAACTTTTTTCCAGTTCTGACGAAGGGTCGTCGACCTGAAACGTTAGCTCTCTTTCACCCTCCACAGATGTTGCCTGACCCGCTGAGTATTTGCAGCATTTTCTGTTTTTATTTCAGTTCTGGACTCTCTGGTCAATCCAAGCCTCCTCGTGTATTGCTCCTTTGTAAGGCCCATATCATTCCATCGGATCTAATGTTTTCAGTTGGCTAAAAGGGCCTGTTGTATCTATGCTTTAATGCGTTCAATCAAGCATGTAGATACGTCGAATTAAATCAGAGTCAGGCAGACAGGCTTCTAACTGTGATCTTTACTTTATTTATAAAATGGCTGACTGCTGCTTTCCCAGGTAATTCCCATAATGCAATGCACATTACATTACCGTATTAACTAGTGTTAAACTCGCACATTACATTACCGTATTAACTGGTGTTAAACTCGCACATTACATTACCGTATTAACTGGTGTTAAACTCGCACATTACATTACCGTATTAACTGGTGTTAAACTCGGAAATTACATTAACGTATTGATTGGTGTTACATTCGCACATTACATTACCGTATTGACTGGTGTCAAACTCACACATTACATTACCGTATTAACTGGTGTCAAACTCGCAATCAATACACAACAGGGCCCTTTGTCCTTAGATGTAGCCCGACTTCCTTGGGATTCTGCACTTCCTGTTCATCCACCAGCTCTTCCTCCAAGCAGAAAATGGGACCCTGAAAAGGGCAGCAATTGAATAAGGGATAAAAGCAATCCAGTAGGCCTGGACTAATGATCCAGAGACATGAGTTCAAATCCCACCACGGCAGCTGGGGAATTTAAATTCAGTTAAGTAAATAAATCAGGAATAAAAATCTAGTGTCAGTAATGGTGACCATGAAACTACCGGATTGTCAAAAAAAAACATCTGGTGCACCTCATGTCCTTTAGGGAAGGAAATCTGTCTGGCCTGCATGTGATTGACTCTTAACTGCCACTCTGAAACGGCCTAGCCAGTCACTCAGTTGTCAAGAAGGCGACTCACCACCACCTTGTCAAGGGAAATTAGGAATGGGCAATAAATGCTGGCCTTGCCAGCGATGCCCACATCCCGTGAATGAATTTTTAAAAAGCCCTGCTCCCACGCTCCAAAGGATAAACCATATGGCCAAGCACTGTAACTTTAAGTAACAGCGAGGAAATACAACCCTCATTTTCTGGCTTGTGGCTTTGGTCTTGGTGCATCTCAGTGCTGTGAGCAAGGTGAAAACCGGACCAGACGGATTGGAGTGGGGAAGTTTTGAGAGCGATGGACATACAGCAGGGAGGCAATGATACATTTGAGAATCTTAGAGAGGAAAGGGAGCTTGAAGATGGGGCGGTATCGGAGTTGGTTAAGGGTGAGGATTTTGGAGGACAGGGTGATGACAGCAGTTTTACACTGGAGTGGATCGTTGCCTGAGGAAAGGGAACCATTTATGATGAAAGCTAGCTAGGGAGCCAAAAGGAGAAACTGAGTGTGGAGGGGGATCAAGGGGTCGCATGGAAGAAGTCACTCTGTTCTACTGGACACTGACTGGCCTGCCAGTGATACCGGTTCAGTACTTGCAGCTGGCACGGCATTGGTACACGGGTAGAATCTACGCTTTGGGTGCAATCGGCGATCCGGATGCAATTTGTGCCCAAACTTGTGCCTGTTTCTCAAGTTTCCGTTCAAACTCATTTGCATTTCACCAAACGCAAAATCTGCCATGAACCAGCGTAATCGGGCAGCATTTTAAAACGTAATTTTGTTTTAAAAAATATTCCTTGATATATTTTGATATAGATGGGGAAAAACTATTCCCTCTGGCGAGTGGGTCAATAACCAGAGGTCAGAGATTTTAAATCATTGGCAAAAGATCCAAAGGGTGAAAATGAGGAGAATATTTTTTTCACTCAGAGAGTTGTCGGGATCGGGAACGCTCTACCTGAAAAGGTGGTGGAAGCTGAGTCCATAAATACTTTTAAAAGGGAGTAATTCTGCCCTCTTGAGCATCCCTGATTATAATCGCTCAACCTTTGGTGGCCGTGCCTTCTGTTGCCTGGGCCCTAAGCTCTAGAATTCCCTCCCTAAACCTCTCCGCCTCTGTTGTGTATGTAACCTGTTCCACCTTAAGAGAGCTTAAGCCTGTTCCACCTTAAGAGATGTACTACTTTCTCAGGCTGCTGTAGACGTAATACCGGGGGTGAACACACCGGTATATAAGCACTGTGCAGTAATCTTGTATTCAGAATAGTCCCTACCTCCAACCAGTAAAGACCTGTTTTATTGTTACTGATTAAGTCTGAGTATTAATTACTTGAACAACTCACAGACTTAACACTGGTGACGAGTCTGATTCGGACCCTGCGGCAGTCACTCCACGGCAGCTTCGTCCACAGCCAGGACGTTGCAGAGAGGTTTCCACCCTCTCCACCCCACTGGAAGACATCCTGACCTCGGAGCCTCCATCGGCGACCGTCAGCTTCTTCTCCAGCTTGGTGGTGGGTAAGCCGTTGTCTGAGCCGGGCAGCGACGCGACAGGCAGTCGACCGCGTTGGCCGCACGAACGGGGCTGGGGGAGCCGGAGGAATAGGGCGCGAGAGCCGCTTCGAGCGGGAGGCGTTTCAACAGAGCGATCGCATCTCCTGATAAGGGCCGAGAGCCGCGAGAGCGATCGCATCTCCAGATAAGGGCCGAGAGCCGCTTCGGTCAGGAGCCACTTCGCGATCCAGCGATCGCATCCGCTGATAAGGGCCGCACTCGGGCGATCGCGGCGAAGATAAGGGCCGCACTCGGGGGCTGAAGGGAGACGGCGTCGGGGGGACGAGTGAAGACCGCCAAGCGCGGGAAAACCGCCATTTTGTGGGCGGAGGACGACGGCAAGAGCGGGAAGCCGCCATCTTGGATAGCAGTAAAAAAAAAAAAAATCTGAGAAATTGCAAATCTGATAAAGTACTACAATGCCTAAACACGGGAATATTAGCAACTTTGATAGTGACATCGAAGATTGGGCCATATATGTTGAACGAGTTAAAAATTATTGTAAGGCCAATAAAATTTGTGAGGCTGATAAAGCACTAACATTATTAAATTTAATGGGTGCGAAGACATACGGGCAATTGAAACACCTGTTATCACCAGATGAACCGGCGGATAAGACGTTCGATGAGATTGTTACTGTCCTGAAAGATCATCTAAACCCCACGCCGCTGATGCTAGCGGAACGATTTAAATTTTACGACAGAAGGCAGCTACAGCATGAAAGCAATGCTGAATATTTGCTGGAATTGCGTAAATTAGCGAAATATTGCCAGTTTGGAACGGGACTGACAGATGCACTACGAGACAAATTTGTGTGTGGTTTATTTAAACAGGATACACAAAAGCGACTGCTCGAGGAGAATGAGCTGACGCTTGAGAAGGCGGTCACTATGGCAGCAGCACACGAAGCCGCAGCGAGAGGCACGGCAGTAATGCAGCTACGGTCACCGGAGCTCAGTGCACACAAATTGGGTGTGAGTTCTGGCAAATGTCATCATTGTGGAAAGACAATGCATGATCAGAACCAGTGTTGGTTTAAAAACCAAGAATGTAGAACTTGTGGTAGGCTTGGACATATAGCTAGAGTATGCAGGTCAGGGAAGAAGACCAGCAACAAGAAGTCACCGCAAGGAAAATACACAAAAGTACACAAGGTGGCCGAACAGGAGTCCGATTCAGATGCAAGCAGTATTGAACTGGCTAGCTTAAGGGTACTCAACGTTGGTAAGGGTGCAGACCTCCAGACAATTTGGGTTACTCTTCAGATAGAAGGAGTCCAAGTAAAAATGGAATTGGACACTGGATCGGCATTGTCGGTCATGAATAAGAAAGATTACAGAAGGTTATTCCAACATATTCCCCTACAGGATACGGAGATTATATTGACAACCTACACGGGGCAGAGAGTGTACCCCATCGGGACAATAAAGGTTGCAGTGGCCAACAAGGGCGAAGGAAGTCAAATAATGGACTTATATGTGCTACCGGAGGGAGGTCCACCACTACTAGGCCGGGAGTGGTTTAGAAACATAAATATGGACTGGCATTCGCTAAAAGCCATAAAGAGTGAGAACTCGGTGCAGATAATCAGCCCAGACTCTAGAACTGATGATGGTAAGACCAACCCATGTGCAAAAGACAAAGTTTCAGCACAGAATTCCACTGAGCAACAACAACATAGTTTAACAGAGAATTCTGAGTCTGTCAAGTCTACTGATATGCACATTTTTGAGGGACACTGGGCTCGAACTCAACTCCATTTCAAACTACAACAGCAATTAGAGCAAATGATTCGCCGTTTTGAGCAAGAGATGAATGAAATAAAAAAGTTCTTTGTTACAGAGTGGGAGAATCTGGAAAGGCAACAGAAGCAACTGATGGAGAAAATGGAGCAGGAGCACACCAACCATCTGCGCGAGGAGGCCGAATGAATCAAAGCTGATTCAGGTTCTGAAGGTGCGTGCCATAATCTGGTGTCAGAAGAGTTAACGGTCAGCCAACTCCTTCATATGCTGAGGGACAAGACTCTGAAATGGGAAAAACTTGAACACGAGCTGCGATCTTCAAAGGAAAAGGGTTCGGAGCTCTCAAAAGTCATTGAGATGGCTGATGTGACGACACAGACTGAAACGACTGCAACAGAGCAGCCATTGGATGCCAAAAGTACGCTGACTCACGTCAATGTAGAACAACAGACCGCTGAAACAGCTGCTCTGGTAGAGGGATTGCATAGTCCGATCAATCAATCTCCAAAGGAAGTTGAAGTATTAAAATCACAAATGAGGTCACTAGTAAACGACTTGCTGAAAGCCCAGAAAAAGCTGGATGCAGAGGTACACATGAAGAAGTCTCTTCAGGAAAGATGTCTGGATTTGGAACAAGAGCTGGCTAACGTCCAGCTGGGTATGGAGGAAATAGACGACCCTCTTGCTGACCTGTCGGACGACTCCGAATATTACTATGTCCTGTCCTGCCCAACTTGTAACTTCGACTCCCACCATACAGAAATCATGGAGGAGCACCGAAAGTCTACGGAACATCGGGAGAAGGTGGCTCTACTACGAAAAAAGGAGGAAGAGAAGGAGGAACTGCGCATGCAGCTGGCAGCTGTGGCAGCTGACAATGGAGCCCAGAGAGTCTCCAAGAAGCAGAAAAGGAAAAGTAAAAACAGAAGATGACCCATCTGAACCATTATCACCTCTACCAGATCACACACGTGGTCCCTCCGAACGGAGCCAAATCAGTTCGGAAGTTCAAGCTGTTAAATCCATGAAAGGACTATTGAATGAGTAACGTGAACCGACTACACCACAGAGATTGAATCTGTGAACTGTTTTCCGCAGAGACTGAATCTGTGATATGTTACGTTAAACATGAAGTTATATATGTATATATGTTATTACGTTATGTTAAATGGGGGGGATGACTATAAAGCTAAGAAGGGAGGAGTGTTGTGTATGTAACCTGTTCCACCTTAAGAGAGCTTAAGCCTGTTCCACCTTAAGAGATGTACTACTTTCTCAGGCTGCTGTAGACGTAATACCGGGGGTGAACACACCGGTATATAAGCACTGTGCAGTAATCTTGTATTCAGAATAGTCCCTACCTCCAACCAGTAAAGACCTGTTTTATTGTTACTGATTAAGTCTGCGTATTAATTACTTGAACAACTCACAGACTTAACAGCCTCTGTACCTCTCTCTCCTCCTTTAAGATGCTCCTTAAAACCTACCTCTTTGACCAAGCTTTTGGTCACCTGCCCTAATTTCTCTTTATGTGACTCGGTGTCAAATTTTTTTGTCTTATAACACTCCTGTGCAGCGCCTTGGGACGTTTTACTACGTTAAAGGTGCTATATAAATACAAGTTGTTGTTCTTGTTGTTGTTGTCGGGCAGGCACTTGAGGATGAGGAACTTACAGGGTTATGGGGAAAAAAGCGGGGATGTGGGACTGAGCACGACTGCTCTTTCAAAGAGCCAGCACAGGCTTGATGGGCCGAACAGACTCCTTCTGCACTGTAGGTTTCTTTCATTCTATGATATTTAAGTGTGGTGACTCAGTGCAGTTTGGTTAATACAGTTGAAAATGGGTTTAACACAAAAAATAAACATTTTCAATCACAGTGTCGCTCCACCACATGTGAGTAACTCGATTTTAAATGACTAAAAATGACTTTTTTTTAAAAACTACACAGAACCATTTACGAGCTATATTGGGGTACAATATCAGTTTCGTAGCAAATTTAAAAAAAAAATTACATTCAAAAGCGTTTAAAACCTACCTAGTGGTGCCCTTGTGCCCAAAAGAACAGCTTAATTTTTAGAGCCTCCTCAAAGGCCCTGCAAATGAGCGCAATTAGCAGACAACCGCCCCGTGATTAATTCGATCTGGGGATGCGGCCAGTTTTGTGGGCAGGGCTGGCTTCTAGCGCGGAAACTCAATTTGCACGGAATGTAATTTGCGCTTAAAGTTCGCTAGCGTTTGCGCGGGTTACACTGATTTCAGGCGAATTGCGCCGAAAAAAACCAGCACAACTGAACGGAAACTCTACCCCACTGTGTTTAACATATAAAGGACTTGTTATGGGAGGGCGATCTGGAGCTCGGCCCTCCAGCCTACTTTAGACAGCTGCCTCCTTCACTTGCTCTTCACCACTTGTACTGCGCGTTTCACCCAGCATTCCCTGCTCCGGTCCCAATTTTTACTGGCTGTTTTCGGGCACATCCTTGCCAGTGGCATGAGGCAACAACATCTGCATAATGGGACAGTAGCCATTTCTGACAGATATCCACCATCACATCGATGCACTCCATTTCCCGATGCTTGCGTGGGCCTGCCAAGTCCCCATAGAGCTCACTTAAATTTACTTAAAATGATGGCCAATTGCGTTGGCACACCACAATCCCAGAAGTTACACTTGCAATGCACCGGGGCAACTTCGAGTAAGATAAATGAGCAGTACCTGTTGCCAGTAACAGAGATTGATGCAAGTGAGGAACTTTTGAGCCTGAAGCTGGCAGAACATTTGACAACGGATGACTGGAACTGGGAAAGAGGCTTTTTTTTTTAGCTTTTCACCTAGGGCAGTGCTGGACATCCCTCTAACTGCCTCAGGGTCGATCAGATCCCAGGATATTTTTACCTTCACCCACAGTGAGAGATTCCGATGAGCGAGCAGGGGTTTCCCAATTGGGGCTTCCTTTGTTTGTCATTGCAATAAAGTAGGAGGAGGAGCAGGAGATGATGGAGCAAAGGAGAGTAAGGCAGCATAAGAGGGGGAGACACCCTTCAAGACAATGGCCCAGATGTTGCTGCCAAAGTGACGGCGAGTTTAATGCACACGCCGTTATTAAACTGCGAATCATCCAGCAACTTGTGGCGAGGGGGAGATACCCTGTGAATTGCTAATCACCACAGGTTTCTGGACGATTTGTGCCGCTCGGCCGTTAGTCTCGTGAAAATGGCACTTCGCCCTCAACCTCCCTGTGAGAGTACAGAAAATGCTGCATTTGCGCATTAATTGCCAATTAAACTTGCCGCAGAAAGTTAGGGCTGGTACCTAAGAGCGTAAGGACCCATGTAATGATGAGATTTATCATTCTGCAATGCCACTCAACCTCTCCAGTCCAGCGAGGAAACAATTTAAACTGTGGATTATCATTTCTGCAGGTAGTAAATTGTTGTTAGAGATTTTTAAAATTCTGCCTTTTTTTTCTCTCTCTCTCAATCCAATCTTTCTTTCTCTCTCTTTATTTCTCTATTTGTGCCTGATTTGGCTCTACTTCACCCTATTTCCTTTTCCATTGTTCCTCTGTTCATGAGCTCGCACTTCCAGCAAATTGCACGGCAAAACATTTTCGAGCTGAAGTGTGAGGGAAAATGTCAAACTAATGGAGCACACCACGAGATGCCCCGTTCCAACAAATTCTGGGCCAATACCCCCCAATCTACAAGCCACATATGAAGACCTTGATGAGGAACTCTATGTTAGAAGAATGGACTTAACCAAAGAGGCAACAGGAGAGCAGTGCACCTCATTGCAAGAATACCGGATGGACAAGATCATCTTTCTGGACAGCACTGCCTGTGGCTGTTAAGGTGACAAACGCACTCAATTTTTACAGGCCATTTCAAGACATAAATACTGTGGCTATAGAGCAGGGCAGAGGCTGGTTATTCTGCGGCGAGTGTCTCACCTCCTCACCCCTCAAAGCCTCTCCACCATCTACAAGGCACAAGTCAGGAGTGTGATGGAATTCTCTCCACTTGCCTGGATGGGAACAGCTCCAACAACACTCAAGAAGCTCGAAATCATCCAGGACAAAGCAGTCTGCTTGATCAGCAGCCCAATCACCACCTCAAATATCCACGCCCTCTACCACTGGTGCACTGTGGCTGCAGTGTGTACTATCTACAAGATGCACCACAGAAATTCGCCAAGGCTTCTTCGACAGCACCTCCCAACCCTGCGGCCACTACCACCTAGAAAGAGAAGGGGAGCAGCTGCATGGGTACACCACCACCTCCAAGTTCCCCTCCAAGTCGCACACCACCCTGACTTGGAAAAATATCATTATTCCTGCATCATTGCTGGGTCAAAATCCTGGAAACCCCTACCTATCAGCATCCTGGAAACCCCGACATTCAGCACACCAAGTACATCGATTCAAGAACAAGGCCCACCACCACCTTCTCAGGGACATCTGTGGATGGGCAATAAATGCCGGCCTTATCAACAACACCTACATTCCAAGAATGAACTTTAGAAGAAGCAGCCATGGGGATCTGTGTAATATCATCTAGGGGGCTGTCTGGTATTGTATTTGACAGATAACTGACATATCTATCCACGGAGCTGGGGAGTTGATCCATCTTGGCATAACAGCAAGGCTGCAGGGCTACAGGGCTATCCAGTTCATCACATTGCTGGCATCCTGAGTGTGGTGTATGTAACCTGTTACACCTTAAGAGAACTTAAGCCTGGTCCACCTTAAGAAAGGTACTACTTTCTTTGGCTGCTGTATACGTAATACCGGTGGTGATCACACCGGTATATAAGCACAGTGTAATAATATTGTATTCAGTATAGTCCGACCTCCAACCAGTAAAGACCTGTTGAATTTACTCTTGTGGTCTGTGTAGTAATTCTCACTATAACACACAGACTTAACAGTGGCGACGAGTCCGATTCTTACCCTGCTGCAGTAATTTCCACGGCGACTTCGTCCACAGACAGGACGTCGAAGAGAGGTTTCCACCCTCATCACCTACGGGAAGACACGTCGAGCGGCAGGCATCGAGCAACCGGAGTGCAGAAGACATCCTGACCTCGAAGCCTCCATCAGCGACTGTCAGCTTCTTCTACTACCTCGTGGTGGGTAAGCCGGGCAGCGACGCGACAGAAAGTCAACCGCGTTGGCTGTACAGACGGGGCTGGGAAGACGGAGGAATAAGGGCGGTGAGGTCGATCGCGACCAGAGATAAGGGCCGGGCCGCTTTCGAGTGAAAGGCGCAGCGCGGGACATCGATCGCGACCGGAGATAAGGGCTGCATTCGGGCTAAAGGCGTCTGGGGAAACTGAAGGCGCGAGAGCCGCGGTGAAGCGGAGACAGCGTCGGGGGACGGGTGAAGACCGCCAAGCGCGGGAAAACCGCCATTTTGTGGGCGGAGGACGACGGCAAGAGCGGGAAGCTGCCATCTTAGATAACATTAAAAATACGAAAAATTGCTACGATGCCTAAACATGGGAACATTAATGCCTTCGACAGTGATATAGAAGACTGGGCTATGTATGTAGAACGCATACAAAACTATTGTAAGGCAAATAAAATTCCTGAGGCAGATAAAGCACTAACATTACTAAACTTAATGGGTGCGAAGACATACGGGCAATTGAAACACCTGTTATCACCAGATGAACCGGCGGATAAGACGTTCGAACAGATTGTTACTGTCCTAAAAAATCATCTTAGCCCCACGCCGCTGATGCTAGCGGAACGATTTAAATTTTACGATAGAAGACAGCTGCAAAATGAAAGCAATGCTGAATATTTGATGGAATTACGTAAGCTAGCAAAATATTGTCAGTTTGGAACGGGACTGACAGAGGCACTTCGAGATAGATTTGTGTGTGGTTTATTTAAACAGGATACACAAAGGCGACTGCTCGAGGAGAATGAGCTGTCTCTCAAGAAGGTGGTCACTATGGCAGCAGCACACGAGGCCGCAGCGAGAGGCACGGCAGTAATGCAGCTACGGCCACCGGAACTCAGTACAAACAAATTGGGTTTGAGTTCTGTCAAATGTTATCGTTGTGGAAAGACAACGCACGATCAGAACCAGTGTTGGTTTAAAAACCAAGAATGCAGAACGTGTGGCAGGCTTGGCCACATAGCTAAAGTATGCCGGTCAGGAAAGAGGACCAGCAATAAAAAGTCACCGCAAGGAAAATATGCAAAGGTACACAAGGTGACAAAGAACAGTTTGACCGAACAGAAGTCAGATTCAGACGCTAGCAGTAATGAACTGGATAGCTTAAGAATACACAACGTTGGTAAGGATACAGGCCTCCAGACAATTTGGGTCACTCTTAAGATAGCAGGAGCCCAAGTAAAAATGGAATTGGACACTGGATCGGCATTGACGGTCATGAATAAGAAAGATTACAGAAGGTTATTCCAACATATTCCCTTACAGGATACGGAGATTATATTGAAAACGTACACGGGGCAAAGAGTGTACCCCATCGGAAAAATAGAGGTAAAAGTGGTCCACAAGGGTGAAGGAAGCCAAGTAATGGACTTATATGTGCTACCTGAAGGAGGTCCACCACTACTGGGATGGGAGTGGATTAGGAAAATGAGTATGGACTGGCACTCCTTGAAAGCACTAACGGTAGATTCCAGGGAAACAGCTGTCAAACCTAAACGATTGTCCAGAATATTGGATGAGGCTAAAGAGGTGTTCCAGCCGGGACTGGGAACACTGAGAGGAATTACGGCAAACATCAAGATTGATGAACAGGCACAACCAAAATTTTTTAAAGCCAGACCGGTACCCTATGCAATACGACCTGCGGTTGAAGCGGAGCTGGAAGCACTAGAACATTCAGGGGTACTGTCTAAAGTAGATTGGAGTGAGTGGGCTACGCCCATTGTTCCCGTTATGAAACGTCCTGTGAACAATAAGCCAGGAGATCCAGGGAAGGTTCGCATCTGTGGAGATTTCAAGATCACCGTTAATCCGGTGCTTCACACGGTGCAGTATCCGCTTCCACGGATTGAGGATATTTTCGCTTCACTGTCTGGCGGGAAACACTTCACCAAGATAGACCTGGCGCAGGCGTACTTGCAGATGGAGGTTGAAGAAGAGTCACGCCAATACCTCACGATCAACACGCATCGAGGGTTGTACCGGTACAATAGGCTGGTTTTTGGTGTGGCATCGGCTCCAGCAATTTGGCAGAGGGCCACGGAGCAGGTATTACAGGGAATTCCAGGCACACAATGTTACCTGGACGACATTCTGATCACAGGTGATGGTGATGAACAGCATCTCGCTAACTTGGAACTGGTGCTCAACAGACTGAAAGAGTATGGACTTAGAGTAAATCGGCAGAAATGTGAGTTCTTCCAGAAGCGGATCTCGTACCGTGGTCATGTCATTGACCGGGAGGGGCTTCATAAGTCTCCTGACAAGATAGCGGCAGTTGTAAAGGCTCCCGCTCCGGAGAATGTCTCTCAGTTGAGGTCGTTTCTAGGATTAATTAACTATTACCATAAATTTCTGCCAAATTTATCCACGGTGCTGCATCCGTTGAACGCTCTTTTACAGAAAGGGGTACCATGGGACTGGGGCGAAAACTGTAAGAAGGCATTTCGCAAAAGCAAAGAATTGATCACCTCAGAGGAAGTGTTGGCTCACTTCAACCCAACACTGCCTATTCGGTTGGCTTGTGATGCTTCTCCATATGGTATTGGGGCAGTACTCTCACATAAATTGCCAAATGGCACGGAAAGGCCAGTCGCGTTTGCATCCAGATCATTGACCTCCGCTGAGCGCAATTTTGCGCAGAGCGATAGGGAGGCCCTTAGCCTTGTATGGGGAGTGAAGAAGTTTAATCATTACCTACAGGGCCAAAAATTCACACTTCTGACGGACCATCAACCGTTGGTGTCCATTTTTAACCCTAAGAAGGGTGTTTCGGTGATGACAGCACAGCGTCTCCAGAGATGGTCTCTTTTCTTAGGGGCACATCAATATCAGATAGAATTCAAAGGTACGAAACAGCATGGCAATGCTGATGGCCTGTCGCGCCTGCCACTACCTGAAGATGAAGACACGATGGAAGTTGACCCTGTTGAGTTATTTCATTCGACCATTATCGAGTGTTTACCTGTCACCAACGCAAGTATTGAAAGAGAAACCAGGAACGACCCGACACTGTCCAGAGTCTACGAGGTGACAGTGAAAGGATGGCCAACACGGGGTGATCCTCTGTTACCGGCATTCTCGGCAAGGCGAGACCAGCTGTCCGTCTGCCATGGTACTTTGATGTACGGGACAAGAGTGATTATTCCTCCCAAGTTAAGGGAAAGAGTTTTAAAAGAACTACATGAAGGTCATCTGGGGGGAGTTAAAATGAAAAGTCTTGCTAGGGCTTACGTATGGTGGCCGGGTATTGACCAACAGATTGAGGAGTTAACGAAAAGCTGCGCTGGGTGTCAAAAAGTGCAAAATGCACCTCCGATAGCACCGCTACACCCATGGGAATGGCCTTCAGCCCCATGGCAACGCGTACACATTGACTTTGCTGGTCCATTCATGGACTCCATGTTCCTAATCGCGGTGGACGCACATTCCAAATGGCCAGAAGTCATCAAGATGAATACCACTACTTCAGAAAAGACAATTGCGGTGTTAAGAACAATATTCGCAAGGAATGGATTGCCAGAACAGATCTGTTCGGACAACGGACCACAGTTTGTATCGGAAGAATTCCAACAATTCTTAAAGAAGAATGGAGTTAAACATTATACCTCTGCCCCATATCATCTGGCGACAAACGGGTTGGCTGAAAGATTTGCCCAGACATTCAAAAAGGCTATTAAGGCCATGAATGATGATCAGATTCCGCTGCAACACAAGGTCGGTAAGTTCCTGATGTCATATAGAAACGCCGCTCATGCCGTGACTAACCAAAGTCCTGCTATGATGTTTTATAACAGGAGGCTGCGGTCCAAGTTGGACTTGTTAAAACCAAATGTGCGGAGGGAAGTGGAAAACAAACAGTTTCGGCATATTAACAGCAAGACCACTCGAACTTTCGACGTAGGACAACCAGTGATGGCAAGGGGCTATGGAAATGACAAATGGCAGTCCGGAACAATCCGGGCCAGACAAGGACCTCTGATGTACACCGTAGATATTGGTCATAATGTGATAAGGCGTCATGTGGATCAACTGGTAGAGTCGAGAGCAAGGGTCGAACCCATGGTTGTGACAGAGACAGCTGTGGAAGACGTTCATGAACCTGAAGCATCTACCTCGGCCGAGAATGTATTTGATGATGATGACACCCAATACATTGGCAACCAACTAGAGGAGGCACCTCAACAACAAGAATCAGAGACCACTGAAAGGCGTTATCCAAGCCGAATCAGAAAGCCTCCTGAGAGACTGAACCTTTGAACTGTTATACCTGAAGTTATATATGTATATATGTTATGTTTATTTGGGGATATGACTGTTAAGCTAAAAAGGGAGGATTGTGGTGTATGTAACCTGTTACACCTTAAGAGAACTTAAGCCTGGTCCACCTTAAGAAAGGTACTACTTTCTTTGGCTGCTGTATACGTAATACCGGTGGTGACCACACCGGTATATAAGCACAGTGTAATAATATTGTATTCAGTATAGTCCGACCTCCAACCAGTAAAGACCTGTTGAATTTACTCTTGTGGTCTGTGTAGTAATTCTCACTATAACACACAGACTTAACACTGAGGTGCAATAAATGGCAGGTGCATAGTGCATCAGGCTCCGACAGTTAACCCCCTCAACTTTCCTAATAGAAAGAGGTATCACTCGCCGAACACCCAGATTGCGTATGGCAACGTGCAAAGAATCCTGCACATCAACGCAAAATCGATGCTACTGAACCACCAATGCGTATTTAAACAACCTGACCTCATGACTTATGGGGTGAGGGGGAAGACAGTGAGGGTTCAGTGCTAGAGACCATCAACAGGCGCAGGTCCAGGCTCAGGGGTGCAGTACTAGCATAAAATGGCCCTGTGGAATTTCGGGCCTAACTCTAACTCGACTCCTTCCCCCTAGGCTGATATTTACGGCAGGTGGAAGGGTCGATGCAGTGTGGTGAGTCCGGTCCTGTGAGATGCTGCTCTTCAGTTGGCCCCACAGGAACACGATGGGAAAAGCATCTGTTGAAATCTTCAAGACACTCCTTGGCATAAATTTCCAGCAGCAACTGATGTCGTGGTGCTGGGTATGTTGTCTATTGGTGAACGGTTGTTTTTCAGACTGGAGGGAATGGTGTATCCCAGGGGTTGGTATTAGGACCACTGCTATTTGAGATATATAATAATGAGCTGGACTTTGGGCATACAGGGCATAATTTCAAACTTTGCAGATGACACAATACTCGGAAATGTAGTAAACAATGTGGAGGATAGTAGCAGACTTCAGGAGGATGTAGACAGACTGGTGAAGTGGGCAGACACATGGCAGATGAAATTTAATCTTGAAAAGGTGGTGGGACAAGTTGAGAAGGCTTAAGAATGCATATGGGACCCTTGGCTTTATTAATAGAGGTGTTGAGTACAAAAGCGAGGAAGTTGTGCTAAACATTTATAAAACACTGGTGAGGCCTCATCTGGGACATTGTGATCAATTCTGGGCGCCGCACTAGGAAGAATGTCAAGGCCTTGGAGTGAGTGCAGTCGGTTGCTAGGGAACTGAGCTTATGGCGGGCACCGAAGACAATGGCTTCGGTCTTCCCAATATTTAATTGGAGAACATTTCTGCTCATCCAGTATTGGAGCAGTCTGACAACTTAGAGATCGTCGGGGGTGCGGGGGGCGTCAAGAGAAGTGGTGGTAAAGAGATTTACTGGAATGGTACCAGGGATAAAAGACTTCACTTATGTGGAGAGACTGGAGAAGCTGGGGTTGTTCTCCTTAGAGCAGAGAAGGTTTGATAGAGGTTTTACATAGGATTACATAGGATATACAGGGCAGAAACAGGCCATTCGGCCCAACCAGTCCATGCCGGCGTTTATGCTCCACTCGAGCCTCCTCCCGACTTTCCTCATCTAACTCTATCAGCATAACCCTCTGTTCCCTTCTCCCTCATATGCTTACCTAGCTTCCCCTTAAATGCATCTATGCTATTCACCTCAACTACCCACTACGGTAGCGAGTTCCACATTCTCACCACTCTCTGGGTAAAGAAGTTTCTTCTCAATTCCCTATTTGATTTCTTGGTGACTAGCTTATATTGATGGCCACTAGTTTTGCTCTACCCCACAAGTGGAAACATTCTCTCTGTTTCCACTCTATCAAAACCTTTCATAATTTTAAAGACCTCTATTAGGTCACCCCTCAGCTTTCTCTTTTCAAGAGAAAAGAGACCCAGCCTGTTCATCCTTTCCTGATAGGTATACCCTCGCATTTCTGGTATCATCCTTGTAAATCTTTTTTGCACCCTCTCCAGTGCTTCTTTAGCCTTTTTATAATATGGCGACCAGAATTGTGCGCAGTACTCTAAGTATGATCTAACCAAGGTTTGGTACAAGTTTAGCATAACTTCACTACTTTTCAATTCAGGTGTTCAAAATCGTGAAAGGGTTTGATAGAGTAAATAAGGAGAAACTGTTTCCAGTGGCAGAAGGGTCAGTAACCAGAGGACACAGATTTAAGGTAATTGGCAAAAGAACCGGAGACGACATGAGGAAACATTTCTTTACTCAGCGAGTTGCTAGGATCCTTCTCCAACACCTCGCCACCATCGTCCAGCTGGGTGGGACTGCATTCGCCTGGTTCCATTCTTATCTATCTAATCGTAGACAGAGAATCACCTGCAATGGCTTCTCTTCCCGATCCCGCATCGTTACCTCTGGTTTCCCTTAGCTCCCTCCTATGGCGACATCATCCAAGAACACAACTTCAGTTTCCACATGTACGCTGACGACACCCAGCTCTACCTCGCCACTACCTCTCTCGACCCCTCCACGATCTCTAAATTGTCAGACTGCTTGTCCGACAACCAGTACTGGATGGCAGAAATTTTCTCCAATTAAATATTGGGAAGACTGAACCCATTGTCTTCAGTCCCTGCCACAAACTCCGTTCCCTAGCCACTGACTCTAGCACTCTCCTTAGCATATGCCTGAGGCTGAACCACACTGTTTGCAACCTTGGTGTCATATTTGACCCTGAAATGAGCTTCTGACCACATATCTGTGGCATAACTAAGACCGTCTATTTCCACCTTCGTAACATCGCCCGTTTCCACCCTTGCCTCAGCTCATCTGTTGCTGAAACCCTCATCTATGCCTTTGTTACCTCAAGACTTGACTGTTCCAAAACACTCCTGGCTATCCTCCCACATTCTACCCTACGTAAACTTGAGGTCATCCAAAACTCGGCTGCCCATGTCCTAATTTGCACCAAGTCCCGTTCACCCATCTTCTCTTCTTAGGCAGTCCTTCGGAACCGAGGATGACTTGCTTCCACATTAAAAATGAGTTCTGAGGTGACTGATGAGTCCAATGCGGGACCTACAGTCTCTGTCACAGTTGGGGCAGAGGTTGTTGAAGGGGCGGGTGGGTGGGGTGCTTGGGTTGACGTGTGCTCCTTGCGCTGCTTGCGCTTGGCTTCCGCTTGCTCCCGGCGAAGAGACTCAAGGTGTTCGGCGCCTTCCCGGATGCTTCTTCTCCACTTTGTGCGGTCTTGGGCCAGGGATTCCCAGGTGTCAGTGGGGATGTTGCACTTTTTCAAGGAGGCTTTGAGGGTGTCCTTGAAGCGTTTCCTCTGGGGCTCTCTCGCCGTGCCGGAGCTCTGAGTAGAGCGCTTGTTTTGGGAGTCTCGTATCGGGCATGCGGACAATGTGACCTGTCCATCGGAGCTGATTGAGCGTGGTCAAAGCTTCGATGCTGGGGATGTTGGCCTGAGCGAGAACACTGACGTTGGTGCGCCTATTCTGCCAAAGAATTTGCAGGATCTTGCGGAGGCAGTGTTGGTGGTACCTCTCCAGTGCTTTGAGGTGCCTGCTGTGCATGGTTTATGTCTCTGAGGCATACAGGAGGGCGGGTATCACTGCTGCTCTGTAGACCATGAGCTTAGTGCCATCACTCCTGTGCTCACTGACCTACATTGGCTCCCGGTTAAACAACACCTTGAATTTAAAATTTTCATCCTTGTTTTCAAATCCCTCCATGGCCTCACCCCCCCTATCCCTGTTATCTCCTTCAGCCCCACAACCACCCACCCAACCCCGCTCCACCCCCCCCGCACCGAGATATCTGCGCTCCTCTAATTCTGCCCTCTTGAGCATACCTGATTTTAATCGCTCCACCATTGGCGGCCGTGCCTTCTGTTGCCGAGGCCCAAAGCTCTGGAATTCCCTCCCTAAACCTCTCCGCCTCGCTACCTCTCTCTCCTCCTTTAAAACGCTCTTTAAAACTTACCTCTTTGACCAAGCTTTTGATCATCTGTCCTAATTTCTCCTTCTGTGGCTCGGTATCACGGTTTTTGTCTTATAATACTCCTGTGAAGCGCCTTGGGACGTTTTACTATGTTAAAGGCTCTATATAAATCTAGTACGATAGCAAAATACTGCAGATGTTGGAAATCCGAAATAACAACAGAAAATGCTGGAAAAACTCAGCAGGTCGGGCAACATCCGTGGAGAGAAATTTGAGTTGACGTTTCGGGTTGGACCCTTCTTCAAAACTGGAAAGAAAAGAAACTAGATTGGAGGCAGGGCTGCGATCGGACAAAAGAATGAAAGAAACAAAAGAAGTAAAAGAGATTAGAAGCTAGACGAGATGGTAATAGGCTGGGATTAGGTGTCAAGTGTACTGGCAGGGCAAAAGATAGCTGCCAGGTGTGAGAGAGAAACAAAAGGAAAGGGGGGGGGGAAAGGAGTGGAACAATTACAAGAGAAAATGAAATGGGGGCCGAGCTTATGATCTGAAATTGTTGAACTCGATATTGAGTCCGGAAGGCTGCAGACTGCCTCCACATTCAACGGATCATCCTCCGGCATTTCCGCTACCTCCAAAGTGATCCCACCACCAAACGTATCTTCCCCTCCCCTCCCCTTTCAGCATTCCGCAGGGACCGCTCCCTCCGAGACACCCTAGTCCACTCCTCTATCACCCCAAACAGCCCTTCCTCTTCGCCTGGCACCTTCCCGTGCAAGCGGAGGAGATGTAACACCTGCCCCTATACCTCCCCCCTTCCCACTGTCCAGGGCCCCAAACACCCCTTCCAGGTGAAACAGCGATTTACTTGTACTTCTCGCAATCTAGTATACTGTATTCGCTGCTCACGATGCGGTCTCCTCTACATTGGGGAGACCAAACGCAGATTGGGTGACCGCTTTGCGGAACACCTCCGTTCAGTCCGTAAGGGTGACCCTGAGCTTCCGGTCGCCTGTCATTTTAATTCACCGCTCCATTCCCACTCGGACCTCACCGTCCTTGGCCTCTTGTATTGTTCCACGGAAGCTCAACGTAAACTTGAGGAACAGCACCTCATCTTCCGATTAGGCAGTCTGCAGCCTTCCGGATTCAATATCGAGTTCAACAATTTCAGATCATAAGCTCGGCCCCCATTTCATTTTCTCTTGTAATTGTTCCACTCCTTTCCCCCCCCCCCCCCTTTCCTTTTGTTTCTCTGTCACACCTGGCAGCTATCTTTTGCCCTGCCAGTACACTTTACACCTAATCCCAGCCTATTACCATCTCGTCTAGCTTCTAATCTCTTTGACTTCTTTTGTTTCTTTCATTCTTTTGTACGATCGCAGCCCTGCCTCCAATCTAGTTTCTTTTCTTTCCAGTTTTGAAGAAGGGTCCAACCCAAAATGTCAACTCAAATTTCTCTCCACGGATGTTGCCTGACCTGCTGAGTTTTTCCAGCATTTTCTGTTGTTATTTCGGATTTCCAACATCTGCAGTATTTTGCTATCGTACTAGTGTTTGGTTCACTGCCACACCTCTTCTAGGAATGCCTACCTTGAAGAAGTTCTGCTCTTCTCTTCGACGGGATCTCCGTTTGGCTCTTCAACCTTGTTCATCTTCATTACTTTCAGTTTCCCTTCTCGTGTTTGATCAGGTATCTGCCAAGACTCGGTTTCACAGCCACATCATTTTCCTCAGCAACTGTCTCCGGTTCCGACTTACTCCACGTGGATTCCAACTAAACTTCCACCCTTCGTGCTTCGGATCCACCCAGGATTACAAATATCTCCAAGATATTCATCGTTCCTCGAACTACTGCTCTCGCCGCATCCTGAGATCCACGCTCAACGCCATGCGGCGCCACATGAACACACTCGACTTCTCTCTTCAGCAACACCGGCGCACTCTATCTCAAAGCTGTCCGGGTCCACAGTTCCATTTCATCCTTCGACTCATCTGACGCTTCGACAAAAAACTTTTCTTCTTCCTTTCCGATGTCAAGGATCGCAAGCTTCATCAACTCTTGGACACCAACGCCCCTCCGGAACCTTCTTCCCCTTCACTTTCCTCTGACCCCCCTTCTCCCAATCCCACCCCCTGCCACGTTTTCACTATCCCCTCTGACCTTCCACTCTCTGACCCTGAACGATCAGTCCTCAGCAAAGGCCTGAGCTTCATCCCCTTACGCCCCCACCTCAATGAATTTCGAGCTCGGCATGATGTTGAGCTCTTTTTCCGCCGCCTTCGTCTCCGTGCCCACTTCACTGGCCAGGAGTCTTCCCCCCGCACAACTGACCCTTTCTCCTGCTTGCAGAATTCCCGTTCTACCTGGACCCCTCCCCCTGGCCTCTTACCCTCTCTAGATCTTTTCATCGCTAACTGCCGCCGTGACATCGGCCGTCTCCATTTCTCTGCTCCCCTCACTCACTCCAACCTACCTCCCTCTGAACTTGCAGCACTCCATTCTCTTAGATCCAACCCTGACATTGTCATTAAACCCGCTGACAAGGGTGGTGCTGTTGTTGTTTGACGTACTGACCTCTACCTAGCGGAAGCTGAACGCCAACTCTCCGACACCTCGACCATGACCCCACTACCGAACATCAAACCACCGTTTCCAAGACTGTCACTGACCTCATCTCCTCTGGAGATCTTCCCCCTGCTGCCACCAACCTCATAGTTCCCCAACCCCGCACAGCCCGCTTCTACCTCCTTCCCAAGATCCACAAACAGGACTGCCCTGGTAGACCCATCGTTTCAGCCTGTTCTTGCCCTACAGAACTTATCTCTTCCTATCTTGACTCTATCTTTTCTCCCCTTGTCCAGTCTCTTCCTACCTACATCCGCGACTCTTCGGACGCCCTCCGCCACTTTAACAGTTTCCAGTTTCCTGGCCCCAACCGCTTCCTTTTCACCATGGACGTACAATCCCTCTACACCTCCATCCCCCACCCGGATGGCCTGAGGGCGCTCCGCTTCTTCCTTGAACAGAGGCCCGACCAGTCCCCATCCACCACGACCCTCCTCCGCCTGGCTGAACTTGTTCTCACATTGAACAACTTCTCCTTTAACTCCACTCATTTCCTCCAAATCAAAGGTGTTGCCATGGGTACCCACATGGGTCCTAGCTATGCCTGTCTTTTCGTGGGCTATGTGGAACAATCTTTGTTCCAGTCCTACTCGGGTCCCCTCCCTCACCTCTTTTTCCGATACATTGATGACTGTATCGGTGCCGTTTCCTGCTCTCGCCCTGAACTTGACAATTTCATTCACTTTGCCTCCAATTTCCACCCTTCCCTCACCTTCACATGGTCCATCTCAGACTCTTCCCTTCCCTTCCTCGACTTCTCCGTCTCCATCTCTGGGGATAGGTTATCGACCAATATTTACTACAAGCCCACTGACTCCCACAGCTACCTGGACTACACTTCCTCCCACCCCGCTTCCTGTAAGGACTCTATTCCATTCTCCCAGTTTCTCTGCCTCCGCCGTATCTGCTCCGACGACGCCACCTTCCACACCAGTGCTTCAGGCATGTCTTCCTTTTTCCGCAACCGAGGATTCCCCTCTACCGTGGTTGACACGGCCCTCGACCGTGTCCGTTCTATCTCCCGCACTTCTGCCCTCACCCCTGCCCCTCCCTCCCGGAACCACGATAGGGTTCCCCTGGTCCTCACCTTTCACCCCACCAGCCTCCACATTCAACAGATCATCCTCCGGCATTTCCGCTACCTCCAAAGTGATCCCACCACCAAACGTATCTTCCCCTTCCCTCCCCTTTCAGCATTCCGCAGGGACCGCTCCCTCCGAGACACCCTAGTCCACTCCTGTATCACCCCAAACAGCCCTTCCTCTTCGCCTGGCACCTTCCCGTGCAAGCGGAGGAGATGTAACACCTGCCCCTATACCTCCCCCCTTCCCACTGTGCAGGGCCCCAAATACCCCTTCCAGGTGAAACAGCGATTTACTTGTACTTCTCGCAATCTAGTATACTGTATTCGCTGCTCACGATGCGGTCTCCTCTACATTGGGGAGACCAAACGCAGATTGGGGAGACCGCTTTGCGGAACACCTCCGTTCAGTCCGTAAGGGTGACCCCGAGCTTCCGGTCGCCTGTCATTTTAATTCACCGCTCCATTCCCACTCAGACCTCACCGTCCTTGGCCTCTTGTATTGTTCCACGGAAGCTCAACGTAAACTCGAGGAACAGCACCTCATCTTCCGATTAGGCAGTCTGCAGCCTTCCGGACTCAATATCGAGTTCAACAATTTCAGATCATAAGCTCGGCCCCCGTTTCATTTTCTCTTGTAATTGTTCCACTCCTTTCCCCCCCCCCTTTCCTTTTGTTTCTCTGTCACACCTGGCAGCTATCTTTTGCCCTGCCAGTACACTTTACACCTAATCCCAGCCTATTACCATCTCGTCTAGCTTCTAATCTCTTTTACTTCTTTTGTTTCTTTCATTCTTTTGTCCGATCGCAGCCCTGCCTCCAATCTAGTTTCTTTTCTTTCCAGTTTTGAAGAAGGGTCCAACCCGAAACGTCAACTCAAATTTCTCTCCACGGATGTTGCCTGACCTGCTGAGTTTTTCCAGCATTTTCTGTTGTTATTTCTATATAAATCTGGGTTGTTGTTGTTGATCTGGAATGCACTGCCTGACAGGGTGGTGGAAGCAGATTCAATAGTAACTTTCAAAAGGGAATTGGTGTAAATACTTGAAAGAAAAAATGTACACAGCTATGGAGAAAGAGCAGGGGAATGGGACTAATTAGATAGCTGTACCAAAGAGCTGGCACAGGCAAGATGGTTGAAATGGCCTTCTCCTGTGCTGTATCATATACTCTGATAATGTGTAAGGAAAGGTGCATTGCTTGAGGAAAGAGAAGTAGATTATAATGGGTTTGAATGGGTATGAGCCTGCAGTGTCAGCTTCCTCATCTGCATGCCCCTCTCTACAGTGTCCAGGAATATGAGCTCCCTTCTACTAGTGGTAGAGAGAGCAGAGGGTAGGTAGGGCTAAGAAAACACGCCAATTGAGTATGCAGCTGTTTGAGTGGAGTGCTTGCGTGAGTGTGTGCTTCCGGGTGTATGCTCACGTGTGTGTGCGCGCATGCATGTGTGCACATGGGAGTGTATGTGTGTACACGTGCATCTGCGTGTGTGTATGTGTATGCATGTATGTTCTTGTGTGTGTGCGTGTGTGCGCGCGCGTGTGTGCGCACGTGTGTTTGTGTGTTGCAGGCATGCCATTTATTTATGCTCTTGCAGATTTGCTTTAGCCAGTTTTGAGTTTGCAAAGCAAGTTTAGTTGCTCTAGTGTCATAATCTATCGATGCATAAATATCAATTTTGTAATCGTTCGATGTTCCTTGCCACTCAAAGTGGCTGGCCGTGATGTCTCCACTGAAGTAGATTCCTAAAATCTAGATGAGGAAGTTCGGAATTACTTTTTTTTAAACTTTTTTAAAAGATGGATTTGAAGCCAAGATACAACTCAGTACAAACGGCAGAGTTTATAAAGGTAACATTTTACCAAACAAAGTAAGGGGATTGTAATAATCTACTTTGATTAAGCTGTACCTTTCACTGGATTGCACCAGTGCTTCAGCAGTTTCAAAAGAATGCATTTGCTTTTGCATAGCCTGCGGTCAATGTCAGTAAAATTTATAACCCCCCTCCCCAAAGCTGCGTGCTGCTGCTGAAATGTCTGACATGTATATTAGGTGGAGGGATACAGCAAAAACGACACTATAAATAGTCTTTTGAGTGTGTGCCTTCCTGAAAATAGCAGCAAAAACAAATTGCATTGAAGAAATGCTAGCAAATACACAATTTAATTTCTGTAGCGAGATTAGGACCAAAGATATATGATCCGGAAACTAAGCACCAAACAGTTAATAACCTTCTCCACTGGAGTTTTTGCTTAGAATCCCTGCAACCATACATCAATACCAGTGATGGGCGGAAAATCAGGTTGATCTCATAATAGGAACATAGGAACAGGAGTAGACCATTCAGCCCCTCGAGCCTGTTCTGCCATTCGATGAGATCGTGGCTGATCTGTAACCTAGCTCCATATACCCGCCTTTGGCCCATATCCCTTAATATCTTTGGTTAACAAAAAGCTATCAATCTCCGATTTAAAATTAACAATTGATCTAGCATCAATTGCCGTTTGCGGAACAGAGTTCCAAACTATTGCCACACTTTGCCTGTAGAAGTGTTTCCTAATTTCACTCCTGAAAGGTCTGGCTGTAATTTTTAGACTATGCCCCTTAGTCCTAGAATCCCCAACTAGCAGAAATCGTTTCTCTCTATCTACCCTATCTGTTCCCATTAATATCCTGAAAACTTCGATCAAATCACTCCTTAAACTTCCGAATTCCAGGATATACAACCCTAATTTGTGTAATCACTCCTCGTAACTTAACCCTTGGAGTCCGGGTATCATTCTGGTAAACCTACGCTGCACTCCCTCCAAGGTCAACATATCCTTCCTAAGGTGTGGTGCCCAGAGCTGCTCACAGTACTCCAGGTGTGGGCTAACCAGGGTTTTGTATAGCTGCCGCATAACTTATACCCCCTTGTACTCCAGTTCTCTAGATATAAAGACCAGCGTTCCATTAGCCTTTTTGGTTATTTTCTGAACCTGTTCATGACATTTTAAAGCAAAATCAAACGTGAACAGTCTGCAAGCTGGAGGTGCAAAAGCTGTGAAAGTTATAAAGGCAAATAACTCTGAACAGTTAAATGGATTAATAGTTCCAGACTTAAGAAAGATTAATAGTCAGAAACCTAGAAGGAGTAGTAATCTGACACTTAAGAAGGGTTGACAGTCTGTAAAGAATCAACATTTTAAAACGCTCTCTCAGAATATTACCCTGTTCTTTCTATTAGAGGGGCTCGAGTTTCCGCTTGTTTACGCTAGTATTATCACCGCAATCCAGGCGGAATCGAATGAACAAGCGCAAAAGATCAAGGAATTTAAAACATAAGTTGAAGGTTCAATTTGCCTGGATCAGGTCCCGCCCACAAAACTGGCCACGCCCCGGCCAAAATGACAAAAATGCGCCGATTGCGCTAGTTCAGGAATGCTCTTCAAATTGTGTTCATTTCCTTAGGTGCATAGGCAGGTTTTATGCAAATGAATTTTCGCAGAAACTTGAAGCCTAACAAAACCAGTGCAAATTCAAGTGCATATCGGGCCCAATTTCCTGATTGCGCCCAAAGCAGAAACTCTAACCCCTGTGATGATTAGAGGGGAGATGGGCCAACAATTGGCAAATGCAGTTTAATGTTGATAAGTGTAAAGTCATAGGGGGAGAAATTGGGTACCTTTGCGCCTCCCGTTATCACCTCTGTGGGGCGATAACGGGGCGCTAACCACTTACTGTCCGGGCCCGGCGAGAATATCGCCTCCCGGTAAATTCGGCGGGAGGTTTGCGGCGGCAGTATGGCGTTGCACCTCGATCTCCTTCGCCCGGAGATCATGACGTCATCGCGGTGCGCATCACCCCGGTAGCTTCCCGGACCTGAACTTCAGTTCCGCCCCCTGCAGCATTGCCGCGCGCTGACACCGACAGCTGCAGGAGGCGTTGATCGGGAGGCCGGGCGCTCCGGGGGCGAAAGTTAAAATAGTAACCTTTTGTGCCGAGCTTAGTTGAATGCCTTTGGAGATCTAGGTAGATCACATCGTGAGACTTTCCACAGTCCATTTGGGATGTCACTTGATCCAAAAAAATCACGGAAATTGGTCAGGCGGGACCTTTCCCTTCTGAATCTATGTTGACTACCGTTCATTAGGTTGTTATTGTACAGTTAATCCTCAAGTTTACTCCTGATAATGAATTCCATTATTTCACATGGCATTCAAGTAAGACTAGTGGGTCTGTAATTGCTTGCCTCTGCATGGTCACCCTACGTCCAGTCTCGTGGTATCCCCGCAGTCTTCATCAAATCCCGCATAATTACTGTCAATGTTTCACTCTTCGATAAATACCATCTATATTTTTTTTGAGATCTTTCGCCCTGTCTAGGACTTCCATCTCATCTATTTCAAAGACATTAAATTCCACTTACGAAATCGCCACTTAGGAAGGGCATATGGCTCATGTCCTCAATTGTGCATACTTCAAGGAAGCAATCATTCAGAAAATTTACCATCTGGTGTTCATTCTCTCTCTCAGCTCACACTGCTGCTGTGGAAGCTCAGACAGCTGCCATCTTGGCTCTGGGAGCCAGTGTTGACAGGAACTTCCAGCATATGACATCACGCCTGCACTTGGCTGCCCGTGCCTACGCCACGAGTATGCAGTCTCCAGAGAATACAACCGCTACACCAGCAAAGACACGATCCAGGCCAACTTGAACAACCTACCACCAACCCTTCTCAAATCTAGGAGGCCATTTTGGACCGTCGCCAAAGCCCTTCAGTGATCTCCCCTCAGCCTTGATGACCGATGGTGAAATGCTTGGCAGAACTGTGACACACAGAATGGATTCCTTATAGAGGACCCCACAGTACAACCTGCAGGATCAAACCTTCCTCGCAAACAGTGGACAACCAGCAACCGCCTCAGCACCGGCCATGGTAGATGCTGCCACCTTCTCCATAGATGGAAGATTAAAGCATCCTCTTCGTGCAACTATGGAGCTCCTGATCAGACCCTGGAGCACATCATTGAGCACTGCCCTCAGAGGAAACTCACAGGCAGCCTACAAGATATCCACACTGTTACACCGGAAGCTTTGGCCTGGATATCTGACTTAGATATTGACATTTCATTTGCTTTGTTACTACCATACGAAAGAAGAAAAAGAAGAAGACTCCTGCACACTGTTTCTCGTGCAGCGCCGTAGAAGTGATGTGGTGCAATCCCAGGAGAGTGGCATGTAGCACACGACCACAAATCTACAAACATGGTCAGGGCCAGACTGCAGCGCTCCTCCTGAACAGTCCAGAGAGTGGAAGTGTTGCTTGAGCCTGCTGACGGTCTGCTCGGTGGTTCTTGTTACAGGCCAGCTCTGTGGCTGTGCCCGGGTTCTTAACAGGTGTCATGTCTGGAGGGAATACCCCTTGTGGCCCAGTATCCAACCTGCTAGCTGATGGCCTGGTTGTATAGAGGATTGGCAGGGGATGAATGATTCATGACTGCTGCCAGGAAACCAGGCACAGGCCTGCACAAAGCGCTGCCTGTGGCCACAAACAAGCTGGACATTTAGGGAGTGGAAGATGTGAAAGATGCCAAGCTGATGATGGGGAGCATGCAAGGCAATGTGGGTGCTGCCTGTAGCACCTACGACCCTCGGGAAGCCTGCAATGCAGGCAAAGCTTAGCTCTGTCCATATGTAATGTGATGTGGGTGTTCCTCCTGGTGTAAAGAGCCTCGGTGATCTCCCTGATACAGAGGTGCACTGCGAACTGGGAGCTGCCCTTGATGTCACCTACTACACCCTGGTAGACCCAGTGGCGTAAAAGTTAAGGGCCACGGCGATCTTGACAGTCACAGGCAGTGTTGTCCATGCCCTGGTTTGGGACTCCAGTTCAGGCTGCAGCAGTTGACATAGCTCGGTGATGGCCTCCTCGGTGAAGTGCAGTCTCCTCACACTTTTCTCCGCAGTAACGTTGAGGTACGAGAAGACCCGCTGCGGGTATGGCCTCCTGTGCACTGCCCTCCTCCTCCTCCTCCTCCGTCTTCTCCCAGCTGTTCCTGCTCGCTGCTATCTTCTCCGCTGCTCCCTCTGAGATTTCTGCGCTCCTCCAATTCTGGCCTCTTGCACATCCCACGATTTTCATCGCTCTACACATGTCGGCTGTGCCTTCAGCTGCCTAGGCCCTAAGCTCTGGTATTCCTTCCCTAAAACTCTCATAGATACATTGAAATATAGAAAAATAGGAGCAGGAGTAGGCCATTCGGCCCTTTGAGCCTGCTCCGCCATTCAATATGATCATGGCTGATCCTCTATCTCAATACCATATTCCCACTCTCTCCCCATACCCCTCAATGTCTTTTGTGTCTAGAAATCTATCTCTCTCTCCTCCTTTAAACCTACCTCTTTGACCAAGCTTTTCGTCACCTGTCCTAATATGTTCTTACGTGGCTTGTTGTCAAATTTTGTTCGACAACGCTCCTGTGAAGCACCTTGGGATGTTTTACTACGTTAAAAGGTGCTACATAAATGCAGGTTGTTGTTGCTCCAACTTGTGCTCCATTCCCAAAGGCAGACCTGCCGGACCACCCATGACTGCAATAAAAGTCTTTCCACAGCAGTCAAAAGCAGTCCAGCACCAGCACAAATTGTTAGCAGAAGTCAGAATTCAAATGTGGAAAACAGAAAATACCCCCCCCCCAAAAAAAATTCCCAGTTATAAACCGGCAGCCGGAGAGGACAAACCAGTAACTAACCTGATTGGGGTGGATGCGCTTGTTAAATAGCGCTCGGGTGCCGGGTCCTTGCTGTCCACCCATCACCCCTGTGCTCGTTGACCTACATTGGCGCCCGGTGCAGCAACTCCTCGATTTCAAAATTCTCATCCTTGTTTTCAAATCCCTCCATGGCCTCGCCCCTCCCTATCTCTGTAATCTCCTTCAGACCCACAAACCCCCCCAGAGATATATGCGCTCCTCTAATTCTGCCCTCTTGAGCATCCCTGATTATAATCGCTCAACCATTGGTGGCCGTGCCTTCTGTTGCCTGGGCCCTAAGCTCTGGAATTCCCTGCCTAAATCTCTCTGCCTCTCTACCTCTCTTTCCTCCTTTAAGACGCTCCTTAAAACCTACCTCTTTGACCAAGCTTTTGGTCATCTGCCCTAATTTCTCCTTATGTGGCTCGGTGTCAAATTTTTTGTCTTATAATACTCCTGTGAAGCGCCTTGGGACGTTTGACTACGTTAAAGGCGCTATATAACTACAAGTTGTTGCTGATGTTGTTGTTTGTTTTGCTGGGCGAGTTTATCACGTGGTGAGTCATGCACTGGGGCAGACCAACTTCACAAAAGCGTCCTACAACAAGCATCGGACCCTTATTTAAATATTATAATGAGGCTTTTAAATGCTTCCGATACGTGCTTTGGAGGCGTATAGAGCAGCCCAATCCAATATGGTGGACAGCGCATTTCCGGCACCGTATGAGCGAGCTCAAGTCACCCGCTATATTTGACCCTTAGGTGCCCAGTTATGCCTGAAAAACGGGTGCAGCGCAATTGAATTTCTAGGCCAATACGTAGCTTTGCACCTCATAATAGCACTCTGAGCCACAACTGCCTTAGAAGGTTGTGGGTTCAAGTCCCATGCTTGAGTACAAAATTTAGGCTGATACTTCAGTGCAGTGCTGAGGGAGTGCTGCACTGTCGGAGATGCTGTCTTTTGGATGCGATGTTAAACCGAGCCCTGTCTGCCCTCTCAAATGGATGTAAAAGATCCCGTGACACTATTCGAAGAAGAGCAGGGGAGGTCTCCCCGGTGTCCTGGCAAATATTTATCCCTCAACCAACATCAAGTAAACAGATTATCCGGTTATTATCACATTTCTGTTTTTGGGACCTTGCTGAGCGCAAATTGGCTCCTGCGTTTCCTACATTGTGCAGTACTGGTCAACAGACACATCAGCATCAGTATGAAATTCCACTGGAAGCTATTTTAGCAAAGTGACGGAAGGTGTTGTTGACAGTGCTATCAAACAGCAATTACCAGTAACCTGCTCACTGATGCTCAGTTTGGGTTCCACCAGGACCACTCGGCTCCAGACCTCATTGCAGCCTTGGTCCAAAAATGGATAAAAGAGCTGAATTCCAGAGGTGAGGTGAAAGTAATTGCCCTTGACATCAAGGCAGCATTTGACCGAGTGTGGCATCAAAGGGCCCTAGTAAAATTGAAGTCAATGGGGATCAGGGGGAAAATTCTCCACTGGCTGGAGTCATACCTAGCACAAAGGAAGATGGTTGTGGGTATTAGAGGCCAATCATCTCAGACCCTGGACATCGCTGCAGGAGTTCCTCAGGGCAGTGTCCTAGGCCCAACCATCTTCAGCTGCTTCATCAATGACCTTCCCTCCAACATAAGGTCAGAAGTGGGAATGTTCGCTGATGACTGCACAGTGTTCAGTGCCATTCACAACTCCTCAGCTAATGAAGCAGTCCATGCCCGCATACAGCAAGACCTGGATGACATTCAGGCTTGGGCTGATAAGTGGCAAGTAACATTCGCGCCACACAAGTGCCAGGCAATGACCATCTTCAACAAGAGAGCGTCTAACCACCGCCCTTTGACATTTAATGGCATTACCATCGCTGAATCCCCCACCATCAACATCCCGGGGGTCACAGGAGCAGGTTAGAGGCTGGGTATTCTGTGGCGAGTGTCTCACCTCCTGACTCCCCAAAGCCTTCCCACCATCTACAAAGGCAGAAGTCAGGAGCGTGATGGAATACTCTCCACTTGCCTGGATGAGTGCAGCTCCAACAACACTCAAGAAGCTCGACACTATCCAGGACAAAGCAGCCCGCTTGATTGGCACCCCATCCACCACCTTAAACATTCACTCCCTCCACCACCGGCGTACCGTGGCTGCAGTGTGTACCATTTACAAGATGCACATCAGCAACTCGCCAAGGCTCCTTTGACAACATCTCCCAAACCCGCGACCTCTTCCACCTAGAAGGACAAGGGCAGCAGGCACATGGGAACACCATCACCTCCAAGTTCCCTTCCAAGTCACACACCATCCTGACTTGGATATATATCGCTGTTCCTTCATCGTCGCTGGGTCAAAATCCTGGAACTCCCTCCCGAACAGCACTGTGGGAGTACCTTCACCACACGGACTGCAGCGGTTCAAGATGGCGGCTTACCTAAATGTGGAGCCGGCAAGAGTGTTTCTCCCGCTTTCCGCCCCTTCTCCTCCGGCCGCCGTTAACTCCCATCTGGCCACCAATCATCCACCCCAGCCACTGATTAACACCCCCAGGCTTGAGGCCCGATTGCCCACCCATCCTCAATTACCGGAGGGTCTCTGCGACACCACCAGCAGACCGATCTTCAGTCATGCTTCGCCAACAGCTCCGCATAGCTCGCCGGCTCCGTGGAAATGAGGCCCGAAGACCAATATGGGGGTTGGTGGGGCCTCGGGCCTCACCATTCAGGCGCAGGGATTGTGTCAGATTTCTAGGCCTACGTTGAAAAAGGGTAAAGTGCAGAGTTATTGCACTGGCATATTGAGCTCCACCAGAGGCATTATTTGTGAAAAATCATGGAAGGAACTGTTTTAACAAATCTTGCAATTAAAGGGCTGTATGACTGCACTCAATGGTGAGATTTATAGCTCACGTCTGCCAAACAGCAAAATAAAATTACTTCAAGTGTTTCTGTCAGTCGCCCTTCTTTTCCCAGACAGATCTCAGTGATCCAATACTGCTGCAGTCCAATCCTGCTTTAGATGAGGGGGGGTCACATGCAGTGTTCCCTGTAATTTGTTTTTTGGTGTCGCGCGGCCACTTTAAGGGGGCATGCGTGGTATTTGTATTGAAAAGCCAGCAAGCCGATTGTGCGGGTTCCCTGGAGCACTGCCCACCTGCACAGCATGCAGGGAACATTGGCTGTTATGTTCTTAAGATTATGTGCTTAAGTCTCTGGAGTGGGGCTTGAACACACAGCATTCTGACTCAGAGACCTATCACTGAGCCCACGGCCGATACCCATGCACATGATACCAGCGTGTTGTTTATGGGTGGCAAATGGTATGTTGGCCTTCATAGTGAGAGGATTCGAGTACAGGAGCAAGGGTGTCTTGCTGAAGTTGTACAGGGCCTTGGTGAGACCACACCTTGAGTATTGTGTGCAGTTTTGGTCACCTTATCTGAGGAAGGATGTTCTTGCCATGGAGAGAGTGCAGCGAAGATTCACCAGACTGACACCTGGGAAGGCAGGAATGACGTATGAGGAGAGATTGGGTCGATTAGGCTTATATTTGCTGGAGTTTAGAAGAATAAGAGGGGATATCATTGAAACTTATAAAATTCTAACAGGACTAGGCAGACTAGATGCAGGAAGGATGTTCCCGATGGCAGGGAGAGTCCTGAACCAGAGGTCACAGTCTAAGGATAAGGGGTAAGCCATTTAGAACTGAGATGAGGAGGAATTTCTTCACCCAGAGAGTGGTGAACCTGTGGAATTCTCTACCACAGAAGGCAGTTGAGGCCAATTCAGTAATTATATTCAAGAAGGAGTTAGATATATTTCTTAAGGCTAAAGGGATCAAGGGATATGGGGAGAAAGCAGGGACAGGGTACTGAATTTGGATGATCAGCCATGATCTCATTAAATGGCGGAACAGGCTCGAGGGGCCGAATGGCCTACTCCTGCTCCTATCTTCTATGTTTCTATGGGACATAGTATCAGCGAATTTACAGCACAGGCGGATTCCACTCGGCTCATTGTGCCCATGCCAGTATAAGATCTTCAGCGGGAGCCGTCTGGTCAAATTTCCTTTTTCACTGGGGCTCCACAGTAATTGCAAGCTTGCAGGCCTGAAAACAAACCAAAACCTGTGGATAAGGTTCACCTAAAATTAAACCTTTTACAATCTGTTTGAAAAATTCGACATCACAAAGCGCAAAGATCATTATTTTAAACAAGGAACCTACCCAGAAAAATAAATCAGTTGGTAAACCCTTATGCATCGATTCATCAGATCATTGCCAATCAAAGATCTATTCAGAAATAACACGAGATTTTTTTTTTTGGATAGGCATTTTGATCCCCCAAACTAATACAAAAAAAAAGTTACAAGCTCAATTTAAGCCCCATATTAGCCTCGTTCAGTCTCAGAAGTGGGGCTTGCTTAAGAAACTATAAAAAAATTGGACATCACTATAAAGCATATTTATGTCCCGGTCCTCTATATACGTCGTTTGCTTGAGTCTATACACGGAAATAATTAGCACATTGTAAGGAACTCAGTGGCAGAATTTGTTCAGTTGGAAGCCACATGCTTCCTGTCATTAAACCTATATCATGTCCTTCCTTTTCTATTAAAATCCACCTCAGGTTCAGAAGTCAATCTTTAGCTAGGCCAGCGAGAAGCCATTAAAAAGGAAACGTCTGTCTTATGAAAGGGTTTCAGCTCTGCACTGCCAGTTCTGATTTAATACTGTATTAGGGGTGTTGAAAGATACAGGAGAACAAGTCTGCTTTTTTTTTGTTGCGTGATATAAGATAAGTATTATTAGCGAGCACACGTTTCAGGTCTCGGTTACCTGTTTTATACCTGAACGGATAAGCAATGCATTTCATCAGTTCTGCGGACCACCTTCTGTTTCTTGTTTAATAGTCGGTAGCCGTTTTAAATCGGACTGCAAGACACACTGGAAAAAGAAATACCTATTATTGATTTTGTAAAAAAAAATCCAAGCAACGATTGCCGTTGCCAGTTTATCAATAACTTAAATCAGGAACGTGAGTCCTCGCGCGGTTGGTAGTCAGTGTTCTGGAGTATAATTTTAAGAGAAATCGAAAGGAAAGCATAGTATATAGCGGACCGAGTATGAAGCAAAATGTCATGGTCGGTGTGCAATTTAAAAGGGCCCCGTAACCTTTAAATGGCAGTAGGTGAAGGTCCTCGTGAAATAGATGTTGCCTCCTTTAAGTGTGGTGTGGAAGCCCATGCTTAAAAAAAAATCCCCCCTTCGCTGCCTCCTGCAATTACATTTCCGCAGGAGGAAGGAGAGCGAATTAGAAACAGGATAATCGGGCTTTAAATCATAGCTCTTAGCCGCCTTCGAGTGAGAGCGCAGAGTTTCCTTATAACATTGGTCTCATATTATCTGCTGTGACACCAAAAAAGCACAGTAACTTGTCTGACCTTTCCTCAATAAAAAATCATTTTGTTCCGCCGTGCTATAAAACTGGTGCATTAGCCCACTAACTCCTTATGTCTACTTCAATTGATGCAGTTAAATTAATGTAAATACGCACTCAGGATCCCTTGGAAAGACCTAATAGCAACAGTCGCGAATCTGGCCAATAACTCCTTTCTTATAGGAGAGAATTCCACGAATATTTATTTACCTTTTTTACCATGAGATACCTCTGTTTCATATTTCAGGCATTGATAGCTGTCCAAAAAATATTTGCAGACATGTTCAAAAACCTTTTACTGGCTCATCTGAAAACTGTGATAATCTTCAGTGGGGGTTTTTTTTGTGTGCAATTTAGATTATTAGGTTGAATCATATTATCCCTTGCTTTAGGTATGCTTCTATGACCTCTCCCTTGATCACCACCGACGCTACTTCATAATCAAAAGACAAGAGGTGCTCTCCTATTAGAATCAAAATGACTCTCTCCCCCCTCCACCCCCTGCACCTCTTCCCTCCAGACGGATCCTCCCTCCATAACATTCTAACTTGCAACTCAGGCTGAGAACTAACAAAAGTGGCCCCTCAAGGTGGCAGCTGTATCCACGTGGCGGTCAGCCCTGGGATGAGCTCGCGGCCTTCTGCACGGTGACCTGCACTATGGGGTGGACTGAGATTATGTTACCTTTTTAACTTAATGAAAACCATAGAATATTTCCATGTCTATTTGCCAGGCCTGCGGAAGTCCGGAACCTCATACCAACAACTTGTACTTATATAGCATCTTTTAATATAGTAAAACGTCCCGAGGCGCTTCACAGGACCGTTATCAAAAAACATTTGACACCGAGCCGCAGAAGGAAATATTAGGACAGATGGCCAAAATACTTGGTCAAAGAGGCAGGTTTTAAGGAGCGTCTTAAAGGAGAGAGAGAGGTAGAGAGGCGGAGAGGTTTAGGGAGGGAATTCCAGAGCTAGGTGCCAAAGGTGGAGCGGTTAAAATCAGGGATGCGCAAGAGGCCAGAATTGGCAAGACTGTAGTGCAAAGAATATAGTAGAATGCAGCATTAAGAAACATAACTGGATCCTATCACCACTTTTGTTACAGGCCCATCAGAGCGACACAGGTAATGATTGAACTAGGTAATTATATAGAAATGCTTTCAACTACTCTTCATTGACTTATATTATAGACTAGTTCCTACATTACAACGGTGACTACACTTCAATAAGCACTTCATTGCCTGTAAAGCGCTTTGGGACGTCCTGAGGTCGTGAAAGGCGCTATAGAAATGCAAGGCTGTCTTTCTTTTAGTTAATCTCCTGTGACGTTGCATGCAGGGAGTTAAGTCTAAATGTAGTATTCAGGTAAAGCGGAGGTTAGAGGGTGGGGGATGATTGGACCAGGGCATGCAGACGTATATCAATCCCCATTTTAAAGTCATACATTTTGTTCTTATTTGCTTACATTATAAATTCCCATGTCCACATTTATAATGCTGCAGCACCTCTTCTGGGGAGAAGGTGTCATTACAGTGTGACAAGTTTACATAGGCAGTTTCCATCATAACTGTGGACATAGGAGTTTATAATGAAAATAATTGACAGGAAATGCATCCAGATGCAAGACCGAGTATGGTCTTCAGGTGAAGAAGGGTTAGAGGGCAGGGCATAACTGTGCTCACTGACCTTGACATTGGCTCCTGGTCCAGCCACACCTCGAATTTAAAAATCTCATCCTTGTGTTCAAATCCCTCCATGGACCTGCCCCTCCTTATCTCTGTAACCTCCTCCAGCACTACAACCCTCCGAGAAATCTGCGCTCCTCCAATTTTGGCCTCTTGCGCATCCCCAATTTCCTTCACCCCCCACCATTGGTGGCCGTACCTTCAGCTGCCTGGGCTCTAAGCTCGGGAATTCCCTCCCTAAACCTCTCCGCCTCTCTACCTCTCTCTCCTCCTTTAAGACGCTCCTTAAAACCTACCTCTTTGACCAAGCTTTTGGTCACCTGCTCTAATTTCTCCTTATGGGGCTCGGTGCCAAATTCTTTGTCTTAAAATACTCCTGTGAAGCGCCTTGGGACATTTTACTACGTTAAAGGCGCTATATAAATACAAGTTGTTGTTGTTTACACCAGGCGTCCGCAGTTAAAATTGGCCCTGATATTTTTAATATATATAAATATAAAGGTATTTTTTTTAATCTTTCACTAGTTCTTGATTTTTGGCTGTTATAAATAGGCAATACGGATTCCTTAATAATTGCATCTCTTTCTCTATGAAATACTAGCGATTCATTTTAATGTTAAATCAATGTCAAAGGTATTGAAAATAAAAGTTCTTTGTTAAAAGTCTGTCACTGGTGTTCTTGCACAGATATATTCATTTGGTGAATGTGCAACATCATGATTCATTAAATACATATAATCTGCTTGAAACCTAAAGGTTCAGTAATTTTTTTTTGTATAACTCAGCATCACCACCTAAAAACAAGCTTGCTTATGTGATAAAATTTCAATTCCTCATTCGTGTTTTCAGCTTTGCAAAATGCAATGTCGTGGTCTGCACTTCTTATCTGAGCGGAGGGCAAGAGAGAGAGAGAGAGAAAAAACGTGGCTACAGGTTTTTCAAACAAATTTTGCTAAATTGTACCTGTCAAATAAAATTGCCGTGAGATACTGAGGTCGCCCAGCGTGATTGAGAGGCAGTTGTTAAAATACTAGGTAGGGTCTGGTGTGTGGCCTCATTAATGGAAAAATGCATAATTTTCCAGGGCTGGGGACATTATGTGCGTCTGGGCATTAAGCAATTCTTAACCACACTGCCTAAAGCCACGGTATCAACAGCTTAAAGCTATTAGTAGAATCTTCTGAGACCTTTTTAGGATAGGCCGTGACCCAGCCAAGCCCATGGCGTCTGCAAGGTAGATCATCGCAACTCTTACCCCATCAATTTAACTCTCTGAAGCCAAGGCCCGGGCACTATGTGCTAACATCACATAGCCGCAGATGTCAAGTGTCAGTCAAAATGACGAGGCTGACCTCTGACATTACCTGGCCCTGGAGGTTTTGCAGAGGTACTGTTTCTTTGTGAAGTACAGTTTCTTTCTTTTTTTATCTATACAGCATGTTTTTTCTCAGAGCGAAAGCCTAAAAAAGGGCAGTGAATTATTTCCTATGGGAAAGATTAGAAGACAGTTGCAGTAGGACGAGGCGAGAGGTTCTCTCAGTTCGGGTAATGACTGGTTCTGTTGTCACGTGCCAATCTTGCAAAGCTGTAAAACGAACAACAACCAAAAAAAGGGATGTTCCTGAGGTATTTCATTCTGCTTTCCTTCCATTTCCTAATGATAAGGTTTAGCTATCCGCATTAGGATGAAAAGGCATCGCAGCACAAATCACATTGTAGGATTTGCCTTGAACAATTATGTTTTAAATAAATGAACTATATGGAAACCACCCTGACAGAATAGGGAATTAGTGCACAAATAAATAAAGAAAGAAAGAATTTGCATTTAAACAGCGCCTTGTCGTATCCTCGCAATGTCTTAAAGTGCTTACTTTTGAGCTTTAGTCACTGTTGTAATGCAGGCAAGTGCATCAGCCAATCTGCGGACAGCAAGCAGTGACACAAATAGCCAAATAATCTGTTTTGGGTGGCGTTGGTCGATGGAGGAACATCTCCTTGCTCTTCTTTGAACGGAGCTATGGGATCTTTTAGGACTACCTAGCAGGCCTTAGTTCAATATTTCACCCTGAGAGAGGACACCGCTAACAGTGCAGCACCCCCCTCAGCACTGCACTGAAGCTTCAGCCTAAGTTATTGTGCTCAAGTGCTGGAGTGGGACTTCGAACCCACAACCTTCTGACTCGGAGGTGAGAACAGATTGAGTGACTGAAAAAAGTTTGACGTGCCATTTGCTTGACTGGACAAAAATCCTTCATTTTAATAGTGTGACGTAAATTTAAGTGGCTCTTTGCTATTTGACTCCTGTGATTGTAAAGTATATATAATTCTCAAATGGTCCACCTTTATTGCGAACATCAAATTCTATTTTTAGGATTTATTTTTCACTGCTGGAAAATGAAACAAATAGAAATCATTTTTGTAAAAAAAATTCAGAAACAGGGTAGGTACAGCACCTAAAATGCTTGCAGTGAACAAGTATAACTAATGGCCACAAAATTAGCAATAAAATATCGAGAAACAGAAAACAAAGTTATTTATGCATCCTAGAAAGAAAGGGCTAGATTTTCAGTTGCTTGCGCCAGCAGTTAGCGCCTTAAGAGAAGTGATTTCCGGGCGCTATGCGTGTAGCGCCCGGGCGCAGCGCAGTTTGCGCCCCGCCCCAAATTAAGTTGCCCGTTAGCGCCGGCGCAAAGTTTAGCGCCCGCCCGGATGCGCGCGCAGAAAATGACGTCACATCCTCGTGCAACGCCCTTTGGCCGCCCCGATTGCAAACTTCAGTCGGACCGCCCCATTGTGCGGCGGGCGGCCGGAGCGTTTGGAAAAAGGAACGCAACACAACCAGCGCGGGCCCCGGGGGGCGCTAATTAAAGGGAACGTCCTCTCCAGTATAAAGGCCATCCATTATTTCAGAAAACAGTCTTGTGCAACGCATTTCTGGAGACACAACAAGGAGGATAGCTAACTGGTTTCAAGCAGCAAGAGCCAGGTATTTTTGGACTCAGGCAACAGCGCTGCAAGTGGCCATTTGGAAATTAGAGTGTTTGCCAGGATTTGATGGGGGTTGCATGGGGTGCCAACGCGGAGCTGCAGCTCCATGTCCGTAGGGCTCGCAGACGCATTGTGAGAGGGGCAGCCCTGGCTAGAGGCAGAGGGGGCTACAGGCGTCGGCCACGTAGGCCTTACCCAGTCAGGCTATACCGCCAGCAGCGCTCCTACCTAAACATGAGTGCCGCGCGATGTGTTAAAAGGCTCCGATTCCGGAAGGGGGTGATTGCAGAGATCTGCCACCTGCTTCGCCGAGATCTGCGGCCAAAGCTCAGGTGCAGGACGTCTCTGTCGGTGGAAGTGAAGGTGACAGTGGCATTGAACTTCTATGCCACCGGCTCCTTCCAATACGCTGCTGGGGACATAGCAAACATCTCCCAGTACGGCGCGCATCGCTGCATCCGCCAGGTGACCGAAGCACTGTTCAGAAGGAGAAGCCAATTCATCTCCTTCCCCATGGCCCTGGAGAGCCAGCATCAGCGCGCATTGGGATTTTCCAGACTCGGGGAATTCCCCTTGGTGCAGGGCGCCATTGACTGTACGCATGTGGCTTTGCGGGCCCCTCTGGAGCATGGCGAGCAGTATCGCAACAGGAAGGGCTACCATTCTCTGAATGTGCAGCTGGTCTGTGACCACAAGCAGCGCATCATGGCAGTCAATGCCAGCTTCCCAGGCAGCAGCCACGATGCCTTTATCCTGCGGCAGAGTACTGTGCATGACATGTTCCAGGCACAGCCTCCCCCAAGAGGATGGCTACTCGGGGACAAAGGCTATCCTTTGTGCACCTGGCTCATGACCCCGCTCCGCGCGCCCAGGACCGCTGCTGAAGAGGCCTACAACGAGAGCCATCAAACCACCCGCAACATCATCGAGCTAACTATTGGGGTCCTCAAGCAGCGGTTCCGCTGCCTTGATCGCTCCGGAGGAGCTCTCCAGTATTCGCCGGACCGGGTCTCCCAATTTGTGGTGGTTTGCTGCATGCTACACAACCTGGCTATCCGCAGGACTCAGGCACTGCCACCTGACGTTGGACCAGCACCTCAGGAGGAGGAGCAGGAGGAGCATGAGGAGGAGGAGGAGGAGGAGGAGGAGGAGCAGGAGTACGTTCCCAGGAGGGAGCGACCAGGGCCAAGGGCCGCACGACGCCACCTTATTACACGGTACTTCTAAGGCCCCTGTCAGGGAATGGCCAGGGGCCATGAGGGAAGATGAATGCAGCCGCTCCGCAAGCCCTCAGCCGGCGAAGCCAACAAACACTAAGAAGAACAACCATGGAGACTGCATGAATAAAGATAATTTTTTATTAAACAAAAATGAAAAGCCCTTCCCACATGAATCCCCAAAAACAATAAACGGGCCCCACAAAAAGCCCAACAAACGACTCACTCCCACAAACTGGGGAGGAGCCACTCCACCTTTATTGAAACCGGGCCTCAACGTCGGCCTAACGCAAAAAAAAAGCCCTCCAAAAGCACAACCATGGGCAAAATAAAGATGGCCACCGCCATATTAAAGGAAAGCTGGCCACACCCTCTACTGAGTGGCCCGCGAGGGCGAGACCTTGGCCAGCATTTTGCCTCCCCTGCCCTGCCTGCTGCTCCTTCGCAAGCTCTGCCCAGTGGCTGCTGCGAGGCTGGGGGAAGGCGCCTGAGGCTCAGATGCCCTTCCGCCAGATGCCGCTGGGGGGCGGCCTACACGGCGTTTGGGCCTCGAGGGGCCGTCTCCTGAGTGGCGCACCTGAGCCTGGCCACCATCAGCTGCAGCCGCTTGCCCTTGACGCCCCAGAGGGGGAATGGCGGCGACGGATGGCGCAATGTGGGCCAGCTGGCGTCTGGGATGCGCTGGCTGGTGCTGTGGCGCGGTGGCACTCGGCCGGGCCCGCACTGCAGGATCCGCAGCAATCAGCCGACGGCCGGCTTGCTGGGATGGTCCCACGCGGCGCCTGCCCTGGCGATGCCTGCCTGAGACAGCGCGTGTGGCAGCAGTGAGTGGCCCTGTGGTCCTGGTGTGCGCGCGCATCACATCCGCCAGGGTCTTGACGGCATCAGTTAGCATGCGGCCAGTCGCGGCAGTTGCTGCCCCGAACTCGCGCACACTGGTCGCCAGCGACTCGATGGCCTCAGGCATGCGCCCCACCACGCTCATGAGCTCCGTGTGGCGCCGGTCCGAGTCGTCGGCCATCTGATCGAGCTTCCGCACCTCCTCCGAAGTGAAGGTGTCCGGACTGGAGTCGCGACTCTCCCGCTGGGGAGGAGGGGGCCGAACTAGGGGACCCTTGCCGCGTTGGTGACGGCGAGTGTGCCGAGCAGCAGCACTCCCCTCTGATCCTTCCCCCCTTTGGGGGGAAGGCCGCGGGCCACGCGCACGGCTGCTGGGTGGCTGGACGCCACTGGTCCCAGAAGCTGCATTGCCCTGCGACAGTTCCTCCAGGCACTCGTCCAGTGAGGAGGTGTCGAGCATTTCCTCCTCTCCTGCGGGACGTGACTGTTCCCCCGAAGGTCCGGCTTGCTCCTCCTCCTCCTCCTGGTTGGAGGTGCTGTCACTGGCAGCCTCAGGGTCCTGGTCGTCACCAGCTGAAAGCAGGAATGCACAAGAGTAGCTTCAGAGTGAGGAGACGGCGTCAGCGAGGGAGTTAGGACTGGTGGGATTCAGCGCATTGGTGGGACAGTGGCAAAGGAGGTAGCTCGGATGGGCCAGTGCGACGCGAGAGGGCCAAAAGGCGAGGTCCTTACCATTGCCGGGCAGTGGAGGGTCGGAGACACCGCACGCTGTGGGGACAATCACACGTGCTCCCATGAGCACACACACGCGCTCCTCCAGCCGAGTGAGCTTCTGCAGCTTGGCGCGGCCACCCCTGGCACGGGCCTGGCGATTAAACGCTACTTTAGCCTGCAAGAGAAAGGACGGGCTGTAAGTGCGCAGTGAAGCCCTGATGTAGTGTGCACTGCCTCCCATGGTGGAATAGCTTGGACAGAGTGAAGCCCTGATGTAGTGTGCACTGCCTCCCATGGTGGAATAGCTTGGACAGAGTGAAGCCCTGATGTACTGTCCACTGCCTCCCATGGTGGAATAGCTTGGCCAAAGTGTAGAGTGCCGAATGGCCATTTGATGCTCATGACTGTCCCAATGCTGCTGGCTGAGGGCTGGCCAAAAGGACTTTCAGGTCCCTTTGCCCATCATGTCAGGTGTACATGCAAGAATGAGGAGGAGACTGGAAAGGCTACTCACCCTCACAATCCTGGTCAGATCGTTGTATTTCTTACGGCATTGTGTGTGGGTCCTGGGGGCCTCGCCGGTGAACGTCACCCTCTGGGCGATCTGCTTCCAGGCTTTGGTGTAGTCGTGGTGGGTTGGATTCCTCCCACTCTCTGGGAACAAGATCTTGCGCCTCACCTCCAGAGCTGTGACCATTATGTCCAGATCACCCTCTGAGAAGCGCAGGGCACGCTGACGGGCCTTCTCTGGCGTTGCCATGACTCCCTGGGGCTGAGCAGTAGTGTTGAGGCCTCTTTGCAAGGCTGCAGTGTGCAGGGCGTGGCAGCAGACCAATTCGTCCCTTCCCCCTTTAAGAGCTGGTCGGCACCACGGGGTCTGCTGTCAGTGCAAAAATGACCGCACCCGTGCTGCGCCCCGCCTGGGCGCTATCCCTCTGGACCGCCGGCTTAGCGCCTAAAGAGAGTAGTGGAACGCCTCTTTTAGCGCTCCACCAACCTCTTAGGGCGAAGCCACTGAATTCCCGGCAACGGGGCGCTACTTTGGGGCGGGCGCTAACTTCGGGCGGGCGCTAAGGTTAGCGCCCCAAAACTGCCTATACTGAAAATCTAGCCCAAAGACTTGCATTTATATAGCGCCTTTCACAACCTCAGGATGTCCCAAAGCATTTTACAGCCATTGAAGTACTATTTTGAAGTGCAGTCACTATTGTAATGTGGGAAACGTGGCTGTCAATTTGTGCACAGCAAGCTCCCACAAACAGCAATGACCAGATAATGGGCTAGATTTTCAGTTGCTTGCGCCAGCAGTTAGCGCCTTAAGAGAAGTGATTTTCGGGCGCTATGCGTGTAGCGCCCGGGCGCAGCGCAGTTTGCGCCCCGCCCCAAATTAAGTTGCCCGTTAGCGCCGGCGCAAAGTTTAGCGGCCGCCCGGATGCGCGTGCAGAAAATGACGTCACATCCTCGTGCAACGCCCTTTGGCCGCCCCGAATCCAAACTTCAGTCGGACCGCCCCATTCTGCGGCTGGCGTCCAGAGCGTTTGTAAAATGGAACGCAACACACCCTGGGGAGCGCAAATTAAAGGGCACTCCTCCTGCACTATAAACGGCAGTCTGCATGTGTTGTGTGGAAGGATCCAGTGTGTTGTTGTGAACGGTGTATTTATCTCCTCCTCCTCCTCCTCCTCCTCCTCCTCCTCCTCCTCCTAAAAAAACACATGCACCCTTCCCCTTTAAGAGCTCACTGGCACCAGAGTGTCTGCCGTGCGCTGCGCCCGAGCTCGGGCGCTGCGCTCTGCACCGCCGGCTTAGCGCCTAAAGATAGTAGTGGAACGCCTCTTTTAGCGCTCCACCAACCTCTTAGGGCGAAGCCACTGAATTTCCGGCAACGGGGCGCTACTTTGGGGCGGGCGCTAACTTCGGGCGGGCGCTAAGGTTAGCGCCCCAAAACTGTCTATACTGAAAATCTAGCCCAATCTGTTTCAGTGATTTTGATTGAGGGATAAATATTGGCCAGGGCACCGGGGAGAACTCCCCTGCTCTTCTTCTAAACAGTGCTGTGGCGATCTTTTCCGTCTACCTGAGAGGGCAGAGAGGGCCTCGGTTTAACGTCTCATCAATCCTAACCTGAATTCGAGATGGCTGCAGTTCCCCAGTACTGTAATCAACAGTGCAAGTCAGGTTCCCAGTTTGTCCTACCCTTAGACTTGGTCTAAGTCCTCCTTTAACATTGTAATTCAGCGCCAACTTTTTTTAATAATACGACAGGTCAATCTTGTCCCATCTCGTCTGCTCGTTCTATAGTACTGAGACTGATCTCCCTATTAGTATTCCTTCTATCGCATGAAACAGACAAGTGTTGAACACTTTAATCTGTCTGGCAGTGTGTGTTCAGAGCTTTCTCAGGCAGGCTTATCTCCTAAGGCCTAAAGAAAGTTTTATGACCGTAACTTTTTTTTTTGGGGGTGGGGGGGGGGGGAGGTGGGTGAGTGGGGGTTGGGGTACAATGGTGGACGGCATCTTTCACACCCTTGAGTAGAAATGAGCCGTTGTGTGTTTAGCCTTAAGTTCTCACTCAAATCTATGGAGCCTGTCTGCCAAAATAGACCGATTTTACCTCAGAGGCACTGTGGAGGACAAAGATAAACATTCGACAAATGACAAGATAATGTGTTTCTTAATTCTTCATGTTTTTCAAATCGATAAGTTGCTAGAGGTGAACAGAGTGATTGCACTGGGACTGGGTGGTGGAGTGGCCTTGAACACCGTCCTTGAGCTGAGGGTCTGTGTGCGTCACTTTGCCCCGCACTTGCTGAATGAAGTTTCTTAATTTGAGGTAAAAGTGGGGAGGGGGGGAAGGGGTTGTGGGAAATCACTGTTTCCTAGACCACGGCATAAAACTGCCCATAATTCAACAATAATTGGCACTAATTTGGCAATCTCGTTTAGAGAGGCCACAAGGACAGGCAGGATTGGGAAATGGAAAAGGACGCTCTGGTGCAATTGGTTAGGGTTAAGGCATGTTGCCGGGTTAATGCACAAGGAGCTTAACCCTCCATATAACCTATACTACAGCTGACCTGAAAGCGCTTGATGCTGACACTGGGTGTATTACGAGGAAAAATGTTGCATTCCTGAAAGAGCTAACATCTGTCACCTTAATGAACAAAAATAACTTCCCCTTGCCCCGCCAAAAAAAAACTTCTTGATTGCTGACTAGTGGATAAGTCTTCAGTCCTTTACCATTCTGATAATATTTCCATTAAAGCTTGGGGAAATGAAAATTGAGCTGTTTTATCTAGAAGTCCGAATTCCGTGCATTTTTGATTATTTCCACATGTATCTTCCACCACGGGGTTGTTGCTGACTGGAAAGTTTGCTGATAATGGACCAGGAGGCAGGCACAGAAAGGCATGGCTATGTGATGGAATAGGCTGGTGTGATATTAGGACACAGGCAGTCCGACTCTAAAAGAGAAAGAGAAAGTGGATATGGTAGCATAGTGGTTATGTTGCTGGACTAGTAATCCAAAGGCCTGGAGTGAATTCAATTCCCACCATGGCAGCTGGGGAATTAAATTCAATTAATTAAATAAATCTGGAATAAAAAAACTAGTATCAGTAATGGTGACCATGAAACTATCAGGTTGTCATAAAAACCCATCGGGTTCACTAATGTCTTTTAGGGAAGGAAATCTGCTGCCCTTACCCGATCTGGCCGATATGTTGACTCCAGACCCACAGCAATGCAGTTGACTCTTAACTGCCCTCTGAAATGGCAGCTCACCACCAAGGGCAATTAGGGATGGGCAATAATTGCTGGCCTTGCCAACGACGCCCCCATCCCATGAACAAATTTTTAAAAAAATTAGCATTTTGTCATCTGGGTGCCTGACGCACATTAAAACTCATCTGTATGCTTAAGGGTCTCCAAACTGAGCTACTAAGAAAGACTTGCTTTTCTATAGCGCCTTTCACAACCTCAGGATTTTTGAAGTGGAGTCACTGTTGCAATGTAGGAAATGCGGCAGACAATTTGCGCACAGCAAGGTCCCACAAAGAGCAATGTGATAATGACCAAATAATGGCCCAGAAATTGGTGTCGGGGGCTTCCCGCGGGTGCAAGCCCCCGACCTACACTTACATAGCGCGCCGACAGTTGAAGCCTGGCCCTGCGTGGATTTCCTGTCAGTGGCCCGGTTCAGCTCCTGGCGCACTGTGCTTGCGTGACCCAGCGGCGTAGTTAGATCGATGAGCCGGCTGGGATCACGTGAGCACTGGGCAACCAATCGGAGGTTGCAAAAGTTCATTCATGATTTGATAGTAAGAACTGTCAAACTCATGAAAACTCCGGGCGCCCAAAACAGTACTTAAGCTTGAAATAAAATTTAAAAAAACATCGCACTACTTAAATGAACTATAATTAACTTTAAAAAACTATTTTAAACAATAATTTTAAATTTTGAAAAAAATAATTTTATAAAAAATCGGTGCTAAAAATACACTTACCTTACTGTAAAGTCTTTAAAAATAATAAACCTGTGGAAAAAATGTTCTAATTTTAATTAATAGACCACTTACCTTTTAAAATGAAGTCCTTACATCTGCTTTTTTCATTCGTAAAAAGTTGAGGCCTTCACGCACGGGCAACCCTGTAAAAAAGACAGAATGTTCAATGCGCACGCGTTCGACCTCTGAACCCCTTGGTACAGAGGTTCGGAAATGCCGGTTTCCCGCGCATGCGTAGTGCATGCAAGAAACCGGCACTTCCATCGGGTCCACGCGTGGGTACTCCGTCCGTACTCACGCGTTGAGACCCGAATTACTGGGCCAATTTGTTTTAGTGATGTTAGTTGAGGGATAAATATTGGCCCCAGGACACCAGGGAGAACTCTCCTGCTCTTCTTCAAAATAATGCCATGGGATGTTTTACGCCTACCCGAGAGGCCTTGGTTTAACGTTTCATCCAAAAGACAACGCCTCCGACAATGCTGCGCTCCCTCAGTTCTGCACTGGAACGTCAGCAGGGCTATGAAACATAGGAACATAGAAGATAGGAGCAGGAGTAGGCCATTTGGCCCTTCGAGCCTGCTCTGCTATTCAATGAGATCATGGCTGATCATCCAAATTCAGTACCCTGTCCCTGCCTTCTCCCCATATCCCTTGATCCCTTTAGCCTTAAGAAATATATCCAACTCTTTCTTGAATATATTTAATGAACTGGCCTCCACCGCCCTCTGTGGCAGAGAATTCCACAGGTTCACCACTCTCTGGGTGAAGAAATTCCTCCTCATTTCAGTCTCAAATGGCTTACCCCTTATCCTTAGACTATGACCCCTGGTTCTGGACTCCCCAGCCATCAGAAACATCCTTCCTGCATCTAGTCTGTCCAGGCCTGACAGAATTTTATAGGTTTCGATGAGATCCCCTCTCAATCTTCTAAACTCCAGTGAGTATAAGCCCAATCGACACAATCTCTCCTCATACGTCATTCCTGCCATCCCAGGTATCAGCCTGGTGAATCTTCGCTGCACTCCTTCCATGGCAAGAACGTCCTTCCTCAGGTAAGGCGACCAAAACTGCACAAAACCGCTCACAAAAAGATAAGTAACATTTTTATACTTTCACTTCTGTGGAACCAGGGAAATCAGGAGTGTTCCTTTTAGCTTCTCAAAAATACTGCTCCTCTGGTTCGCCTCATCCCTTTCCCAGAACCTATCTACGGGCTGAACCGGCCAACCATCCGAAATGAGCCAACAACCTTCCAACTGAGAGGCGAGAGTGCTACCCATTGAGCTACAGTTAAGAAATCCATGTAAGTAAAGTTTCTATTTGCCCAATAATGGAGTGTGCACTCTTTCTCCATAAGGGCACACCCCAATTTACCTAAATTAGGAGAGCGTAGGGGCAGGTTCGCAAAAGCCGAGACATATGGGGGTAGAAATTGGACCTCGTCATGCCCGATTTCTTTTGGGCAGAACGTGAGAGATCTGGGTGGAGCATGCTCTTTACGAGTTTACAGTAGTCTAACCAGTGGAGACCGCTCACAAAAAGATAAGTAACATTTTTATACTTTCACTTCTGTGGAACCAGGGGAATCAGGAGTGTTCCTTTTGGCTTCTCAAAAATACTGCCGGCTGCTTGCGGACTGGAGCTCGGCTCCTCTGGTTCGCCTCATCCCTTTCCCAGAACCTATCTACGGGCTGAACCGGCCAACCACCCGAAAGCCCCTGCATCGGCATCCACAGCTCGCCAGTTTTATGCAGCTGAGACCCGAGGCCCAGTTTCCAGTGAGCCCGTGATGACATCTTTGTGCCTGCGTTCCAATCGCGACGCCCATTTTGTGCCGGTTACCAGCGCTAGTCCATTGACATGGGCTCCAAAATGTGCACAGGGTCACTGCAGAAGTTGAGACAGCCAAAACTACCAGTACAGAGCAGAAATAACAACAGAAAACGCTGGAAAAACTCAGCAGGCCAGGCAACATCCGTGGAGAGAGAAATAGAGTCAACGTTTCAGGCCGAAACCCTTCGTCAGGACTGAGAAAACACAGGAAATGAAACAGATTAAAAGGCCAGTTTGGGGGCTGGGAAATGGGGATGAACAAGGTTGAAGAGCCAAACAGAGATCCCGTCGAAGAGAAGAGCAGGACTTCTTCAAGGTAGGCATTCCTAGAAGAGGTGTGGCAGTGAACCAAACAGTAGTACGATAGCAAAATACTGTGGATGCTGGAAATCTTCACGCTGCTCATCCGGGCAGCGGCATTATAATCCATTAGGGCATTAGTTCTGCCAGGGTTATCTGGGAAACAAGTGGGAAGAATCTAAGCCCACAGTGACAGATCTAACCCATGAGGCCCTGTTAATGAGCCAGACTGGCTGGTCAATTATCAGCAGTGCCCTGGAAATACTGCAGACCTGGCTGGCTCATAAATCAGATTTGCAGGTCTGACACAGAGGGCCGTCTCAGCTCCAGTCTTCGATCACCAAGTGTGTTTTTGGAGCAATCCTGATCCCGAAGAGAATGTGGTTAAATCCCCAAACAGAAGGCCAGTCACTCGGCAACTGACAAGCATGAGTTTTTTTTTGTTCCTTCCCGGGATGTGGGCTTCACTGTCAAGGCCGCCGATTGCCCATCCCTCGTCGCCCTGCGAAGGTGGTGGTGGGCCTTCCTCTTGAATGACTAGGAAGGGAATCGGCCATTCCTACACATGACTCCAGTAACCCACACAACGTGATAGATTCTTAATGCCCGCAGGGGCAACTAGGGATGGGCAATAAATGCCGGCCTTGCTTGTGCCACCCACTTCCTGACAACAAATACCGAAAGAAACTTAATGAAGTGAAAGGCCATCTATAAATGTTCATATTATATCATTACAATGAAGACCTGTATTATTCAAAGGATCTATGGTCAGGTCGCTTTATAGAACACAGTCCATGTTACAGTATAACTGGAAGCCTTAGAATAAGTGTGCTTGCATCCATTCTGTCAGTTGTACCAGCATGCGCAATTGGCTTGCACTGCAAGGCTCACTAATAATAAACACTCTAAATAACAACTCATTGCTACCAGCAAAACAGGCCTCGTGTGCCACAGTTGCTGAGCTACTGAAATAGATATGCCACTTCCTCAGAGGCTGCGGAGAATAAAGAGATGCGCAACATCTTTCCGACAACATCTGCATCAGGAAAGTACTCTTTTTGTCAAAGTTTGCCTGATTACGCTCCTGTGAGGCGCCTTGGGGCATTTTACCATATTAAAGTCGCTCTTCCTAAATGTCTCCGCCTCTCTCATCTTCATTTAAGACACTCCTTAAAACCTCCCTCTTTGACCAAGATAATGGTCACTTGTCCTAATGCCTCCTTCTTTGGCTGAGTGTTAATTTTTGTCTGATCACTCTCCCGTGAAGTGCCTTGGGATGTTTCATTACATCAGAGGCGCTGTATGAATCCAAGTTGTTATTGTTGCTGATAATAAGAATTAGCAACTAGAAATCCATTTGTATAACATCTAAAAATCTCTTACAAGAATATTTAAGTTAAATATCCAGGGACTTGAACACAAAAAGCTAGGCTGACGCTCCAGTGCAGCGCTGAGGGAGTGCTGCACTGTCAGAGGTACCATCTTTCAGATGAGACGTTAAACCGAGGCCCTGCCTGCCCTCTCAGGTGGACATAAAAGATCCCATGGCACTATTTTGAAGAAGAGCAAGGGAGTTATCCCCGGTGTCCCGGCCAATATTTATCCCTCAATCAACATCACTAAAAAACAGATTATCTGGTCGTTATCACATTGTTGTTTGTGGGATCTTGCTGTGTGCACTTTGGCTGCAGCGTTTCCTACATTACAACAGTGACTACACTTCAAAAAGTACTTCATTGGCTGTAAAGCACTTTGGGACGTGTTGTGGTCGTGAAAGGCTCTCAATGCAAGTCTTTTTCTTTTTAATTCTTTTACTTCTTTTGCCCGTCGAAGGTGCAATTGCCAGTCTACCTGTGCAAATCACTGGCACAACGTGCAACCCACACAGTAACTGGAAATAGGGATGTCCTGCTTCTGATCGTATATTCAAATACTGTCAGCATACGGCGAAAAAAATGAATTAAAAAAAAAAATCAATTTTCAGTATTCTTGGAGCGAAGTTGTGTTTTGAAGTGAGAATTAATTGCAGGTGTTCAGCATTAAGAAGGCAAATGGTATGCTGGCCTTCATAGTGAGAGGATTCGAGTACAGGAGCAAGGATGTCTTACTGCAGTTGTACAGGGCCTTGGTGAGACCACACCTTGAATATTGTGTGCAGTTTTGGTCGTCTTATCTGAGGAAGGATGTTCTTGCCATGGAGGGAGTGCAGCGAAGATTCACCAGACTGATATCTGGGATGGCATGAATGACGTATGAAGAGAGATTGGGTCGATTAGGCTTATATTCACTAGAGTTTAGAAGAATGGGAGGGGATCTCATTGAAACTTATGAAATTCTAACAGGACTAGACAGACTAGATGCAGGAAGGATGTTCCCAATGGCGGGGGAGTCCAGAACCAGGGGTCACAGTCTAAGGATAAGGGGTAAGCCATTTAGGACAGAGATAAGGAGGAATTTCTTCACCCAGAGAGTGGTGAACCTGTGGAATTCTCTACCACAGAAGACAGTTGAGGCCAATTCATTAAATATATTCAAGAAGGAGTTGGATATATTTCTTAAGGCTAAAGGGATCAAGGGATATGGGGAGAAGGCAGGGACAGGGTACTGAATTTGGATGATCAGCCATGATCGCATTGAATGGCGGAGCAGGCTCGAGGGGCCGAATGGCCGACTCCTGCTCCTATCTTCTATGTTTCTCTTATTAACCATGTAGAAACCCGCCAATTAAATCAATAATTAGGCTTTGGGACAAACTGAAATAAGCCCCACAGTGATCCTCTGATACTTTTTAACTACTAAACCTGGGCACAATTAAAGTAGGGTTTAATTGCACTCTCTGTGAGAGACATGCTCAGTCACAAATCTTCCACGTGTATCTGTTGTATGTGAAACTCCTGTGATTTATGGAATTATTGTCATTCATTAGTAATCATTATAATCGGGCAAGTGATTTGGGGCAGTGGAATAATCTACACTTACCAAGTTCAAAACAGTTAGCCCGAGTAATCCAATTCTGCATAAAAAGTCCCGGAGACACTGAAAATCGTTGCTGAGCATTAACAGAAAGTTTGCTGCAACTAATCACTCACCCTGATTAAAACGTAATGTAGAAGTTTTGCAGACAAGCTATGAGGGCGCAAATTATAATTTAGAGCACACTCCATAAGGGCAAGCAACAAACTTGTGCTTAAAAAGAAATTGAACCCTATCCAAATAGTAGAGCGTCGCAGGGCACATCACAGGAGCGTTATCAGGCAACATTTGACACCGAGCCGCATCAGGAGATATTAGGACGTGTGACCAAAACATGGGTCAAAGAGGTAGGTTTTAAGGAGCGTCTTAAAGGAGGAGAGCAAGACGGAGAAGCGGAGAGGTTTAGGGAGGGAATTCCAGAGCTTAGGGCCTAGAAAGCTGAAGGCACGGCCACCAATGGTGGGATCAAGGAAGTTGGGGATGCTCAGGAGACCAGAGAAACATAGCCAGAAAGATGAAGCAGAAGGGTAAAACATTCTTCAAGTATGTCAGGAATAAACAAAGGGTGTATAGAGGGGTTAGCTCACTAGAAATCACAATGGGGAAGTGCTGTCCGAAGATAGAGAAATTTCTGAAGTATTTCATCGTTATTTTTCAATAGTGTTCACAGAATTTCGGTTACAGGTAGACTGAAAAATGATTAAATTACAAGAGAGGACATACTGGGGAAATTGTTGAAACTCAAAGTAGATAAGACTCCGGTTCTGGCACCATTCATTCCAAGGTTCTGGAGGAACTGGCTCAAATGATTGTGAGGCCTCTTGCAGATATTTTTCAAAGTTCATAAGAACATAAGAAATAGGAGCAGGAGTAGGCCATTCGGCCCTTCGAGCATGCTTCGCCATTCAATGAGATCATGGCTGATCTTCGACCTCTACTCCACCAAAGTTCACTGGACTCAAGCCAAATCCCAGATGATTAGAAAATAACAAAAGGGGCAAGGAATGAACCATTAAATTATAGACCTGTAAGCCATACTTCCACTGTTGGGAATGTATAAGTATTATGAAGAATAATATAAGGGAGCATCTTGATAGGGTATGAGCTAGTCCAAGACAGTTAGCATGGTTTTAGGAGTGGGAGGTCATACTTGAATAATTAATTACATTTCTTTGAGGAGGTGACAGAGCTAGTTGATAGGGGAGAGACGGTGGATGTTATCTGCCAAGTGGGCATTTGATACTGTCCCACATAATAGGCTACTGCATAAGGTCCAAGCCCATGGGATAGATGGGAATGTATTAAAATTGATTGGCAGATGGTTGGTTGGTAGCATGTGGGCAGGTATCTGGTTGGCAGCCAGTTACCAATGAAGTGCGACAAGGCTCAGTCTTGGGGCCGTTGTTGTTTATCACTTTTATAAATGATTTAGAGGAAGGAATTGTGCCTAAAAGTGTCCACATTTGGAGATGATACCAAATTGGGAGCAGTGACAGACGATGAATATCATTGTGTGCAAACTCAGAATGATCTTGACAAGCTCGATCAGGGGGCAGAGAAATGGCAGCTGCAGTTTAATACAGGGAAATGTACGGTTATGAGGTTTGACAGACAGAAAGTTGATGTGGATTATGTGCTAAGCGAGAATTAATTTGAAGTATAAGAGGCAATAGAGAAATCTTGGGGGGGGAAATTCGGTTGGTTAGCGCCTCCCGTTAGCGCCTCCAGGGGGTGCTAATGGGGCGGTAGGAACTTAGCACCAGAGCGTGGCAAGTTTAGCGGTGCTCATGAAATTGACCAGTTGTTTTGCGGCGGCGCTAAACACTACCGCCACGATCTCCTGCGCCCGCAGATCGTGATGTCAGTCGAGCGTGCAACACCCCGGTAGTGCCCCGGACTGAATATTGAGTCGCGCCCCCTGCCTTTCCGCCTGCCGCTAGGAACGACAGGTAGAGGGGAACGTTTTTCAGTCGGGAAGGGGCTGGGGGAGTGCAATTTAAAGGCGGGTGCTTCCTGCCTTTTCTTGTCGGTGAAAGTTTTGTAACACGGAGGTTGAGAGGGAGAGAGATGTCTGGAGAGATTCGATGCTGTGCGAAGGAGTTTTGGGTCCTGAGCACCACTTTGGAGGTTAATTTTTATTTCACCTTCCTTCCAGTGATTTAGAAGCTTCTATGGGGGCTGCACTAACTTGGGGCGTCATTGTCCAGCTGCACAATCGGAGGCAGCAGAGGTGCAGAGAGAGAGTGGCAAAGATGGCCGGAGGGAGGAGGGCCAACAGGCCTCTGCACAGGAGACCTTAACCTCCTAGGGTATTCAGGGCGCAATTCTCAAAACTTCATTTGTCTGAGGAGCAGTGTTTGTGAAGGCTGCGCTTCAGCAAGGAGGTGGTCACTGAGCTCTGCCACCTCCTGCAACCAGATCTGCAGGCTCAGCACAGGACCAGGACGTCTCTGTCGGTGGCAGTGAAGGTGACAGTGGCTCTGAATTTCTATGCCAGCGGCTCCTTTCAGGCTTCTACTGGGGACATATCTCCCAGATGGCTGTCCATTGTTGCATCCAGGAGGTGACAAATGCCCTGTATAAGAGGAGACGCCAGTACATCTCTTTCCCCATGACTCGGGACAAACAGCGTGAACACGCACGTGGCTTTGCTAGGATAGCGGGCTTCCCCATGGTTAAGGGCGCCATTGACTGCACGCATGTGGCATTGCAGGCACCGCATGAAAATGCAAAGGATTTCCGAAACTGCAATGGCTTCCACTTTTTAAATGTGCAGTTGGTCTGTGACCACAGACAGCTGATACTCGCTGTCAATGCCCGCTATCCTGGCAGCAGCCACGATGCTTTTATCCTGCGCCAGACTGGTGTGGCAGACCTTTTCCAGGCACCGCATCACCCAAGTGGATGGCTCCTCGGGGACAAGGGTTATCCACTCTGCACCTGGCTGATGACACCGCTCTGTAACCCCAACACCCCTGCCGAGCTGTGGTATAATGAGAGCCATAGCCACCAGGAACCTAATTCAGCAGACGATTGGCGTGCTGAAGCAACGGTTCCACTGTCTGGACCACTCAGGAGGAGACCTGCAGTACTCTCCTGAGTGAGTCTCCCTCTTCATTGTTGTGTGCTGCATGCTTCAGAACCTTGTAATCCTGAGGACCCAGCCATTGCCACCAGGGATTGGTGCACCACCTGAGGAGGAGGAAGAGGGAGAGAAGGAGGAGGTGGAGGATGAAGTGGAGGATCAACAGCACCAACGTGGGAGGGAGGCACACAATGTTGCCAGTGCAAGGGCCATCCGTGAGCGGCTCATAAGAAACCACTTCTAGGCCCTTACTGAGAAGATGGCTTCTGGCATGAAGAAGCACATCATGGAAAGCATACTATCAACAGAATTCTGACTTTATTAATACATGATAAACTGGTTTTAAAAATCTAAAAAGCCTCAACGACACAAGCTGTGAATACAGGCTTCTGAGATAAGATGAAGTGTTAACACAAAAGTGGTAAACACCACACAAGCTTTTGAAATGGGAATTGGTTGTAAATACTAAGACAATGGCCTTATTGAAGCAAAGGGTTGGAGGTTCCTCTATGTCTGAACATTGGAAGCAACACAGTAGCTATACACAGTTTAAAGTGTTAAAAACTAACACTTCGAACAGAAACACAGAACATTAAAAAAACATGTACCTTTGTAAAAGTAGCATCAAATGAAACAAGGAGTCTCGAAGTCTGTAATACAACCAATTGAAGTAGCTAAGAAATGCATAGACACCCTAGTTGAAGTGTTTATAATTTACATGTTGTAAAAGATACCAACAGAACACTTTCAAAATATGATATCAATAGATACACCAAGCAATCACATGGTTTTTGTATTGAAAATGGAACAGTTAGGAGACACAACGTCTGACTATAACCGATTAAGGTGATATTAAGAATTGAATTGAAGTCTTCGTAAGAATGGCATCAAAGAGATAAATCTGTAATAACCATTTTTTATGATAAGTTTTTGAACACCTAGGGCAGGATTTTAACTCAGGTGCGGGATGATGTCGTGTTATCCGCATTCGTGTTATCCACCCGAATCTAAATGGCTGTGGGAGATTGATGCAATTTTAACTTAATTGTCCAATTGATTTCCAACGTGTGGGAACCCTTGGCAAATGGGTTTTTCATGACTGAAAGTCCCCTCCGATGACATCATCATTGCTGCTGCATTTAAGGTCAACAGCAAGCCTTGCTTCTTCTGCAGGCTTCCAAGCTTTCCCCATTTGGTGTAAGAGGGACCTGCAGGAAAGATGACAAGCGGGAGGCCCAGATCAGCTCCTCGTTTCGACGAGGTGGCCCTGCAGACATTAGTGGTTGGGGCTAGGGCCAACAGGGAGGTGCTCTTCCATTCCTCAGGGAGGAAGAGGCCTCCCACTCAGACCAAGGCTGTGTGGATGCAGGTGGCTGAGGAGGTCAACTCCTTGGGAGTCACACGACGAACCTGGATTCAGTGCCGGAAAAGATTTCATGACCTTCAGTGCACTGGAAAAGTGAGTATGATTTTTCCATCACCCTCAATCTGACCCCCATTGCCTTTCCTCATCGGCACTCAGCTTTAGCAATCTCTTCCTCCACATCCCACTTGACACTGACATCCATGCACCCTAACCCATCCCCTCTCTCTCTATGCTCACATTCACATAACTATTCGACTATGCAGCCCTCACACTCGCTATCACACTGATGCTATGAAAACAACTGATAACACACAGGGAGGGCCCTTGGTCTTGCCATCTCAGTCCATCTTTCTCTTTTGGTCGCCTTACCTGAGGAAGGACGTTCTTGCCATGGAAGTAGTGCAGCGAAGATTCACCAGGCTGATACCTGGGATGGCAGGAATGACGTATGAGGAGAGATTGTGTTGATTGGGCTTATACTCACTGGAGTTCAGAAGATTGAGAGGGGATCTCATCGAAACCTATAAAATTATGTCAGGCCTGGACAGACTACATAGAAGATAGGAGCAGGAGTAGGCCATTCGGCCCTTCGAGCCTGCTCCGCCATTTAATGAGACCATGGCTGATCATCAAAATTCAGTACCCTGTCCCTGCCTTCTCCCCATATCCCTTGATCCCTTTAGCCTTAAGAAATATATCCAACTCTTTCTTGAATATATTTAATGAACTGGCCTCCACCACCCTCTGTGGCAGAGAATTCCACAGGTTCACCACTCTCTGGGTTAAGAAATTCCTCCTCATTTCAGTCCTAAATGGCTTAACCCTTATCCTTAGACTATGACCCCTGGCTCTGAACTACCCGGCCATCAGAAACATCCTTCCTGCATCTAGTCTATCCAGGCCTGACAGAAGCTTATAGGTTTCGATGAGATCCCCTCTCAATCTTCTAAACTCCAGTGAGTATAAGCCCAATCGACACAATCTCTCCTCATACGTCATTCCTGCCATCACAGGTATCAGCCTGGTGAATCTTCGTTGCACTCCTTCCATGGCAAGAACGTCCTTCCTCAGGTAGGGCGACCAAAAATGCACACAATACTCAAGGTGTGGTCTCACCAAGGCCCTGTACAACTGTAGCAAGACATCCTTGTTCCTGTACTCGAACCCTCTTGCTACGAAGGCCAACATACCATTTGCCTTCTTAACCGCCTGCTGCAACTGCATGCTTACCTTCAGCGACTGGTGCACAAGAACAGCCAGGTCTCTTTGCACTTCCCCTTCTCTCAATCTATTGCCATTCAAATAATAATCTGCCTTCCTGTTTTTGCCACCAAAGTGGATAACCTCACATTTATCCACATTATAATGCATTTGCCATGTTTCTGCCCAATCACCCAACCTGTCCAAATCGTACTGGAGTTTCACGACATCCTCCTCACAGCTTACCCTTCCACCCAGCTTTGTGTCGTCTGCAAATTTGGAGATATTACATCCAATTCCCTTGTCCAGATCATTAATATATATTGTGAACAGCTGTGGTCCAAGGACCGATCCTTGCGGTACCCCACTAGTCACTGCCTGCCACTCGGAAAACGACCCGTTTATTTCAACTCTTTGCTTTCTGTCCGCCAACCAGTTCTCTATCCAAGTCAATACCTTGCCCCCAATCCCATGTGCCTTAATTTTGCACGCTAATCTCTTATGTGGGACCTTATCAAAAGCCTTCTGAAAGTCCAAATACACCACATCCACTGGTTCTCCCTTATCTATTTTACCAGTTACATCCTCAAAAAATTCCAGTAGATTAGTCAAACATTATTTACCTTTTGTAAATCCATGTTGACTCTGTCCGATCCTGTCACTGCTTTTCAAGTGCTCTGCTATTACATCTTTATAATGGACTCCAGCATTTTCCCCACTACCGATGTCAGGCTTACCGGTCTATAATTCCCCGCTTTTTCTCTACCACCTTTTTTGAATAGTGGGGTAACATTAGCTACCCTCCAATCCATGGGTACTGTTCCAGAGTCTATCGAGTTCTGGAAGATGACCAGCAATGCATCTACTATTTCTAGGGCCACTTCCTTAAGTACCCTGGGATGTAGATTATCAGGCCCTGGGGATTTATTGGCCTTCAGTCCCATCAATTTTCCTAACACCATTTCCCTACAAATACTGATTTCTTTCAGTTACACCCTTTCATCAGACCCTATGTTCCCCGGCATCTCGGGGAGGTTATTTGTGTCCTCCTTTGTGAAGACAGAACCAAAGTATGTATTTAGTAGGTCTGCCATTTCTTTGTTTCCCATTATAAATTCCCCATATTCTGACTGCAAGGGACCTACGCTTGACTTCACCAATCTTTTTCTCTTCACATATCTATAAAAGCTTTTACAGTCAGTTTTTATGTTCCCGGCTAGCTTACTCTCATATTCTATTTTCCCTTTCTTAATTAATTCCTTTGTCCTCCTTTGTTGAATCCTAAACTGCTCCCAATCCTCAGGATTATTGCTTTTACTGGCCAATTTATATGTCCTCTCCTTGGATCTTATGCTATCCCTAATTTCCCTTGTTAGGCACGGTTGAGTCACCATTTTTGTTTTATTTTTATGCCAAATTGTGATGAACAAATTCTGTAGCTCATCCATGCGGTCTTTGAATGTTTGCCATTGCCTATCCACCATCAACCCTTTGAGTGCCATTCCCCAATCAATCCTACCCAACTCACTCCTCAGGCCATCGTAGTTTCCTTTATTTAAATTGAGGACCCTAGTCTCTGAGTCAACTACTTCATTCTCCATCTTAATGAAGAATTCGATCATATTATGATCGCTCTGACCCAAGGGGCCTCGTACAACAAGATTGCTAATTAATCCTTTCTCGTTACATAATACCCAGTCTAAGATGGCCTGATCTCTGGTTGGTACCTCGACATATTGGTCCAGGAAACCATCCCGTAAACACTCCAGGAATTCCTCCTCCACAGTATTGTTACTAATTTGGTTGGCCCAATCTATATGTAGATTAAAGTCACCCATGATGACTGCTGTGCCCTTATTGCACGCTTCTTTAATTTCCCTTTTAATGCCATCCCCAACCTCCGCCTTACTGTTTGGAGGTCTATATACCACTCCCACTAATGTTTTTTTCCCCTTAGTATTTCTCAATTCTACCCATACAGATTCCACATCATCAGAGCTAATATCCTTCATTACAATTGTGTTAATCCCTTCTTTAACCAGTAATGTTACCCCACCTCCCTTTTCTTTTTGCCTATCTTTCCTGAATATTGAATACCCCTGGATATTGAGTTCCCAGTCTTGGCCATTCTTGAGCCACGTTTCCGTAATCCCAACCAAATCATATTCGTTTCCCTCTATTTGCGCAGCCAATTCGTCCACTTTATTACAAATGCTCCTCGCATTAAGACACAAAGCCTTCAGGCTTGTTTTTTTAACGCTCTTAGACCTATTAGAATTATTATTCACTGTGGCCACGTTTGATTTAAACCGTTGATTTCTCTGACTGCCACTTTTGTTTTTCTCCTTCCTATCTTTTGCTTTTATCCCTGTTTCCCTTTCCTCTGTCTCCCTGCTCAGATTCCCAACCCCTGCCATTTTAGTTTAAACCTCCCCGAACAGTGCTAGCAAACCTCCCCGCAAGGATATTTGTCCCGTTCTGGTTCAGGTGCAACCCGTCCGACTTGTACAAGTCCCACCTTCCCCAGAAGCAGGCCCAGTGATCTAGGAAACTAAAGCCCACCCTCCTGCACCAACTCTTTAGCCATGCATTCATCTGCTCTATCCTTCTATTCCTATACTCACTAGCACATGGCACCGGGAGTAATCCAGAGATTACAACCTTTGAGGTCCTGCTCTTTAATCTGCTACCTAGCTCCCTAAATTCTTGCTGCAGGACCTCATCCCTCTTCCTACCCATGTCATTGGTCCCAATGTGAACCACGACCTCTGACTGTTCACCCCCCCCTTCAGAATGCCTTGCAGCCATTCAGTGATATCCTTGACCCTGGCACCAGGGAGGCAACAAACCATCCTGGAGTCACGTCTACGGCCACAGAAACTCCTATCTGTTCCCCTTACAATAGAATCCCCTACCACTATTGCTCTCTCACTCTTTGTCCTCCCTTCCTGAGCAGCAGAAGCACCCCTGGTGCCAGGAAGTTGGCTGCTGCTGCCTTCCTCTGGTAAGTCATTCCCCTCAACAGTATCCAAATCGGTATACCTGTTTGAGAGGGGGATGGCCACAGGGGTCCCCTGCACTACCTGCCTGCCTCTACTGCTCTGCGTTATGGTCACCCATTTCCCTTCTGCCTGTGCAGCCCTTACCTGCGGTGTGACCAACTCACTAAACGTGTTATCCACGACCCTCTCAGCATCGTGAATGCTCCAAAGCCCATCCATCCGCAACTCCAGCGCCGCAATGCGGTCTGCTAGTAGCTGCAGCTGGATGCATTTCTGGCGCACATGGTCATCAGGGACACAGGCAGCGTCCCTGAATTCCCACATGGAGCAAGAGGAGCATAACACGGGGCTGGGCTGTGCTGACATGACTTACCCTTTAATTAATTTAAATTAATTCACTACCACCAATTAAAGATAAACTCTAGGGCGCTTGTCTGGTTTACCAACAGTCCCCGCTACACCAGAAAGACCTTAGCAACTATAAACCACAGAGTTAAAGTTTAAAAAATAGATAAATACTCACCAACCAATCACTTACCTGCTCCCTGGTGATGTCACACTCTGATTACTTTTTACCTCTCTCCCCGCTGCTGAGTTAGTAAGCCTCGCCTCGCTCCTCCTTTTATACCCGGCCTCGGTGCTCTCCTGGTCCGATCTGGTCGGGCCTCGCCTCGCTCCTCCTTTTATACCCGGCCTCGGTGCTCTCCTGGTCCGATCTGGTCAGGCCTCGCCTCGCTCCTCCTTTTATACTCCGCCTCGCTGCTCTCCTGGTCCGATCTGGTCGGGCCTAGCCTCGCTCCTCCTTTAATACTCTGCCTCACTGCTCTCCTGGTCAAGAACATAAGAACATAAGAAATAGGAGCAGGAGTAGGCCAATCGGCCCCTCGAGCCTGCTCCACCATTCATTAAGATAATGGCTGATCTGATCCTAACCTCAAATCTTCTATCACTGTGCAGCCACCTGAACCCATGTGATCTCCCGGGAGAGGCGAAAAACCAGATAAAGGCCCAATGGCCAATTTGGGAGAAAAAAATCTGGGAAATTCCTCTCCGACCCATCTAGGCGATCAAAATTCTTCCAGGAGATCACTCTGTCCCTATATTTTCTACAGTACTTACCTTCTGTAAAGGCGATCTCCACCCCAGCCAGGAACAGGAATAAAACCATCTCCTGAAATCTAACACAGAATTAGAACACAGTAGGAGCAGAACTAGGCTACACGGCCCCTGGGCCCACTCCACTACCCACAGGGCCATGACCATTCCGAACCTAGACTCATGTCCAATTTCCTGCCCCCTCCCCGTAAACCTTAATTCCCTTTACTTCTAGGAAACTATCTATTTCTGTTTTAAATTTATTTAATGATGTAGCTTCCACAGCTTTCTGGGGCAGCAAATTCCACAAACCTACCACCCTCTGAGTGAAGGAGTTTCTCCTCATCTCAGTTTTGAAAGAGCAGCCCATTATTTTAAGATTATGCCCCCTAGTTCTAGTTTCACCCATCATTGGGAACATCCTCACCGCATCCACCCGATCAAGCCCCTTCACAATCTTATATGTTTCAATAAGATCGCCTCTCATTCTTCTGAACTCCAATGAGTAGAGTCCCAATCTACTCCACCTCTCCTCATATGACCACCCCCTCATCCCCGGGATTAACCGAGTGAACCTTCTTTGTACTGACTCGAGAGCAAGTATGTATTTTCTTAAGTATGGACACCAAAACTGTATGCAGTATTCCAGGTGCGGTCTCACCAATACCTTGTACAACTGCAGCAATACCTCCCTGTTTTTATATTCCATCCCCCTAGCAATAAAAGCCAACATTCCATTGGCCTTACATAGAAACATAGAAGATAGAGTAGGCCATTCGGCCCTTCGAGCCTGCTCCGCCATTCAACGAGATCATGGCTGATCATCCAAACCCTAGCACCCGGTCCCTACACCGACAGCCATCCCACCCAAGCCCTATCCCCGTAACCCCACGTATTTAATCCCCCCTAACACTAAGGGTCAATTTTAATCATGGCCAATCAACCTAACCCGCACATCTTTGGACTGTGGGAGGAAACCGGAGCACCCAGAGAAAACCCACGCAAACATGGGGAGAATGTGCAAACTCCACACAGACAGTCACCCGAGGCCAGATTTGAACCCGGGTCCCTGGCGCTGTGATGCAACAGTGCTAACCACTATGCCACCGTGCTGCCTTCTTGATCACTTGCTGCACCTGCATACTAACTTTTTGAGTTTCGTGCACCAGGACCCCCAGATCCCTTTGTACTACAGTACTTTCCAGTTTCTTGCCATTAAGATAATAACTTGCTCTATGATTTTTCCTGCCAAAGTGCATAACCTCACACTTTCCAGTATTGTATTCCATCTGCCAAATCTCTGCCCATTTACTTAGCCTGTCTATGTCCCTTTGCAGGTTTTTTATGTCCTCCTCACTCACTACTTTCCCTCCCATCTTTGTATCATCTGCAAACTTTGATATGTTACACTCGGTCCCCTCCTCCAAATCGTTAATATAGATTGTAAAGAGTTGGGGACCCAGCACTGACCCCTGCGGAACACCACTAGTTACTGGTTGCCACTCTGAGAACGAACCATTTATCCCAACTCTCTGCTTTCTGTTAGAGAGCCAATCCTCCACCCACGCCAGAATATTACCCCCAATCCCGTGATTTTTTATCTTGAGCAATAATCTTTTGTGTGGCACCTTGTCAAATGCCTTTTGGAAGTCTAAATACACTACGTCCACTGGTTCCCCTTTATCCACCCTGTATGTTACTTCCTCAAAAAACTCCAGCAAATTTGTCAAACATGACTTCCCCTTCATGAAACCATACTGAGTTTGTCCTATTAAATTATGTTTATCCAAATGTCCCGTTACTGTCTCCTTAATAATGGACTCTAACATTTTACCAACCACAGATGTTAGGCTAACAGGTCTATAGTTTCCAGCCTTCTGCCTACTACCCTTTTTAAATAAGGGTGTTACATTAGCAGTTTTCCAGTCTGCCGGGACCTTTGCTGAGTTCAGTGAGTTTTGGAAAATTATTACCAATGCATCCACAATCCCTACCACTACTTCCCTCAAGACCCTAGGATGCAAGCCATCAGGTCCAGGGGATTTATCCACCTTGAGTCCCATTATTTTACCAAGTACCACTTCCTTAGTGATTTTAATCGTATTTAGTTCCTACTCCCTAGAGCCCCCTGTTTGTCCAGTGTTGGGATATTCTTAGTGTCCTCTGCTGTAAAGACTGATACAAAATAATTGTTCAGTGTTTTTGCCATCTCCATGTTTCCCACCATTAATTTCCCAGTCTCATCCTCTAAGGGACCAACATTTACTTTAGCCACACCTTTTCTTTTTATATAACTATAGAAACTTTTACTGGCTGTTTTTATATTTTTTGCTCATTTACTTTCATAATCTACCTTCCCTTTCTTAATCAATCTTTTAGTTATTTTTTGCTGTCTTTTAAAGACTTCCCAATCTTCCATCCTCCCACTAGATTTGGCTACCTTATATGCCCTTGTTTTTATTCGGATACTATCCTTAATTACTTTACTTAGCCACGGATGGCTATCTTTTCTCTTACACCCTTTTTTCCTCAGTGGAATATATATTTTTTTGAAGTTGTAAAATAACTCCTTAAATGTACACCACTGATCATGTACCGTCTTCCCCTTTAATCTATTTCCCAGTCCACTCTAATCAATTCCGCTCTCATACCTTCATAGTCTCCTTTATTCAAGCTCAGCACGCTTGTTTGAGATTCAACCTTCTCACCCTTTACTTGAATATGGAACTCAACCATGTTATGGTCACTCATTCCAAGGGGATCCTTTACTAGGACATTTTTATTTAATCCTGTCTCATTACACAGGACCAAATCTAAGGTTGCTTGCCCCCTGGTCGGTTCAGTTACATACTGCTCAAGAAACCCATCCCTAATACACTCAATGAACTCATCCTCAAGGCTGCTCTGCCCAATTTGATTTGTCCAGTTAATATGATAATTAAAATCCCCCATAATTTTAGCTGTTCCCTTATTACAAGCCTCAACTATTTCCTGATTAATACTCCGTCCAACAGAGTTGCAACTGTTCGGAGGCCTATAGACTACACCCACTAGTGTTTTTTTCCCCTTATTATTCCTTATCTCCACCCAAACTTTCACTATCCTGCTCCTTTGACCCAATATCATTTCTCTGTATTATAGTGATTCCTTCCTTTATTAACAAAGCCACCCCACCTCCTCTCCCTTCCTGCCTGTCCTTCCTGATTGTTAAATAACCTGGTATGTTTAATTCCCAGTCATGGTCACCCTGCAGACATGTTTCTGTAATGGCCACAAGATCATACCCATATGTCGTTATTTGTGCCGTTAACTCATTCATTTTGTTACGAATGCTACGTGCATTCAGATAAAGAACTTTCAAATATGTTTTGTAACACTTAGTTCCTGTTTTTTCCCTTTTTAGTACTTTACTTTTTGCTCCATACCTTCTGTCCCTTCCTGACACATTCTGTTTTTTAATTCCACCACTGCTACCTAAGTCTATGACCTTCTCTGTTGTCATTTCTATTATTTGCTCTCTAGAAACCTCCCCCCCACTAATTAGTTTAAAGCCCTCTCCACAGCCCTAGTTATATGATTCGCCAGGACTCTAGTCCCAGCACTGGCCAAGTTGAGTCCGTCCCAACGGAACAGCTCCCTCCTGTCCCAGTATTGGTGCCAGTGTCCCAAGAAGCAAAACCCATTTCTCCCACACCAGTCTTTGAGCCATGCATTTAACTCTTTAATTTTATTTGTCCTAGCCATATTCGCTCGTGGCTCAGGTAATAACCCAGAGATTATTACCCTTGAGGTACTGTTTTTTAATTTGACCCCTAGCTGCTCACACTCCTTTAACAGAACCGTCTTCCTTGTCCTATCTACGTCGTTTGTACCAACATGGACCACGACAACTGGATCCTCCCCCTCCCACTCCAAGTTTCTTTCCAGCCCAGAAGAGATGTCCTTAACCCTCGCACCAGGCAGGCAACACAGCCTTCGGGACTCCCGCTCTTGACTGCAGAGAACCCTATCTATCCCCCTAATGATAGTATCCCCTACCACTACAACATTTCTTTTTACTCCCTCCACTTGAATGGCCCCCTCTACCATGGTGCTGTGGCCAGGTTGCTCATTCTCCCTGCAGTCCCCACTCCCGCCCTCACAGGGAGTAAGAACCTCGATCCTGCTGGACAAGAACAAGGGCTGCGTCTCCTTCAACACTACATCCTGGATCCCTGTACCTTCCTCGCTCGTAGTCACACCGTCCTGTCCCTGACCACGGACTACATCTGCAGTAATTAACTTCATAGGTGTGACCATCTCCTGAAACATAGAGTCCAGGAACTTCTCCCCCTCCCTGATGTGTCGCAGTGTCTGAAGCTCGGTCTCAAGCTCCATAACATGGAACTTGAGTTCCTCTAGCAGCAAACACTTGTCGCAGATGTAATCACCGTGAGCCTCAATGGGGACCACTGGCTCCCACATCTCGCAACAATAACACATCACCTGCTCCATTCTATATAATTAATTAAATGTCTTATTATTAGTTATGAAGACCCTGCCCGGATATAGATGATAATGTCACACCACTATTCAAAGGACTTACCAACTTAAAGGTATAAAAGAGAAGAGAAGGAAGAAAACCAACCAACCAGCTGATCACCAACCTCCTCCTTGAATACTGTCTGTGGGGCCTGTTTGGTTGACTCGTCTCGCTGCTCTGCCTCCGCAGTGTTGTCCAAGCCTGGGAGTGGGGAACAAAACAGAGCAAAAAACACACCCTCACCTCCCACTTGTCCGAACTCTCCCACTTAGCAAAACTCCAGCACCACTCAATGCACAAGGCACTCCCTGCACTGCACTAGCCCCTCCCCTTTTATACCCGGAATTTTCTTCCGGTTTAAACTGCCCAAGAGTTTAAAAAACCCTTAAAAAATTAAACTTACTTCAAATAATTGACTTCTTAACACATTAAAATTCACAAAATACACTTAAATGATTTTTCTCCCACTTAGCAAAACTCCAGCACCACTCAATGCACAAGGCACCAGCGGGCCGGGAAAAAAATGGCCGAAAGCAGCCAAAATTAAAAAAAAAATTTTGGATCTCACCTTGCTCCTCCTTTTAATCACCGCCTCGCTGCTCTCCTGGTCCGATCTGGTCGGGCCTAGCCTCGCTCCTCCTTTTATACTCCACCTCGGTGCTCTCCTGGCCCGATCTGGTCGGGCCTAGCCTCGCTCCTCCTTTTATACTCCGCCTCGCTGCTCTCCTGGTCCGATCTGGTCGGGCCTCGCCTCGCTCCTCCTTTTATACTCCGCCTCGGTGCTCTCCTGGTCCGATCTGGTCGGGCCTCGCCTCGCTCCTCCTTTTATACTCCGCCTCGGTGCTCTCCTGGTCCGATCTGGTTGGGCCTCGCCTCGCTCCTCCTTTTATACTCCGCCTCGGTGCTCTCCTGGTCCGATCTGGTTGGGCCTCGCCTCGCTCCTCCTTTTATACTCCGCCTAGGTGCTCTCCTGGTCCGATGCAGGAAGGATGTTTCTGATGGCCGGGGAGTCCAGAACCAGGGGTCATACTCTAAGGATAAGGGGTAAGCCATTTAGGACTGAAATGAGGAGGAATTTCTTCACCCAGAGAGTGTTGAACCTGTGGGATTCTCTGCCACAGAGGGCGGTGGAGGCAAGTTCATTAAATATATTCAAGAAAGAGTTGGATATATTTCTTAAGGTTAAAGGGATCAGGGGATATGGGGAGAAGGCAGGGACAGGGTACTGAATTTGGATGATCAGCCATGATCTCATTGAATGGCGGAGCAGGCTCGAAGGGCCGAATGGCCTACTCCTGCTCCTATCTTCTATGTTTCTATGTTTCTCCTTCTAAGAACTTATGCTATGCAATCTCTACACTCACTCCTTCATTCTCACTCAACCTCCAATTGTCTCCCTCATTGCAGGAAAAGAGAGCTCACAACAAAAGAGAGCCAGCGAGGACAGGAGGAGGGACAGCCTCAATAGCCCACCTGACCCCCTGGGAGGAGGCGGTACTCGAAATAGTGGGACTGGAGGATGATGCATGTGGGGGATGGGCAGACGGGTGGAGCACAGCAAGCTGGTGACAGAAAAGTTTTCCATCTCTCTCTTTGCCATTGCATGAGTCACTGATAATGATTGTGAATCTCTAACAGATGGACTTATGAGCATCTGCATAAAGCAATGTGCATGTTGTCTTGGCATCACATCTCTGACTCTTTCCTTTACTCCCCCACAGGACCATCACAAGCATCCGTCCCCCCCTAGCCAGGAAGAAGAGGCTGAGCAGTCAGACTCCTCAGAGAAGCTTCAACCTCTGAGGGCAAAGTGTCACCAGAAATCTGCGCACCCATCACCAGCGCAGACACTCACACCTTGGTGGGACCTTATAAGCAACTAGTGGAAATTCTTGGAGCACATTTTTCACCAAAACCTCTGGTTATTGCTGAGAGATTTAGATTTCACAAACGGAATCAAGAGGAGGGGGAATCAGTGACGATGTTTATTGCTACTTTAAAAAGGTTGTCGGAACACTGCCATTTCAAGGAGGTGCTGAATGACACCATTAGAGACAGACTTGTGTGTGGTCTGCAAAATGCAGCCACACAGAAGCGCCTTCTTACTGAGGACAACCTTACTCTTGAAAAGGCCATTGAAGTTAGTGTCTCCATGGAGATGGCGGAAAAGGAGGCTCACCAGTTGAGTTCAACAGGGAGAGTTCAGAAGGTGTCGTCTGAGCCTAAAGGTGCGCGGAACGGCACATGTTACTGTTGTGGGAAAACGGGCCATCATTCTAATGACTGCTGGTGTACGGAGCTGGAATGCCGAAATTGTGGCAAAAAGGGTCACATTGAACGTGCCTGTAGAGGTAAAAAAAGAACAGACAGAGCTGGGAAGCATGGAAGCAAAATGTCTGTATTTGGACAAGAGAGGAAAAAGAGTGTTCATTCAGTGCAGTATGATGGAACAAGCAAAACAGAGGGGAGCAACACCTCTGAGGAGGAAGAGGTGCATATACTAACAGTTGCAGGTGGTTCAAATGGCTACTGGGTGTCACCACTGGTGGAGGGACAATCAGTGCGGAGGGAGGTGGACACAGGCGCGGCTGTGTCCCTTGTTTCAGACACTGTCGACAACAAAATGCTAAAGCATCTTACCCTTCAGCCAACAAACATTGTGTTAAAGACGTATACCAGCGAACCTGTGGCCATGAAAGGCGTCATTGAGGTGACAGTTAAATTGAATGGACAGACTGCAAAACTGCCACTATATGTGGTAAAGGGAAATTACCCATCGCTACTGGGACGTGCGTGGCTAGAGAAAATCACGCTGGACTGGCCTGCAGTCCACATGATGTCAAAAGTGGAGTCAGGTCTGACTGCAGTGTTAAACAAACATGCAGAACTCTTCAATGGGGAACTTGGGAGCATGAAAAAGATCAGCGTGAGACTGGACATTAAACCTGACAGCAAGCCGAAGTTTCACAAAGCCCGACCTGCACCCTATGCAATTAGGCCAAAAGTTGAGGCTAACTTGGAGGCCTTAGTCGAGAATGGAGTCCTGGAGCCTGTGAGCGTGAGCAAATGGGCCACACCCATTGTTCCTGTCCTGAAAAAGGATGGGTCTGTTCGAATCTGCGGGGATTTTAAAGTGACTATTAACCCGGTGCTGTCTGTGGAACAGTACCCTCTTCCCCTCATTGATGATCTTTTTACGGGCCTGGTCGGAGGGCAAAAGTTCAGCAAAATAGACTTATGCCAGGCTTATCTACAAATGCATGTCAATGACAAATCAAAGGAGCTGCTGACAATTGTGACACACAAGGGGCTATACAGGTACTGCCGCCTTCCGTTTGGAATTACGTCGGCCCCTGCTCTATTCCAAAGGGCAATGGATCAGATTTTGAGTGGACTGCCAGGAGTCCAGTGCTACCTGGACGACATCCTTGTCACTGGGACAAATGAGGAGGATCATCTTTTGAACTTGGATGCGACACTACAACGACTGAAAGAGTACGGACTCAGAGTTCGTAAAGACAAATGTGAATTCTTTCAGTCTTCAGTTGAGTACCTGGGGCATGTGATTGACGCTACTGGCCTGCATTAGGCGCTGCCAAAGGTCAAGGCGATCGTGGAGGCCCCAGCACCCCAGAATTTGAGCCAGTTGCGTTCATTTCTGGGGCTACTTAACTACTATGGGAAGTTTATTCCAGACTTAGCAACATTGCTGAAGCCGTTACATCAGTTGCTATGTCAAGGCAAAACATGGAAATGGACTGAACTGTGCAACGAAGCTTTCGCCCAAGCAAAGAAAGCATTGGTGAAGTCGGAAGTCCTGACACACTTCGACCCAAAGCTACCCGTGCAGCTAGCATGTGATGCATCACCATATGGTGTGGGAGCAGTCATATCCCACATCATGCCTTCGGGTGAAGAGAAACCTATCGCCTTCGCATCACGCACCTTGAACAAGGCCGAGAGTAACTATGCGCAGATCGAGCGCGAGGCCTTGGGAATCGTTTTTGGAATTCGAAAATGTCATCAGTACCTGTTTGGGAGAAGGTTCACACGCCTGACAGACCACCATCCATTGACTTCAATCTTCGGGCCCCACACCGGAATTCCATCTCTCGCTGCAAGCAGGATGCAAAGGTGGGCTTTACTGTTGTCAGGACACACATACGACATCAAATATCGCAAATCAGACTTGCACGGCAACGCAGACGGTCTCTCGAGGCTACCCTTGCCTGTTACTCCCCCAGAGCCTCATCAGATAGACATCTTCTACTTTAGACAAGTGGAGGGAGCACCTGTCACTGCAGTTCAGGTGCGAAGGTACACCCGCAACGACCCAGTCCTGTCTGAGGTAATGGACGATGTCATTCGAGGGAGAGCGATAGGAGATTCTCCTAGTTTGAAACCTTACGTTTCAAAAAGAAATGAGCGCTCCGTCCAGGCAGGTTGTCTTCTTTGGGGACGCCGTGTCATCATTCCGCCACCTCTGAGGGAACCTATACTGCAACAACTTCATACAGGCCACAGTGGGATGGTTCGGATGAAGGAAATGGCAAGAAGCTACTTCTGGTGGCCAGGTCTCGATGGGAATATTGAGGAGAAAGCCAAAACATGTTCCCCATGTCAAAGGGTCTGGAATGTTCCACAGCTGGCAACCCTACACCCCTGGGATTGGCCTGCAGAAGTGTGGCAGCGAGTACATGTGGACTTCGCCGGTTAAGTTTAGCTCTCTTTGTTCAGAACTTTCCAGAACTTCCTTTCCTTCCAATAAAGCACTTCATGTTTGAATCTCTGAGTTCTGAGTCCTAAATTGTGTCTAGGTAGAAAGGTACCGACACAACAAGGGGAGGAATATGTTATGTATTGGGTGTTCTCCTCCCACCTGTGGTGGCGCTGTCACAGCAGATAAATGGTTGGGTGTTCTCTTGGTTAAGTTTAGCTCTCTTTGTTTGGAACTCTCCAGAACTTCCCTTTCCCTTCAAATAAAGCACTTCATGTTTGAATCTCTGAGTTCTGAGTTCTAATTGTGTCGAGGTAAAAAGGTACCGACACAACACTCTAGCCTTCTAGCTGATGGTATTATTGAGCCATGTTCATCTTCCTGGCGGGCTCAAGTCGTCGTTGTTAAAAATCCTCTGCAGCAACACAAGAAACGTCTTTGCATCGATTACTTGCAAACTATTAACCAGTATACCGACCTGGATGCCTACCCACTACCACGCATCGATGACATGGTCAATAACCTTGCCAACTACAAGGTATTTTCAACTTTTGACTTAAAGAGCGCATACCATCAAGTACCATTAAAGGACACTGACAAAAAGTATACGGCCTTTGAGGCCAATGGTCGGCTTTACCAGTTTTGTCGCCTTCCATTTGGGGTCGTCTTTCAACGGGCAATGGACAGCCTAGTCAAACAGGAGAACTTAATGGACACTTTTCCATATTCTGGATAATATCGCCATTGCTGGTCATGACCAGAAGGAGCATGATGCCAACCTCCAGAAATTTTTTGACTTTCTCCATCGTCGCAAATTAACCTTAAATGAGTCCAAATCTGTGAAATCAGTACCATCAGTCAACATCCTTGGCTACTGGGTGGGCAACGGTGTCATCAAACCGGATCCGGAGCGACTTCGTCCGCTTCAGGATCTCCCTCCTCCTACGAATCTCGGCACTCTTCATCGGGCACTCGGCATGTTCGCCTATTATGCAAAGTGGATACCCCACTTCTCTGACAAGATCCAGCCCCTGCTTCACGCAAAGTCATTTCCGTTGGAGGCAACGGCTATTTCAGCTTTCGACCTCCTCAAGCAACAATTGGAAAAAGCCACGCTTCGTTCCATCGATGAAAATCTCCCTTTCGTGGTCGAGTACGATGCATCGGAGGTGGCGATCTCGGCTACCTTGAATCAAGGTGGTCGACCCGTTGCATTTCTGTCCAGAACTTTGCAGGGTAGCGAGCTCCATTATCCTCCTGTCAAGAAGGAAGCTACGGCCATCATCGAAGCTGTACGTAAATGGAGTCATTTTCTCGCTCGTCGCCATTTCACACTTATAACCGATCATTGCTCCGTGGCCTTTATGCTGGATAACCAGAAACGCACTAAGATCAAGAATAACAAAATATAGCTCTGGAGGATGGAATTGGCCGCCTTTGGATACACCATACATTATCGACCCGGCAAAGAGAATGTGGCCCCGGATACCCTTATGCGTGCATTCTGCTCTTCCATGTCAACTTCGACTCTTGCGGATCTTCATACTGACTTGTGCCATCCTGGCATTACCCGTATGTTGCACTTTGTGCGATCTCAAAATCTCCCATTTTCTACGGAAGTCATGAAAAGAACATGCTCCACTTGTAGAATTAGCGCAGAATTAAAGCCGCAATTCTTCCGTCCGTTGGATGGCTCGCTCATACACGCTATACAGCCTATGCAGTGACTCAGCATTGACTTTAAAGGGCCATTTCCTTCCTCAACGCGAAACACCTACTTGCTTACTATGGTGGACGAACATTCATGCTTTCCCTTTGTTTCCCCTGTCCCAATATGCTAACTTCCACAGTGATCAAATGCCTCGTTCAGGTCTTTTCCCTTTGCAGTACGGCCAATTTCATCCACTCTGATCGGGGTCCCTCCATCATGTCAAGCGAACTCAAAAGTGATCTTTCCCAATGGGGAATTGCCACAAGTAAAACGACACCGTATCATCCTATCGGTAATGGACAGGTTGAGAGATACAACGCTATCATTTGGAATGCTGTTCATCTTGCACTGAGGTCACGCAACCTACCAGACCAGCAGTGGGAAACTGTGCTCTCTGACGTGTTGCATTCCATCAGGTCACTTCTTTCTACATCCAGCAATGTCACTCCTCACAAACAATTCTTCGGGTTCCAGCGTCGCTCCACTCATGGGACGTCCCTACCATCATGGTTGGCAGCTCCCGGCCCTGTGCTGCTCCGAAGATTCGTCCGATCTTCTAAGAATGATCCCCTCATCGACGAGGTGGAACTAACAGACGTTAATCCCACTTACGTGCACGTGCGGTACCCTGATGGCCGGGAGTCTAACGTTACACTCCGAGATCTGGCTCCCTGTCCAACCGGTCCCACGGACCCAACCGATTGAGGAATCCATAGTAATGATGCCGACAATCTGCGCTCCTTTGAGGATGACGCCCTACCTGGGACATCAAGGGATCTGCCGGCTACTCCGCCGGATCAACTCAGGGAGCAGAGCGCTCCCCACGGGATGGCCACCCGAAGCCAGGACGCCGGTCAATCTCTGGCTACCGAGCGAGATGAAGCCAGCTCTGCGCCTGTGGGGACCCGCACCCGGAGTCACGATCTCCCCAGCCTCCCTCAGGTCGATCAAGGTGACACGGGCCCTGTCAATCTATTGGTCCGAACCAAGTGACCCAGGGACCAAGACACGGTCCGAGGAGACCTGCCTTCCGGCCACAAACAGAGATCTAAAAGACTGCGGCTATTCGTGGTCCGTCTAATCTGCTGGAAGGAAGTCGTCGGACTTCCAAATTTTTCAGGCGGGAAGAATGTCATGAATCTTACCATTCATGTAGAAATGACTCAAGAGATAACACTGGGCGGCCAGCTGGTGGCGCCGTCCAAGGAAAGTATAAATACTCGGGCGTGGGCCCAGCTTGTTCAGGATGTTTCTGTAACCAGGAACTAGCGATGTAACTGGAATCTCATGGTTGTGAAACAGTTGATTAAAGCCTTGTTTTATACTCAAACCAAGTGCTTAGTAGTTTTCTTACGTCAAACGGCAAAATAGTAAACAAATGTAATCACACAAACTTCGACCTTCACCACAAACATTCCCACCATTTATTTACACATCCTACTGTTGGGCCTTCGAGGGTGATCTCAATCCCCTGCGCACTTACCCCTTCCCACCCTACTGCTCCTCCGTAATGTGGCCCCAGTGGCTGCAGCAAGGCTGGCGAGATCCAGAGACTGCAGTTGGCCTTGAAGGACACCCTCGACCAGCTCTGGGCCTGGAGGGCCCGGCTGCAGACTGCACCAACTCTGCATGGGCGGCAGCGGTCTGGGCTGGCTGTGTTGCAGGCCTTGGAAGTGCAATGGGGAAGTGGCAGTAGTGGGAGCAGGAATGCTGTCATCCTGAGAGAGAACAGTACCTTCCTGCTCGACTGACACACTGCCACTCCCATGGGGCAGGACCTCAACATCTGGAGCAATCTGCTTGAGCACAGATTGCTGGCCTGCTGCGGTCCTGTGAGATCCCTGAGGGACTGTGGGTGACCCAGCGAGGATGGCAGCAGTCAGAGCTTGCGTGACATCAATCTGAGACTGCATGAGAGCAGTCTGTGATTGGATGGCACCAGCCAATGACTCAATTGCAGCACTAAGCCGTTGCGTCGGCCTGTGCTGCAATGGATCCTGCCACCTCACCTATTATACGCAGCATGGGCTCTGGGTCCCCACGGTCTCCCTGCAATTCCACCATCCACTGCAACGAGGCAAGGATGGGTTCAAGGGTTTGTGTACAGATGACAGCTGTGCCAGCGGCGGATTCCTCCACACTCCTAGCCAGTCCATCCATGCTTTCAGGCACCCTTGCCATTGCACCCTTGAGCTCAGTGTGCATGCTCAAGATCTGGCTATTCATGGCCGCGATGGCGAGGTCCTCATCCGAGTCCTGTGCAGCAGAACTCGCGCGCGTACTCACCCTCTGGGGAGATGGCCCCCGAGATTCCCTACCCCCATTGTGTTGCTGCAGCCCGCTGGGTCCAGGAGCTTTGCCCTCATCAGACCCTACCCCTCTGCTCCCCTCCAGGGAAGGCGTGGCCCCAGTGTCTGAATTATCACCCTCGGGAGATGCCGGCAGTGAGGCTCCAGCTTCGTCTTCCTCCTCCTCGCCTGGGGCGTCGCTGCCACTGGCAGGCTGAGGGACAGGCTGGTGAGCTGGTGGTTCACTATCTGAAAGCAGGGAGATACAAGAGTGGCTTTAGTGTGAGGACAGGGGGGCAGGAAGGGAGCAAGGACTGGAGTGTAAGATTCTCAAAATTCACAGATCCCCAAAACTCAGAGAAAAACCCTAAAGAAAAGAACTTTGGATCTTTTCTAAATATTTCAGGATGATAAAATGTATTGGGCCTAACAGAGGGAGATTCAAGGTCAAAAACCAAGATTTGGTATTTTAAAAAGGCATGTTTGGGCTTGTAAAGGAAAAGGCTGCAACAGGAGATGGGATCAACCTCTGTAATAGACAGTTTGAGTATTGGAGTTAATCAAACTGTCTGGGGAACTGTCTAACGTCACTCAGCCCCTATCAGACAATTTACATTCTAACAATAGACCCACAGAAGAGCAGTCCCCACCCAAATTACAGGACCCATCCAAAACATGCATAAAACAAATCACCTTGCCCAACTCCATAGAAATCTCAGGCCCAGTCAGGAAACTCGAAACCTGAGCACAATGACTACAATCAAGTAAGAGCTCAACAGCTCATGGAACCATCCCGAAACCACTTCACACATTCATAAACAAGTTACTATTAACGAGCCCGCCAAAATCTTACAATAAACCGGGACTGATTTGCCGCGCAGATTAGGAGGCCCCAATTAGTATAATGGAAGGCCTGTTTTCTCAAGAAGTACAGTTCAGCAGTTATACAGTTACAACAAGTTCTCTGCAAGCTCTACAGTTCTGGGCAGTTCTCAGGAGTTCATCGAGTTCGAAGAAGTTCACAGTTCTGGAAGCAGGTCAACACGCAAGAAGAAACCAGAGCAACAGTTTCAGTGACGATCAGACACCTTGTGGCAACAAGGGCCTTACGAAACAAACAACCGAATATTACCACCAACCAACCGGGTAATATTGGGCCACCGCGACCAAAGAGAACCAACTCGAGAGAAAGCCGAAGATTCACAAGTTTTCCACTCTGCAATCTATTCCTGACTTACCCCTGGGTAAGATTTTTACTTGAAAAGACTCTAAACCCTATCTCAAACAGAAGAAAAGTGGGTGCTCACCCGATAAATCCAATACGCACCCTACCGCATCAGCGGACTCGTGAAGACTGACCAGACACGTAGTTGAAGTCCTCTACCGCGTCCGGGGTATGGCAGGCACCAACCAACACATCCAGCGAACCCCGAAACCGCGACCCAGCTCAACCGTCAAGGATTCATTTGGTGAACATTATCCCTGGTCCTCTAAAGACCAACTTAGCTAGTAAAGTGGGATTGGGAGGGGTGAGGTATTTTTCTACTGTAATTTCCCTCGTGTGTATCGAAGTGTTCCCCATTTTATTAGAGTGTTAAGATTGTTGTGTTATATTTTCTCTCTTGAATAAAGATCAAAGTTTCTTGCACCAAAACCAGTTGTCTGCTGCACTTTTGTCACAACCCCCAAATAAGTCCAAGGTCTAGAACCAAGGGAGTGGGAGCGATTCGAACCGCTCATAAGTCAGATGTGAAGCTGACACACACCACCACCCCCTACAGGAGACAGTTAGTTGGATTGAAAGTGTAAAAGGCTGGTGTTGTGAGGGGGAAGTGGTATGAGAGAGGAGAGAAAGCTGATGAACATATCATTGCTGTCCACCAAGGGGGTCGACCTCTCCAGCGGCCACGGCACCTATGACCTGGCTGGCAATGATCCTGTGCACTCTTGCCTCCAAATCGGTCAGGGGATGTAGGTCAGCCGGTTCTCCTCCCATGCGTTGTTGCTCCCGCCTGTTATGAGAGAGCTTGGCCTGTAAGAAAAAGGATGGCATCTGAGTGAGTGTGCAGCCATGTGCTTGCCTGATGTGCCTCCTGTAGTTGAATAGCCCTTAATGTATGCAGCCATGTGCTTGCCTGATATGCCTCCCATAGTTGAATAGCCCTTAATGTGTGCAGCCATGTGTTTGCCTTATGTGCCTCCCATAGTTGAATAGCTCTTAATGTGTGCAAGGTGTGGAATGTGCATGTGTCTTTTATGAGATGGCCATAGGCCTTGGATGAGTGCTGTGCATTTGGGTTTTTAAACCCTCTGGCCACAGAGTGAAGTTGAGATGGAGAGATGGAGAGGTATTGAAAAGCATCCACTCAGCCTGACCACCCGAGTGAGATCGTTGAACTTCTTCCTACACTGAGTGACTCCTCGGCACCAGGCTCCTTGAGGAGACGTGCTCAGCCACCTTCTTCCACACTCTTCGGTACTCCCGGGGCAGTGGCCTCCTGCCACTCTCTGGGTACGGCACTGCCCGTCGCCGCTCGACAGCGCCAACCAGAGCCACCAAGGCCTGGTCACTAAAGTGACGAGCTCTCTCCCTGGGTCTATCCATCACTCCTCTCAGCACAGTGGTGGCAGCACCAGAGTCAACACTACAATGAGCAGGTTGTGGCTGGCTAGCAAGACGACCCCTCCCCTTTAAGAACTGGATGGCACCAGTCTGTCTGGTTTCCATGGTAACTGACATTGCCTGAGCTTCGGTAGCGTTCTGTGGTAGCGCCTCGCTCCCCGGCGTTAGCGCCTTAAGAGAGGTGTGTAGCACCTGATTTAGCGCTCAAATCACCTCCAGGGGCAATAGAGGCGAATTTTGCAGTCGGAGGCGATAATTAGCGCCGGGCGCTAAACTTTGCGCCCGGCCGATTTTAGCGCCCCAAAATGGGGATACCTGTAATGATCAGTAACATGTCATCCTAGAATGGTACACTAGGTGGAGCTGTATGTATATACGAGTGGGCTACCCACGATGCACGAGGCTACCCACAAGGCAGTAGTCAAGATGGATGCGTGCACATGAAGTCCACATGGCTGAATAAAGTGACTAGCTCAAGCTAGCTGTTCATAATGATAATGTCTATTTATTTATGAACATAACATGGTACCAGGATTGGTAAAATCTGCTGAAAATTGTGAAACGGGACATGGAGACTTTGAAGCCACCGGAGGGTTTGAAACTCACGGGGAATGTCGACTGCAATTGGCGGACTTTCAAACAACGATTCGAACATTGCTGCCATCGGATTCGGTACGAAGCCAGACGCAAGGAAAATAGCATTGCTGCTCACGGTTGCAGGCCCACAGGTGATAGAGGTATTTAATACATTTGTATTTGATCAAGATTGGACGATGTGCTAAAGAAGTTTGATACACATTGTTCTCCCAAAAAGAACGAAACCTATGAGAGGAACGTGTTCCGTTCACGGACACAGCAGCAAAATCAGACTTTTGATAGCTTTATGACCGATCTGAAACTGAAAGCACAGACATGTAATTTCTCTGAACTGAAATTATCCATGATTCGTGATCAGATTGTGTTTGGTATTCATGATAAAAAGGTCAGGGAACGTCTGTTGAGAGAAACTGAACTAACATTGGAAAATACTGTGAAAATATGCCAAGCCAGTGAGCTAGCGCAAAAGCACGCGAAGACTTTCAGTGAAATTAATAATAATGCGATTGTAGTAAGTGATAGTGCTGCTGTCGGTGCTGTGTCCTACAAAGGAAAGAAACGTGGGCAGAACAGAAATGAAAAGCAATTGGAGGAAGGAATTTTTAATTGTAAACGCTGTGGTTACAAACACCAGTCACGACAATGCCCAGCGTTTGGGAAAAAGTGCACAAAATGTTATGGAAAGAATCACTTTGCCAAACAATGCTTTTCAAAAGTAAAAACAAAGAAAGGGCAACAAGTCAATGTGATTGAGGACACTGATTTAAGGTAGCCATTTTCTGTACGAATGGTGTCATTTGACAACGTAGAAAAGGATACAGAAAATGTGCAGCCCTCAGGAATGGACAATGCTGAATGTAAAGTTAATGCAGTAAAAGAGGACAAATGGATGATGCCACTGCAGGTAAATGGAGCATTAGTTACATTGAAACTAGACACTGGGGCAAAAGCAAACTTAATCAGTATGAGTGACATTAAAAACATGAAAGAAAAGCCCAAAATACAGAAAAAGTCAGTACTACTGAAGGACTATAATGGACAGAAAATAGATAGCTTAGGTATATGCAGACTTAAAGTGACAGTCAAAGACAAAGTGCATCATCTCATGTTTTCTGTTGTGGCTGAAGGACTTGATTCACTACTAGGTGACAAAGCTTGTGAGGACTTAGAACTGGTCAAGAGAGTCTACCGTATAAACTGTGCCATAAGCAGACCAGATGACTCGGTGGATTCTGTAGTGAGTAATTTCCAGGATGTGTTCAAAGGATTTGGAGTTCTACCATTCACTTACAAGATCCAGCTAAAGGAACATAACAATACCCAATTGAGTTTTAGTGAACAGGTCATTAAAGCCATCAGCACAATATTCTGAGGCTGTTAAAAAATCAGCAGAATGTTGGGATGTATAGCAAGGGGTATAATTTATAAATCGAGGAAAATTATTTTAAAATAGCAAAATACTGCGGATGCTGGAAATCTGAAATAACAACAGAAAACGCTGGAAAAACTCAGCAGGCCAGGCAACATCCCGTGCAAGCGCAGGAGTTGCAACACCTGCCCTTTTACCTCCTCCCTTTCCACTGTCCAGGGCCTTAAACACCCCTTCCAGGTGAAACAGCGATTTCCTTGTACTTCTTGCAATGCAGTATACTGCATTCGCTGCTCACGATGCGTTCTCCACTACATTGGGGAGACCAAACACAGATTAGGCGACCACTTTGCAGAACACCTCCGTTCAGTCCGTAAGCGTGACCCTGAGCTTCCGGCCGCCTGTCACTTTAATTCATCGCTTCACTCCCACCCCCAGAGACCCCCACACACACTGACACACTTCCAGAGACCTCTCTCTGTCCTCAGCCTATTACATTGTTCCAATGTAGCTCAACGTAAACTCGAGGAACATCACCTCATCTTTCGACATTGAGTTCAACAATTTCAAACTATAACCCCTGCCCCCATTTTTCATGCTGTATGATTTTGCCATTCCCATTTGCAACATTTTGTCTTTCCTAAATAACAACAGAAAACGCTGGAAAAACTCAGCAAGCCAGGCAACATCCGTAGAAGGGTTTCGACCCGAAACGGTGACTCTGTTTCTCTCTCCACGGATGTTGCCGGGCCTGCTGAGTTTTTCCAGCATTTTCTGTTGTTGTTTCGGATTTCCGGCATCCACAGTATTTTGCTATCATTTTATCTTTCCTGCCTCTTTCAAAAGCACAGTAGATTCCTTCAATGCCCGCTGTCTCTGCACCTGCTTAATATCTGTTACATCTCCAGCTTTTTCCAGTTCTGATGAAGGGTCCCAGACCTGGAACGTTAACTCTGTTTCTCTCTCCATGGATGCTGCCTGGCCTGCTGAGTTTTTCCCGCGTTTCTGAGACTATTTTAAAACTGTATTTGGCCCTGGTGAGACCTCATCTGGAGCACGACGTGCACTTTTGATTTTCCTATTTCAAAGAGGATAGTCAGCTATTGGAAGGGCTAGAGAAGAGCTGCATTGTTGGTCCCAGAACCTAAGGGATTGATGTTTGAGGAAAGATTGCCTACCCTGGGTCCTTTCTATCTAGAAAAGAGAGGGGATATGATAGAAGTGTTTAAAATGATGAAAGGTTTGGACAAATTGGATCCGTCTTTCAGATGAGACGTTAAACCGAGGCCCCTTCTGCTCTTTCAGGCGGACGTAAAAGATCCCATGGCACTATTTCAAAGAAGAGCAGGGGAGTTATCCCCGGCGTTCTGGCCAATATTTATCCCTCAATCAACATCACTATAAAAAAACAGATTAGCTGGTCATTATTACGTTGCTGTTTGTGGGAGCTTGCTGTGCACAAATTGGCTGCCGCGTTTCATACATTACAACAGTGACGACACTTCAAAAAGTACATCATTGGCTGTAAAGTGCTTTGAGGCGTCCGGTGGTCATGAAAGGCGCTATAGAAATGAAAGCCTTTCTTTTTCTTCAAGTAAGAATTTCTGCCGTTTGCAGAATGTAAGCACAAGAGGTCATAAATTTACAAATTAAGGACAATAAAAGAAAATAGGAATTGTGGGAAGAACTGCTTTTTACTCAAAGTATGGTCAGTATGTGGGACAGATTAATAGCATGGGTGGTGGAATAAGAAACCTTAATGGGCTTAAAGAATGAACTAGACAGATTCTTGTCAAGACATGTGATTCAGGTATATTAGAAGTGCACCAACTAAATACGGTGGATAGCTGAGATAGATGGACAGAAGGTCTTCACCTGCCTGAAACTGGTATTATATTCATAAAGTCCTAGGCTCGATTTTCCATTCAGAGACAACAGAATGTTCCCCAGCAGCAATATTGGTAGAAAACTCTGTTACTATTTTGCTTGTTAAATTTTGTTGTCCCTACTGTTACCAGGCAAAGTCTTGGGGCTGGATTTTCATTCAGAAGTCGGGAAGGAGGCAGGACTACAACTTTTGGGTTGCAGTCCCGCCTCCATCGAGATGCGGCCAATCCACGCGATTTTCACTTGATTGATCTTGTTGAGCCTGCCCAGCGGGCTCAGCAGGCCAATTAAGGGCCACCCGGCAACAGGTGACGTCACAGACTGAAATTTCATCAGTCAAGACATGTTGACAGATGAAATATCAATGTTTCACAGCTGTTTGAAGCTGTCAAACACTGACAGTCTTACTTTTAACCTGAGTCCTTCTCCACAGACTCAGTTAGAAATCTCGCCGGCACTGAAAGCTGCAGGCTGTCACTTTTGACAGCTCGCGGCCATTCTGCTTTCTGTGCCGGCTGAATGATGGACTCCCGAAACATAGAGGAAGGAAGGCTGTAAAGGTAAGTACAGATAAGTTTCAGGAATAAACCGTCATGCCAGATGGAGTCGAAAGCCTTCTGGAAATCTACAAAGCATGCGTAGATTTTGCTTTTGTTATGGTGAACGTGTTTGTCAATTAGGGTCTGTAGGGTGAAGATATGATCGGATGTTCTATAGTTTGGCAGGAATCCAATTTGGCTTTTACTCAAGACATTGTGCTCTTCAAGGAAGTTTATAAGTCTTTTGTTTATGATGCTACAGAATACCTTCCCCAGGTTACTGTTTACACAGATGCCTCGATAGTTGTTTGGGTCGATTTTGTCCCCACTTTTGTATATGGGTGTTATGAGTCCTTTGTTCCAGATGTCAGGGAAATAACCGACACTCAGAACCAAGTTGAAGAGTTTTAGGATAGCCAGTTTCAGTTTGTCGTCTGTGTGTTTAATCATCTCGTTTAGTATGCCGTCTGTCCCGCAAGCTTTTCCTGGTCGCAGGTCCTTGAGTTTTTCAAGAAGTTCTTTTTCTGTTATTATGGCGTCTAGCGGGTTTTGGTTATCTTTTATGGCCATTTCAAGCTTTTCAAGTTTTTTGCGTATTTGGTGTTGCTCTGGTCCTAGTGTGTTTTTCTGGTATAATTTTTCAAAGTGGTTTACCCATGTGTCCCCATTTTGAATGGACAAATCGTCGTGTTGTTTTTTGTGTAGTGTTTTCAAGTTGTCCCAGAAACAATTCGACTCAATGGATTCCTCCATGGAGCTGAGTGTATTCTTAATAAATTGCTCTTTTTTGGTCCTGAGTGTGTTTCTGTATTGTGTTAGCGTCTGACAATAAGTAAGGCGTAATTCCTCGTTTTCTGGATGTCTGTGTTTTTGGTTTGATAGTTTTCTAAGTTTTTTCCTCATGTTATGGCAATCATGGTCAAACCATTTTTCATAGTTTTTTGTTTTGGGTTTGTTCTTGCGAGCTTTCAAGTTTGCATTTGTTGCCAAATTATCAAAAATATTGTTTAGTTTACTAACTGCCCGGTTTACGCCTTCTTTATTGTGAGTGTATATGTTATCCAGAAAGGTGTCTAAGAGAGCTTGAGTTGATGCATTGCTAATTGTTTTCTGGTATTTTTCCGTGTCGTTTTTGGCCCATCTGTACGATTTTTTGGTGTTGTACAGTTTACTGGGTTGTGTTTCTATGTTGTTTGTTTCTGTCTTTTTGAGAAACATAGTAATTTGACTGTGATCTGACAGTGTTGTTTGTGGTTTGACTGTGAATGCTCTGAAAGAGGATGGGTCCAAGTCTGTAATCATATAGTCTACTGTGCTGCAGCCAAGAGGTGAGCAGTAGGTCGATCTTCCTAGGAGGTCTCCTATGAACCTACCATTGACAATGTACAGACCCAGGTTTCGACAGAGCTGTAGTAGCTGTTTACCGTTGGTATTTGACTGCTTGTCGCAGTTATGCCTGTATGGAAGGGAAGGGATGTCAAAGTGGTTATTCCCGAATACGTAATTGTTTCCCTGATTATTGGTGAAGTCTGGTTCTTCGCCCGTTCTTGAATTGAGGTCCCCACAGATCAACACGTTCCCCTGGGCCTGGTATTGGATAATTTCCCCCTCCATGTTGGAGAAGGTGTCCTCTTTGTAGTACGGGGAATCGATTGGAGGGATATAAAGTGCGCAAATGTAAACATCTTGGGTGTTTGAGATAATCTCCCTCTCAAGTTTGAGCCACATATGGTTTTCGCCCTTTTTTATAAATTTGATGTAATTCTTAAGTTCTGTTTTAAACCAGATCAGTATGCCTCCGGAGTCTCTGCCTTGGGTTACACTTGGTAATTTATTGGAGGGGACCACTAGCTCAGTGTACCCTTGGGGACAGCCGGTGTGTCCTTTTCCTTTATACCAAGTTTCCTGTAAAATGATAATATCTAGATCTTTAGTTTCCTCTATGAACTCTGGGGTCCTACTCTTCACTTCTCGCAGTGAAGAGCGTAGACCTTGGATATTCCAGGTCGAAATATATAAGGATTTCATGTTAAGTTTTATCTTTTTCTATGCTAGGTTAAAGAGTGGTACGTGTTTGTCGTGTCTAAGTGTGGGGGAAAAAAAAGATCACCCCAGTTGTCTACAAAAGTTAATACAATTTGGTTACAGTTCTTTCTATTAATTAGTCCTTGATCCATAAGGCGGAAGTAGATGCTGCTGCACATCTGCTTATTGTCTCTTAATGGATTGTTTCTGTCTGAGGTATTGCGTACGTCCTGTGCATCTCTCCCTCTGTCTGGCTGGTAGCGGTCCTATTCCCCTGTGGGACAGGAGTGGTGCAGGTCTGATAATGTTGTTTTGCATGGGGATCCTCTCCGGTCTCGGTTGGTGTGGTGGTGGTCTTTGTAGTGTTCCTGATATGTACCCCGCTGATCTCTGGTGGTCGGGGGGGGGGTCCTCTTGGAGTCTGGGTATGGACCCGGTTAAAAGCGACGTCCTTCAGGGCTTTAGCAAAGATCGATATTTTTTGCCTTTGGATGTGGACGTGGTCGTAAAGACATTCTTCATCGAGGGTGGGGTGTTGGGCCAGGTGTACGTTGTGGTTTGATTCGCATTCTGTTGCTATGCTGGCATTTATCTCATGAATTGTGTTGTTGTTGAAGTCTGTTCTCGGCAATATTGTGGAAACAGTGATTCTAGTGTTTGGAAATGTACTGCTTGCCTTCCTAATCATTGCTCTGAGCGATGTTGCTACCTCTTTCTGTTTGGCCTTTAGGTCATTTGTGCCCGTGTGTATTATTATGTGTTGGGGGGAGCCTAATCTGGCTTTGGTCAGCCATCCCATGGCTCTGTCTGTTGTTGGGCACCAAATCTTTTCTACTTTACTTCTAGGGAAGAGCTTTTTCTCCCATAGAAATTTCCCATTTGAGTCTATGAGTATTACGACGTCAGCCTTGTTTGTGTTTACTGTCTGGTGGCTTTCGCCTGGACTCATAGTGTGTGTGCTGGGCTGGGGTGTCTGGTGTGTGCGTACCTCTTGTGAGCGGCTCGCTTGTGGTTCCATGGTGGTGGGGGAAGATTGCGAGTCAGCATGCTGGTCGGTCTGTGTGGCACCCCTTGTATTGTGTGTCTGTTGCTTTTGTTCCGTGTGGGAGTGCAGCCGTTCCGTCCGGCTCTGTCTTGTCTTATCTCTAGTCTCTGGTTGCTGGTCTAATGGTGTTTTCTCTCCTCTATGGCTCTCTTCTTTTTCCTGCAGCTCTTTCACCTGATTCTTAAGTAGATTCACCTGGTTATCAAGTCTATTCAGCTCTCTCTTGTGTCTCTCCCTCTCCTGCTTTTGTTTGTCATTCAATTTGAGGACCTCCTCTCTAAGTTTAACCATCTCTATCTCTAATTGATAAAATTTATCTTTTGGTTGTATCTGGCTGTGTGATCCCGGGGTATGTGTCTGGTCGGCCCTGGAAGGCTCACTCACTTCCTGGCTAAGCTGGTCGGCCCTGGAAGGCTCACTCACTTCCTGGCTATGCTGCTCTTCTCTTGGTGGGCTGGGAATGGCAGGGGAACTATGTGTGGCTTCCTCCGTGGTAGTTATGCTGGGGTTTGTCATTTGTATCGTGTGGCTGTGGTTCCCCGGGGTTAGTGTCTGGTTTGAACTGTGTGGCTCGTTCATCCCTTGACCATGCAGATTTTCTCCTGGTAAGTTGTCAATGTTGGGGGGAGTGCGGGCCACTCTGGGGCTGTTCATTCCCCTCGTAGTTGATCTTTTCAGTGTCCTGAAGGCCGTTGCAAATTTGTCGAGGTTGCCTTGCACTAATATTGTTCCGGTATTGTACGCGTTGACAGTCGTGATTGAACTGTCTCCTGGTGTGTTAATTTTCATTATGGACCCATTTGCGGTATTTTTTAGCTTAACACTGGTATAGTGTGATTTTATTGCTCTGATCCAAGCCGCTGGCTGATCTGAGTAGAATATGAGGTTACTTTTTGTCCCATTGTTGTAACAGTCAGTAAAGAGAGTTTCTGGTTTTTCTCTCATCTGAGCATGCTTGATCGTTTTTATAGCTTTTTTTGTGGTGTTGGGGGGAATCTGGAAGCGGGGCTGTTGTGGATCTTCTGATTCGCTCATTTTTGGTAAAGTATTGTTGATCTTAGAATAAGCTTTTCTGGGGCCCCGGGTTTGGTGTTACCCTCTCCCTGTTCGCGAACTTTCCCGGTCCCCCTCTCCGACCCCGTGGTCCCTGGGCCTCGGCTCCTGGGTTCACCCTTCTCAGGTCTGAGTCTGTGAGCCACTGTTTCCCGGTGCCTTCGGGCTGTTCCCCTCCCCCTCAGAGGTCTCTGGGCCTCTGTTTCGGCCTGGCTCCTCGGGCCTTTCCCTGGGCCTCCCTCCCTGGGCCCTGTACTCACGGTCTTGGTTGCGAGCCTTCTGGTTGCTCTCCTTCTCCTCAGAGGTCTCTGTGCCTGCTGGCCTGGCTCCTCGGGCCTTTCCCGTGCTGGATTGTTGGGCTGTGGCCCGAGTCCCCTCGGCTGTGCTGATTGCTGGATTTCCGGGCTGCGTTCCGAATCTCCTCGGCTGTGCCGATTTCTGCGATGCGGCCCGAGTCCTCTCCGCTGTGCCGATTGCCGGGCTGCGTTCCGGATCTCCTCGGCTGTGCCGATTTCTGGGATGCGGCCCGAGTCCCCTCGGCTGTGCCGGTTGCTGGACCGCTGGGCTGCGGCCCGAGTCACCTCGCCTCCTCGAACTCGGTCCCGATGCCGCCGACTCAACCACCGCTGCTGAAGCCCCGTGTGGCTGCCGTTCACTGGTTTGTGTAGTTCTTCTCTTGTTTCTTTTTTTTTTTGCTTTGGCTTTTTTTTTCCTCTATTTTCCTCTGGGTTTTTTTTTCTTTGGTAGTCTTTCTGGCGGTCTTTTCCTTCTCTACTTTGTCTAGACTAATCTAAACTTAAACTAACCTAAACTAAACTAACTTAACTAGAACTAAATTTAATTTTAAAACCTTTTTAAAAATTGAAATGAAATGAAACTTTTTTTTCCCCACTTTAGACACTAAAAACAGTAAAATCTCAGCAGCCCATCTTCAGCATGTGTATTCACTCCACTGATACACTCCCAGAGACCCCCAAACACACTGACACACTCCCAGAGACCCACACTCACACTGACACACTCCCAGAGATCCCCACACACACTGACACACTCCCAGAGACCCCCACACACACTGACATACTCGCAGAGACTCCCACACACACTGACACACTCCCAGAGACCCCCACAAACACTGACACACTCCCAGAGACGCCCACACACACTGACACACTCCCAGAGACCCACACTCACACTGACACACTCCCAGAGATCCCCACACACACTGACACACTCCCAGAGACCCCCACACACACTGACATACTCGCAGAGACTCCCACACACACTGACACACTCCCAGAGACCCCCACAAACACTGACACACTCCCAGAGACGCCCACACACACTGACACACTCCCAGAGACCCACACTCACACTGACACACTCCCAGAGACCCCCACACACACTGACACTCCCAGAGACCCCCACACATACTGAAACACCCCCAGAGACCCCCACACACACTGACACACTCCCAGAGACCCCCACAAACACTGACACACTCCCAGAGACCCCCACACACACTGACACTCCCAGAGACCCCCACACATACTGAAACACCCCCAGAGACCCCCACACACACTGATACACTCCCAGAGACCCCCACACACACTGACACACTCCCAGAGACCATCACACACACTGACACACTCCCAGAGACCCCCACACACACTGACACACACCCAGAGACCCCCACACACACTGACACACTCCCAGAGACCCCCACACACACTGACACACTCCCAGAGGCACCCCCACACACACTGACACACTCCCAGAGACCCCCACACACACTGACACACTCCCAGAGACCCCCACGCACAGACACATTCCCAGAGAGCCCCCCACACACAATACAATACAATACAATACAAATCGCTTTATTGGCATGATAAGGTACATCTTATGTTGCCAAAGCATCAAAATACATTTATGGTTGAACACATAAACGCGGTTCCATTCATACAGTGTATAAACAGGTATATCCCTGAGTTTATAAATATATTTTCGCTTTGTTTATATATACTCTTGTCTTAGTTTACTGGTTGTCCCTCTGTTCATGGCAAGCTGTAACATAGTGTGCCGCCAGTGTTACACAGCTTCTCTCCTCCCCCAGTAGGAATGGGAGTTTTTGGTTGTCAGTCAGATTTCTGAATTCAGGGCATATTTGTGAGAATTTTTGATAGAAATTCTCTCTGATGCCCTGATATTTTCCACAGGCTGTGAGGAAGTGCATCTCTGTCTCAACTACTCCCTGACTGCAGTGAGAGCATATCCTGTCTTCTCTTGGCAGCCTGGTCTGCCTGTATCTGCCTTTTTCGATCGCTAGGCTATGTTCGCTAAGTCTGTACCTTGTCAAGGTTCTTCTCAGTTTGTTATCCTTTACCATGGTCAGGTAATCAGCTATGTTGTATTGTCTGTTTAGGGCCAAGTAGCAATTGAGTTTGCTTTGGGTTTTTGTTGTTTCTGCCCAATATGACAGATATTTTTCCTTTTGCTTAGCGACGATTGTGTTGGGTCGAATTCTTTGTGTTACCCTGTCACTGTCCTGGGGCTGGTTATTGTTAGTATTGTTATTAGTTACTTTATTGAGTCCCAGGACTAGTTGACTGAGGGTATTCTTCTTTATGGTCAGCTCTTGGCATTTCAGGGCGTCGTAGTGATAGCATTGGGGGTTGCTCATTTGTAGGTGATTCCAAAATTTGGTGGCTCTTTTTTGGATAGTGATTATTAATGGGTATTGGCCTAGTTCCGCCCTGCATGCGTTGTTTACTGTTTTCCTTTGAGTCCGGAGGATACTTTTACAGAATTCCGCATGTAGGATCTCAATTGGGTGTTTGTCCCATTTTGCAAAATCTTGTTGTGTTAGTGGTCCCCAGACCTCACTGCCATAGAGTGCAATTGGTTCAATTACTGATTTGAAAATTTTGAGCCAAATGCTAATTGGGATTTCTATTTGGATTGATTTTTTGATGGCATAGAAAGCCCTTCTTGCTTTCTCTTTCAGTTCATTCACAGCCAGTTTGAAGTTTCCCGTAGAACTGATTTTTAAGCCCAAGTATGTGTAGTGAGTGGTTTGTTCAATTTTGGTTGTTCCTACTGTGAAATTTATTGTGGGTCCATGTTGTTTGGATCTTTGCTGGAACACAAGGACTTTGGTTTTTTGGGGATTTATTGTCAGGGCCCAAGTCTGGCAGTACGACTCCAGCAGGTCCAGGTTCTGCTGTAGACCCTCCTTAGTTGGTGACAGCAGAACCAGGTCGTCGGCATAGAGGAGGAATTTAACCTTGGATTCATATAGGGTGAGGCCGGGTGCTGTAGATTGTTCAAGTAGTTTTGCCAATCCATTAATGTAAATATTAAAGAGTGTCGGTGAGATTGGCGAGCCCTGCGTCACCCCCCGCCCCTGTGGAAAGTATTTTGTTTGTTTGTCTCCAATTTTAACTGCACATTTATTGTTTGTATACATTGATTTAATTACATCATATGTTTTCCCTCCTACCCCGCTTTCGATAAGTTTCAGGAATAAACCGTCATGCCAGATGGAGTCGAAAGCCTTCTGGAAATCTACAAAGCATGCGTAGATTTTGCTTTTGTTATGGTGAACGTGTTTGTCAATTAGGGTCTGTAGGGTGAAGATATGATCGGATGTTCTATAGTTTGGCAGGAATCCAATTTGGCTTTTACTCAAGACATTGTGCTCTTCAAGGAAGTTTATAAGTCTTTTGTTTATGATGCTACAGAATACCTTCCCCAGGTTACTGTTTACACAGATGCCTCGATAGTTGTTTGGGTCGATTTTGTCCCCACTTTTGTATATGGGTGTTATGAGTCCTTTGTTCCAGATGTCAGGGAAATAACCGACACTCAGAACCAAGTTGAAGAGTTTTAGGATAGCCAGTTTCAGTTTGTCGTCTGCGTGTTTAATCATCTCGTTTAGTATGCTGTCTGTCCCGCAAGCTTTTCCTGGTCGCAGGTCCTTGAGTTTTTCAAGAAGTTCTTTTTCTGTTATTATGGCGTCTAGCGGGTTTTGGTTATCTTTTATGGCCGTTTCAAGCTTTTCAAGTTTTTTGCGTATTTGGTGTTGCTCTGGTCCTAGTGTGTTTTTCTGGTATAATTTTTCAAAGTGGTTTACCCATGTGTCCCCATTTTGAATGGACAAATCGTCGTGTTGTTTTTTGTGTAGTGTTTTCAAGTTGTCCCAGAAACAATTCGACTCAATGGATTCCTCCATGGAGCTGAGTGTATTCTTAATAAATTGCTCTTTTTTGGTCCTGAGTGTGTTTCTGTATTGTGTTAGCGTCTGACAATAAGTAAGGCGTAATTCCTCCTTTTCTGGATGTCTGTGTTTTTGGTTTGATAGTTTTCTAAGTTTTTTCCTCATGTTATGGCAATCATGGTCAAACCATTTTTCATAGTTTTTTGTTTTGGGTTTGTTCTTGCGAGCTTTCAAGTTTGCATTTGTTGCCAAATTATCAAAAATATTGTTTAGTTTACTAACTGCCCGGTTTACGCCTTCTTTATTGTGAGTGTATATGTTATCCAGAAAGGTGTCTAAGAGAGCTTGAGTTGATGCATTGCTAATTGTTTTCTGGTATTTTTCCGTGTCGTTTTTGGCCCATCTGTACGATTTTTTGGTGTTGTACAGTTTACTGGGTTGTGTTTCTATGTTGTTTGTTTCTGTCTTTTTGAGAAACATAGTAATTTGACTGTGATCTGACAGTGTTGTTTGTGGTTTGACTGTGAATGCTCTGAAAGAGGATGGGTCCAAGTCTGTAATCATATAGTCTACTGTGCTGCAGCCAAGAGGTGAGCAATAGGTCGATCTTCCTAGGAGGTCTCCTATGAACCTACCATTGACAATGTACAGACCCAGGTTTCGACAGAGCTGTAGTAGCTGTTTACCATTGGTATTTGACTGCTTGTCGCAGTTATGCCTGTATGGAAGGGAAGGGATGTCAAAGTGGTTATTCCAGAATACGTAATTGTTTCCCTGATTATTGGTGAAGTCTGGTTCTTCGCCCGTTCTTGAATTGAGGTCCCCACAGATCAACACGTTCCCCTGGGCCTGGTATTGGATAATTTCCCCCTCCATGTTGGAGAAGGTGTCCTCTTTAAAGTACGGGGAATCGATTGGAGGGATATAAAGTGCGCAAATGTAAACATCTTGGGTGTTTGAGATAATCTCCCTCTCAAGTTTGAGCCACATATGGTTTTCGCCCTTTTTTATAAATTTGATGTAATTCTTAAGTTCTGTTTTAAACCAGATCAGTATGCCTCCGGAGTCTCTGCCTTGGGTTACACTTGGTAATTTATTGGAGGGGACCACTAGCTCAGTGTACCCTTGGGGACAGCCGGTGTGTCCTTTTCCTTTATACCAAGTTTCCTGTAAAATGATAATATCTAGATCTTTAGTTTCCTCTATGAACTCTGGGGTCCTACTCTTCACTTCTCGCAGTGAAGAGCGTAGACCTTGGATATTCCAGGTCGAAATATATAAGGATTTCATGTTAAGTTTTATCTTTTTCTATGATAGGTTAAAGAGTGGTACGTGTTTGTCGTGTCACTGACACATTTCCAGAGACCCCCAAACACACTAACACACTCCCAGAGACCCCCACACATATTGACACTCTCCCAGAGACCCCCACACACACTGACACACTCCCAGAGACTCCCACACACACTGACACACTCCCAGAGACCCCCCCACACACTGACACACTCCCAGAGACCCCCACACACACTGACACACTCCCAGAGACTCCACAGACACTGACACACTCCCAGAGACCCCCACACACACTGACACTCTCCAAGAGACCCCCACACACACTGACACACTCCCAGAGACCCCCCTCACACACTGACACACTCCGAGAGACCCCCATACACACTGACACACTCCCAGAGACCCCCACACACACTGCCCACTTCCAGAGACCCCCACACACACTGCCACACTCCCAGAGACCCCCACACACACTGACACACTCCCAGAGACCCCCTCACACACTGACACACTCCCAGAGATCCCCACACACACAGACAGAATCTCAGAGACACCCCCACACACTGCCACACTCCCAGAGACCCCCACACACACTGACATACTCCCAGAGACCCCCACACATACTGACACACTCCCAGAGACCCTCACACACACTGCCACACTCCCAGAGACCCCCACACACATGGACACATTCCCAGAGACCCCCACAGACACTGACACATGCCCAGAGACCCCCACACACACTGACACACTCCCAGAGACCCCCACACACACTGACACACTCCCAGAGACCCCCACACTCACTGACACACTCCCAGAGACCCCCACACACACTGACACACTCCCAGAGACCCCCACACACACTGTCACACTCCCAGAGACCCTCAAACACACTGACACACTCCCAGAAACCACCACACACACTGACGCACTCCCAGAGACCCCCACACACACTGACACACTCCCAGAGACCATCACACACACTGACACACTCCCAGAGACCATCACAGACACTGATACACTCCCAGAGACCCACACACACACAGACACACTCCCAGAGACCCCCACACACACTGACACACTCCCAGAGACCCCCACACACACTGACATACTCCCAAAGACCCACACACACACTGACACACTCGCAGAGATCCCCACAGACACTGACACACTCCCAGAGACACCCACACACACTGACACACTCCCAGAGACCCCCACACACACTGACATAAACCCAGAGACCCCCACACACACTGACACACTCCCAGAGACCCCCACACACACTGACACACTCCCAGAGACCCCCAAACACACTGACACACTCCCAGAGACCCACACTCACACTGACACACTCCCAGAGATCCTCACACACATTGACACACTCCCAGAGACCCCCACACACACTGACACACTCCCAGAGACCCCCACAAACACTGACACACTCCCAGAGACCCCCACACACACTGATACACTCCCAGAGAACCCCACACACACTGACACACGCCCAGAGACCATCACACACACTGACACACTCCCAGAGACCCCCACACACACTGACACACTCCCAGAGACCCCCACACAATTTTTTTTTTTTTTTACAATTAAAATAGCTTTATTGGCATGATAAGTTACATCTTATGTTGCCAAAGCATCAAAATACATTTATGGTTTACCACATAAACGCAGTTCTATTCATACAGTGTATAAACAGGTATATCCCTGAGTGTATAAATATACATTCGCATTGTTTATATATATTCTTTTCTTGGTTTACTGGTTGGCTCTCTGTTCATGGCAAGCTGTAACATAGCGTGCCGCCAGTGTTATACAGCTTCTCTCCTCTCCCAGTAGGAATGGGAGTTTTTGGTTGTCATTCAGATTTCTGAAATCAGGGCATATTTGTGAGAATTTTTGGTAGAAATTCTCCCTGATGCCCTGATATTTTCCACAAGCTGTGAGGAAGTGCATCTCTGTCTCCACCACTCCCTGACTGCAGTGCGAGCATATCCTGTCCTCTCTTGGCAGCCTGGTCTGCCTGTGTCTGCCTTTTTCGATCGCTAGGCTATGTTCGCTAAGTCTGTACCTTGTCAAGGTTCTTCTCAGTTTGTTATCCTTTACCATGGTCAGGTAATCAGCTATGTTGTATTGTCTGTTTAGGGCCAAGTAGCAATTGAGTTTGCTTTGGGTTTTTGTTGTTTCTGCCCAATATGTCAGATATTTTTCCTTTTGCTTAGCGACGATTGTGTTGGGTCGAATTCTTTCTGTTACCCTGTCACTGTCCTGGGGCTGGTTATTGTTAGTATTGTTAGTAGTTACTTCACTGAGTCCCAGGACTAGTTGACTGAGGGTATTCTTCTTTATGGTCAGCTCTTGGCATTTCAGGGCGTCGTAGTGATAGCATTGGGGATTGCTCATTTGTAGGTGATTCCAAAATTTGGTGGCTCTTTTTTGGATAGTGATTATTAATGGATATTGGCCTAGTTCCGCCCTGCATGCATTGTTTACTGTTTTCCTTTGAGTCCGGAGGATACTTTTACAGAATTCTGCATGTAGGATCTCAATTGGGTGTTTGTCCCATTTTGCAAATTCTTGTTGAGTTAGCGGTCCCCATACCTCACTGCCATAGAGTGCAATTGGTTCAATTACTGATTTGAAAATTTTGAGCCAAATGCTAATTGGGATTTCTATTTGGATTGATTTTTTGATGGCATAGAAAGCCCTTCTTGCTTTCTCTTTCAGTTCATTCACAGCCAGTTTGAAGTTTCCCGTAGAACTGATTTTTAAGCCCAAGTATGTGTAGTTAGTGGTTTGTTCAATTTTGGTTGTTCCTACTGTGAAATTTATTGTGGGTCCCTGATGTTTGGATCTTTGCTGGAACACAAGGACTTTGGTTTTTTGGGGATTTATTGTCAGGGCCCAAGTCTGGCAGTACGACTCCAGCAGGTCCAGGTTTTGCTGTAGCCCCTCTTTAGTAGGTGACAGCAGAACCAGGTCGTCTGCATAGAGGAGGAATTTAACCTTGGATTCATATAGGGTGAGGCCGGGTGCTGTAGATTGTTCAAGTAGTTTTGCCAATCCATTTATGTAAATATTAAAGAGTGTCGGTGAGATTGGCGAGCCCTGCGTCACCCCCCGCCCCTGTGGGAAGTATTTTGTTTGTTTGTCTCCAATTTTAACTGCACATTTGTTGTTTGTATACATTGATTTAATTACATCATATGTTTTCCCTCCTACCCCACTTTCGATAAGTTTCAGGAATAAACCGTCATGCCAGATGGAGTCGAAAGCCTTCTGGAAATCTACAAAGCATGCGTAGATTTTGCTTTTGTTATGGTGAACGTGTTTGTCAATTAGGGTCTGTAGGGTGAATATATGATCGGATGTTCTATAGTTTGGCAGGAATCCAATTTGGCTTTTACTCAAGACATTGTGCTCCTCAAGGAAGTTTATAAGTCTTTTGTTTATGATGCTACAGAATACCTTCCCCAGGTTACTGTTTACACAGATGCCTCGATAGTTGTTTGGGTCGACTTTGTCCCCACTTTTGTATATGGGCGTTATGAGTCCTTTGTTCCAGATATCAGGGAAATAACCGACACTCAGAACCAAGTTGAAGAGTTTTAGGATAGCCAGTTTCATTTTGTTGTCTGTGTGTTTAATCATCTCGTTTAGTATGCCGTCTGTCCCGCAGGCTTTTCCTGGTCGCAGGTCCTTGAGTTTTTCAAGAAGTTCTTTTTCTGTTATTATGGCGTCCAGCGGGTTTTGGTTATCTTTTATGGCCATTTCTAGCTTTTCCAGTTTTTTGCATATTTGGTGTTGCTCTGGTCTTAGTGTGTTTTTCTGGTATAATTTTTCAAAGTGGTTTACCCATGTGTCCCCATTTTGAATGGCCAAATCGTCGTGTTGTTTTTTGTGTAGTGTTTTCAAGTTTTCCCAGAAACAATTGGAATCTATGGATTCCTCCATGGAGCTGAGTGTATTCTTAATATATTGCTCTTTTTTGGTTCTGAGTGTGTTTCTGTATTGTGTTAGTGTCTGACAATAAGTAAGGCGTAGTTCCTCGTTTTCTGGATGTCTGTGTTTTTGGTTTGATATTTTTCTAAGTTTTTTCCTCATGTTATGGCAATCTCGGTCAAACCATTTTTCATAGTTTTTTGTTTTGGGTTTGTTGTTGCGAGCTTTCAAGTTTGCATTTGTTGCCAAATTATCAAAAATATTGTTTAGTTTACTAACTGCCCGGTTTACGCCTTCTTTATTGTGAGTGTATATGTTATCCAGAAAGGTGTCTAAGAGAGCTTGAGTTGATGCATTGCTAATTGTTTTCTGGTATTTTTCCGTGTCGTTTTTGGCCCATCTGTACGATTTTTTGGTGTTGTACAGTTTACTGGGTTGTGTTTCTATGTTGTTTGTTTCTGTCTTTTTGAGGAACATAGTAATTTGACTGTGATCTGACAGTGTTGTTTGTGGTTTGACTGTGAATGCTCTGAAAGAGGATGGGTCTAAGTCTGTAATCATATAGTCTACTGTGCTGCAGCCAAGAGGTGAGCAATAGGTCGATCTTCCTAGGAGGTCTCCTATGAACCTACCATTGACAATGTACAGACCCAGGTTTCGACAGAGCTGTAGTAGCTGTTTTCCGTTGGTATTTGACTGCTTGTCGCAGTTATGCCTGTATGGAAGGGAAGGGATGTCAAAGTGGTTATTCCCGAAAACGTAATTGTTTCCCTGATTATTGGTGAAGTCTGGTTCTTCGCCCGTTCTTGAATTGAGGTCCCCACAGATCAACACGTTCCCCTGGGCCTGGTATTGGATAATTTCCCCCTCCATGTTGGAGAAGGTGTCCTCTTTAAAGTACGGGGAATCGATTGGAGGGATATAAAGTGCGCAAATGTAAACATCTTGGGTGTTTGAGATAATCTCCCTCTCAAGTTTGAGCCACATATGGTTTTCGCCCTTTTTTATAAATTTGATGTAATTCTTAAGTTCTGTTTTAAACCAGATCAGTATGCCTCCGGAGTCTCTGCCTTGGGTTACACTTGGTAATTTATTGGAGGGGACCACCAGCTCAGTGTACCCTTGGGGACAGCCAGTGTGTCCTTTTCCTTTATACCAAGTTTCCTGTAAAATGATAATATCTAGGTCTTTAGTTTCATCTATGAACTCTGGGGTCCTACTTTTCACTTCTCGCAGTGAAGAGCGTAGACCTTGGATATTCCAGGTCGAAATATATAAGGATTTCATGTTAAGTTTGATCTTTTATTATGATAGGTTAAAGAGTGGTACGTGTTTGTCGTGTCTAAGTGTGGGAAAAAAAAGATCACATCAGTTGTCTACAAAAGTTAATACAATTTGGTTACAGTTCTTTCTATTAATTAGTCCTTGATCCATAAGGCGGAAGTAGATGCTGCTGCACATCTGCTTATTGTCTCTTAATGGATTGTTTCTGTCTGAGGTATTGCGTACATCCTGTGCATCTCTCCCTCTGTCTGGCTAGGAGCAGTCCTATTCCCCTGTGGGACAGGAGTGATGCAGGTCTGATATTGTTGTTTTGCATGGGGATCCTCTCTGGTCTCGGTTGGTGTGTTGGTGGTCCTTGTAGTGTTCCTGATATGTACCCCGCTGATCTCTGGTGGTCGGGGGGGGGTCCTCTTGGAGTCTGGGTATGGACCCGGTTAAAAGCGACGTCCTTCAGGGCTTTAGCAAAGATCGATATTCTTTGCCTTTGGATGTGGACGTGGTCGTAAAGACATTCCTCATCAAGGGTGGGGTGTTGGGCCAGGTGTACGTTGTGGTTTGATTCGCAGTCTCTTGCTATGCTGGCATTTATCTCATGAATTGTGTTGTTGTTGAAGTCTGTTCTCGGCAATATTGTGGAAACAGTGATTCTAGTGTTTGGAAATGTACTGCTTGCTTTCCTAATCATTGCTCTGAGCGATGTTGCTACTTCTTTCTGTTGGGTCTTTAGGTCATTTGTGCCCGTGTGTATTATTATGTGTTGGGGGGAGCCTAATCTGGCTTTGGTCAGCCATCCCATGGCTCTGTTTGTTGTTGGGCACCAGATCTTTTCTACTTTACTTCTAGGGAATAGCTTTTTCTCCCATAGAAATTTCCCATTTGAGTCTATGAGTATTACGACGTCAGCCTTGTTTGTGTTTACTGTCTGGTGGCTTTCGCTTGGACTCATAGTGTGTGTGCTGGGCTGGGGTGTCTGGTGTGTGCGTACCTCTTGTGAGCGGCCCGCTTGTGGTTCCACGGTGGTGGGGGAAGATTGCGAATCAGTATGCTGGTCGGTCTGTGTGGCACCCCTTGTATTGTGTGTCTGTTGCTTTTGTTCCGTGTGGGAGTGCAGCCGTTCCGTCCGGCTCTGTCTTGTCTTATCTCTAGCCTCTGGTTGCTGGTCTAATGGTGTTATCTCTCCTCTATGGCTCTCTTCTTTTTCCTGCAGCTCTTTCACCTGATTCCTAAGTAGATTCACCTGGTTCTCAAGTAGCTTCAGCTCTCTCTTGTGTCTCTCCCTCTCCTGATTTTGATAGTCATTCATTTTGAGGAAGTCCTCTCTAAGTTTAACCACCTCTATCTCTAATTGATTAAATTTATCTTTTGGTTGTATCTGGCTGTGTGATCCCGGGGTATGTGCCTGGTCGGCCCTGGAAGGCTCACTCACTTCCTGGCTAGGCTGGTCGGCCCTGGAGGGCTCACTCACTTCCTGGCTATGCTGCTCTTCTCTTGGTGAGCTGGGAATGGTAGGGGGACTATGTGTGGCTTCCTCCCTGGTAGTTATGCTGGGGTTTGTCAGTTGTATCGTGTGGCTGTGGTTCCCCGGGGTTGGTGTCTGGTTTGAACTGTGTGGCTCGTTCACCTCCTGACCAGGCAGATTTTCTCCTGGTAAGTTGTCAATGTTGGGGGGAGTGCGGGCCACTCTGGGGCTGTTCCTTCCCCCCTTAGTTAATTTTTTCAGTGTCCTGAAGGCTGTAGCAAATTTGTCGAGGTTGCCTTGCACTAATATTGTTCCGGTATTGTACGCGTTGACCGTCGTAGTTGAACTGTCTCCTGGTGTGTTAATTTTCATTATGGACCCATTTGCGGTATTTTCTAGCTTAACATTGGTATAGTGTGATTTTATTGCTGTGATCCAAGCCACTGGCTGATCTGAGTAGAAAATGAGGTTACTTTTTGTCCCATTGTTGTAACAGTCAGCAAAAAGTGTTTCTGGTTTTTCTCTCATCTGCTCATGCTTGATCGCTTTTATAGCTTTTTTTGCGGTGTTGGGGGGAATCTGGAAGCGGGGCTGTTGTGGATCTTCTGATTCGCTCATTTTTGGTAAAGTATTGTTGATCTTAGAATAAGCTTTTCTGGGGCCCCGGGTTTGGTGTTTCCCTCTCCCTGTTCGCGAACTTTCCCGGTCCCCCTCTCCGACCCCGTGGTCCCTGGGCCTCGGCTTCTGGGTTCACCCTTCTCAGGCCTGGGTCTGTGAGCCGCTGTTTCCCGGTGCCTTCGGGCTGTTCCCCTCCCCCTCAGAGGTCTCTGTGCCTCTGTCTCGGCCTGGCTCCTCGGGCCTTTCCCTGGCTTCAGTCTCCCTCCCTGGGCCCTGTACTCACAGTCTTGGTTTGCTTCTGGAAGCCTTCTGGTTGCTCCCCTTCGCCTCAGAGGTCTCTGGGCCTGGCTCCTCGGGCCTTTCCCGGGCTTTCTATCCCAGACGCCGCTCGGGCTGTGCCTCGTTCGCCGTTCGGGTGCTGGACTGCGGTCGTCGCTCGGGTGCTGGACTGCGGCCGTCGCTCGGGTGCTGGACTGCGGTCGTCGCTCGGGTGCTGGACTGCGGCCGCCGATCGGGCCGTGTCTCGTTCGCCGCTCGGGTCACCTCGTTCCGGCTGCCGCTGCGTCTCCGTGCGGCCTCCCCGATTCGCCTCGTTTCCCGAAGCGGCCTCCCCGAGTCTCCTCGCTCCGGCTGCCGCTGCGTCTCCGTGTGGCCTTCGCGCCTCGGTTCCCGATGCGGCCGAGTCACCTCGCTTCTGCTGCTGCTGTGGCCCCGTGCGGCCGCTGTTCTTTGGTTTGTATATTTTTTTTTTCCCTTATTTCTTTTTTTTTCTTTGGCTTTTTTTTTCTAATTTCCTCTGGTTTTTTTTCCTTTGGTGGTCTCTTTGGTGGTCTTTTCCTTCCTTACTTAATCTAGACTAAACTAAACTTAAACTTAACTAAACAAACTAAACTAACTTAACTAGAACTAACTAGAACCCCACACACACTGACACACTCCCAGAGACCCGCACGCAGAGACACATTCCCAGAGAGCCCCCGACACACACTGACACATTTCCAGAGACCCCCCTACACGCTGACACACTCCCAGAGACCCCCACACACACTGACACACTCCCAGAGACCCCACACACACTGACACACTCCCAGAGACACCCATACACACTGACACTCTCCCAGAGACCCCCACACACACTGACACACTCCCAGAGACACCCCACACACACTGACACACTCCGAGAGACCCCCATACACACTGACACACTCCCAGAGACCCCCACACACACTGCCCAATCCCAGAGACCCCCACACACACTGCCACAGTCCCAGAGACCCCCACACACACTGACACACTCCCAGAGACCCCCACACACACTGACACACTCCCAGAGACCCCCACACACACTGACAGAATCTCAGAGACAACCCCTCACACTGACACACTCCCAGAGACCCCCACACACGCTGACACACTCCCAGAGACCCCCACACACACTGAAACATTCCCAGAGACCCCCACACACACTGACACACTCCCCAAGAACCCCACACACACTGACACACTCCCAGAGACACCCACACACACTGACACACTCCCAGAGACCCCCACACCCACTGACACACTCCCAGAGACCCCCACACTCACTGACACACTCCCAGAGACCCCCCACACACACTGACACACTCACAGTGACCATCACACACACTGACACACTCCCAGAGACCCCCACACACACTGACACACTCCCAGAGACCCCCACACACACTGTCACACTCCCAGAGACCCCCCACACACTGACACACTCCCAGAGACCCCCACACACACTGACACACTCCCAGAGACCCTCACACACACTGACACACTCCCAGAGACCCCACACACACGGACACATTCCCAGAGAACCCCACAGACACTGACACACGCCCAGAGACCCCCACACACACTGACACACTCCCAGAGACCCCCACACACACTGACACACTCCCAGAGACCCCCACACTCACTGACACACTCCCAGAGACCCCCACACACACTGATACACTCCCAGAGACCCCCACACACACTGTCACACTCCCAGAGACCGTCACACACACTGACACACTCCCAGAAACCCCCACACACACTGACACACTCCCAGAGACCCCCACACAAACTGACACACTCCCAGAGACCCTCACACACACTGACACACTCCCAGAGACCCCCACACACACGGACACATTCCCAGAGAACCCCACAGACACTGACACACTCCCAGAGACCCCCACATACACTGACACACTCCCAGATGTTTTATTCATAAATAAATAGACATTATCATTATGAAAAGCTAGCTTGAGCTAGTCACTTTATTCAGCCATGTGGACTTCGTGTGCAGGCATCCATCTTGACTGCTGCCTTGTGGGTAACCTAGTGCATCATGGGTAGCCCACTCTTTTATACATACAGCTCCACCTAGTGTACTATTCTAGAATGACATGTTACTGATCATTATATCCCCCTTCCTTAGAGGTTGAACAAAATCAATATCAATCAATCATAACGACATAAACATCTTCACAACAGTCAATACATTTTCAATATAGTTTTCTTTGTACTCAAAGATTAAGTCTATCAGGCTTTTTTACTTCACGTGTGGATCTTCTCAGCACAGGTAAGTCTGATGTGTTTTCATGAGAGCCTGTATGTGTGTTTGTGTTAGATTGTTCTGGTGGTGAGTGACAAGATTCAGTTGTGGCATTATCATCGATTTGCTCTTGGATAGTTTCTTGTGTTTTCAGGAGGGAACGGCGGTTCCTCCTGAGAATCTGTCCTTCCTCAGTTCTAACAGTGTATGACCTTAGTCCTACATCCTCAAGAACTGTAGCTTTCCTGTTCCATGCATCTGGATCCTCAATCCTGACAACATCATCCCTTATCAATGGTTTCAGAGTTTTGGATGACTTGTCATAGTATGATTTCTGTTTCAGCTTTAACAGTTGAAATCTCTGTCTCAGTTCCTTACTCTGCTTTTCTTTTGCACAGCAGAGTAGCATGGTGTGCAATTTGCGACCCATTAGGAGTTCAGCAGGTGAAGAACCACAGTCTAAAGGGGAGGCTCGGTAGCTCAGCAGGGCGAGATAAGCATCAGACTTGCTTTCTGTCGCTTTCTTCAGTAGCTGTTTGAGAACTTGAACACCTTTTTCTGCCTTACCATTCGACTGAGCATACAAAGGACTGGATGTGATGTGCTGAAAGTCCTACTGTGCTGCAAACTGTTGTCACTTCTTACAGTTGAAGCACGGACCATTGTCGCTAATGGCAATCCTGGGAATTCCATGTCTGGCGAAGATGGATTTCACATGCATTATGTCACTGCTTGCTGTGGTGCTTGAGAGCAGCGCCATCTCAGGATAGTTAGAATAGTAGTCAATCACTAATAGATATTTGTAATAATAATAAATAACTTCCGGTTGAAGTTATGTGCACATCATTTCCTGTGAACTGTGAACTGTGAACTCTGTGCATACCTCACTTCCTGTGCATACATCACTTCCTGTGTTTGGACTAGTATAAATACTGAACTGCTCAGTATGTAAAAGGGCTTCTCCTAGAGGCATGGTGAAGACCGCTCTTGTATATAGTATAATTATAAGTTGCTTAAAGCTTACTTTAAAGTTCCTTGATGTGTGAGACTTTTTATTACATCAATATTCTTTACCATTCAAATGAAAAAGATCCACACCAACCTTTTGCCATGGTGCTGTTGGTAAGTCAGCTACTATCATTGGTTCCTTTGCTTGTTTGTTTTGGTGTTTCTGACATGTCTCACATTTGCCTATCATGTTCTCAATGTCCTTATTTATGCCAGGCCAATAAACAGTGTCTCTTGCTCTCCTTTTGCATTTTTCAATTCCGAGGTGTCCCTCATGAACCCTTTTGAGCATGTCTTGACATAGAGCCTGTGGAATGACTATTCTGTGTTTTAGTAATAGTCCACTTGCGACACTCAATTCTGACCTGATGTGAAAGTACTTTGGACAGGAACCTTTTGGCCAACCATGGTGAATGTTCTCTATTACTGTTTGTAACACTGTGGCCTAGAAATTGGGTTGGGGCGCCAAAGTGGCGCCAAAGTCGCCTGAGCGCAGGATTTAGTGCAGCATTCGAGGCTTTAGCGATCGTCAGATATTCAGTTTCATTGCCCCTAGAGGGAGACGGGGCGAGGCTCGAGGCGCTCCGCGTCCCTCTTAGGGCGCTGAAACTGAATATCACAGCGCAACGTGCTGCAGTGCCACACGCTGCAGCACGGCACGTTGCGGTACTGCAGGCCGTCCTCCCATTGTTAAGGGGGCGAGGCCTGCAACAGCGCGATCCCCGCTCGTGAGTGCCGGCAAACGAGCCCGGCACCAAGGAGAAGTGCCAGGCTCTCGGGAAACAGCCGGCAATGCCGCGGGGGGTGGGGGGTGGGGGTCAGGAGGCCGGGGACGGAGGTGCTGGCAGGCAGCCGCCGAAAAAGGCAGCTGCCCCGCACATCCACCTTAATTTGCACCACTGCCGGCACAGCAAGGCCCCGTGAACAGGGCGGGTAGCGAACGGCGCAACTGCGGCGTTCGCTACAAAATATCGCGAACGGGGCACGAATGGGGTGCTGCGCACACCGATGACATCATTGGTGGCAGCGCAGCTCAAATGGCTAATGCCACCATTAGCGCCCCTGCTGAATATCGCGGGAGGCGCAGCCAGTGGCGCTACAGCCACTGACTGCCTCTTTAGGCGCTAACAGGTGGCGCTACTCACCCAATTTTCCCCCCTGTATCTTTTACTGTTTCTTCTGCTATTTGCTTTGATTTTGTGTCTGACACGGGCAGCGCAGCAGTGACCATACTCACATGAACATCCACGTCTTCTTCAGTAGAGCTCACATGACTCATTGTGGGTGCTCGGGATAGTGCATCTGCTAACACTATGTCCCCGATTTTCGGCTTGTGTGGGAAATGGTCAGATTTCCCCGAATGTGGGGTTTCTGACACACAGAAAAAAAGTGTCAGCCAGCCCCACGCAATTTTCCCTCAATTGGCCAATTAATTCCCAGCACGTGGGAAGCCTTGCTAATTGTCTAAATCGAGTCAGAAATCCCCACAGTATGATGTCATCATTCGTGGTGCTTTCAAGGTCCATGGCAAGCACTGCATCCTCTGAAGGCTTCCAAACGAACCATACAGGATGGCAGAGGAGCCTGCAGCAGCTGTGGCCAGTGCCAGACCCCGAGCTGCCTTCAAATTCGACGAGGCTTCACTGCAGGCATTATTGGATGGGGTTAGGGCCCACAAGGAGGTCCTCTTCCCTAGGTCAGGGAGGAAGAGGCCTCCCACTGAGACCAAGGCTGCATGGATGCAGGTGTCAGCAGATGCCAACGCGCTGGGAGTCACCAGAGGAACCTTGGCATTACATCTGTAACTCCTTCCTTTACTCCCACACAGTACCATCCAGAGCCCCCGTCCTCACTGTGGAGGAGGAAGAGGCTGTTCAGCCAGACTCCTCAGAGGAAGCTCCAACCTCTGAGGGTGCAGCGTCAGCAGAAGTAAGCGCACCCAGCACCAGCGCAGACACTCACACCTCGGGGGGACCTTCGGGACATAGAGTAGTGTTGTCACCTGGTGTTTCACAGCTGACAAGTGAGCCTCAGCAGATACTGGAGACAGGGACTGCAGTGGAGAGTCCTCGTCGGAGGGCGCAGGGCTCTGCCAGCTCAGCTCAGCTGCGCTGCATCTCGACCCTCTGCCTCTGGGTCCATCCACAAGAGAAGAGGTGATGGATCTCCATGCACAGATGCAGGAGTCTCTGGCAGGTTTTGTCTCCAGGGTCGCTGCGAGTGTGGAGCGAATGGAGGAGTCCATAGCGACCATGAGCAGAGCCTTTGTGGAGTCATTGGTGCATGAACGCAGCACCATGGAAAGGTTGGCAACCTCCATGGAGGAGATAACTCGCCAGCATACGGAAAACATGGTGAGTGCTCATAAGAGAATGACATCTCTTGAGGAGCATTGGCCATCTGTTGAACAGAGAAACCAGATCTTCATGGAAGTCCTTCTGAGTAGGACTGCCAGTGCAGAAATGGGTCCCACTGGCCCCCTACAGCGCAGCAACGTGCTCTCAAGCCACTTCCAAGCGCTGGCCCATTCTGGCTTGTGCAGCTTCAGGTGAGTGAGCAGCAGCCTGGTGCTCCTGGTGCTCATCCTGCTGTTCCTGGTTCTGCTGCTGCCACCTCTGCTGTTGGAGATCCTCTAATGCCAGGAAGGGAAGGTGCCAAAGGCCTCCCATGCTTCTAGCAGATGCCTCGGTTGAGGAGGTCCTGAGTTAGGGTGGTGAGAGGGGCTTCCCAGGAGCTCACACTGAAGAAGTGTGTGAGGCTCCAACTTTCTGCAGCTGCTCCTAAGGCTTCAAATAGTTCCCCCAAGCCTTGATCAACAAGGTCCTGCAGCCTGCAAATGCTGCCTCTTTAAATCTCTTCAGCCCTCAGCGACCAGCTGCTGCAAACAAGCAAGCCAGCTGTATTCACGCCAGCTCTCATCGGCGGGGCTCCCCACAGGCGGGTTTCAGGTGGGGAAAGCCCCAAAGTCGCAACAGCCCCGGAAAATCTTCCTTAACAAGGTGATCATTGGTGATTAGTGCTCCGACGAGCAGTCCCGCCAGCAGCGGGCGGGACTGAAGCGGGGCGCGTGGAAACGGCGGTCCGAAAGTCGGACGGGGCGGGGAATCAGGTGGGGGGGTCCCGACCTGCTTTTTCCGCAATTGTCGGACCACGGTCGCATGAAAAGCCACCCGACAGCTGCCCGAAAATCGGGGCCTTTGTGTTTGCCTGGTGTGTAGATCAGTTCAAAGTCATATCTTTGCAGCTTCATCATGAGTCGTTGAATCCTTGGGGACATCTCATTCAGGTTTTTTTTATGATGGCAACCAGTGGGCAGTGGTCTGTCTCAACTGTGAAGGTGGGAAGTCCATGTATGTAGCCATGGAACTTTTCTAGTCCAACTACCATGCCTAGACATTCCTTTTCAATCTGGGCGTATTGACACTCAGAGTCAGTCATAGACCTGGAGGCATAGGCAACAGGCTTCCAACCTTCACCCTCTGCTTGTAGCAAGACCGTGCCGAGGCCATCTTTTGATGCATCCATTGACACTTTGATTCTCTTTGTTGGGTCAAAGAAGGTGAGTACAGATGTGGTTGTCAGCATTGTTTTGAGGTTCATCCACTCTTGTTCATGTCTTTCTGTCCATGCGAACTCATTTGTTTTATGTAGCAGGTCTCACAGACAGGCTGTCTTGGCTGACAAGTTAGGAATGAACTTTCCAATGAAGTTTATCATCCCCATGATGCATAGCACTCCTTTTTTGTCAGTGGGTCGGGGCATGTTGAGTATGGCGTTTACTTTTTCCATATCTGGCTCTATTCCTTTAATAGATAGATTATCTCCTAGGAAAGTGACTTCCTGGACGCCAAACTGACACTTGGCTTTGTTGAGCTTCATTCCATTCCGGCGTATGCTCTGTAGCACTTTAGTCAGTCTCTCATTGTGTTCTTTCAGTGTGGAGCCCCAGATGATGATGTCATCAACATAGACCCAAACTCCTTCCAGACCTTCAATTATGTGTTCCATCGCTCTATGAAAGATTTCAGATGCAGATATTATCCCGAAAGGCATTCTGAGGAAACAATACCTGCCAAATGGTGTGTAGAAGGTACAGAATTTGGTGCTGTCTTCATACAGTTTTTGTTGCCAAAATCCTTGTGCGGCATCGAGCTTTGGGAAGTATCTGGCACCTGTCATTTCACTGGTAGTGTTCACGTCTTATGTTTGCATTTCAGTTCTTTGGATCCATGCATATTCTTACACAGAAACATAGAAGATAGGAGCAGGAGTAGGCCATTCGGACCTTCGAGCCTGCTCCGCCATTCAATGAGATCATGGCTGATCATCCAAATTCAGTACCCTGTCCCTGCCTTCTCCCCATATCCCTTGATCCCTTTAGCCTTAAGAAATATATCCAACTCTTTTTTGAATATATTTAATGAACTGGCCTCCACCGCCCTCTGTGGCAGAGAATTCCACAGGTTCACCACTCTCTGGGTGAAGAAATTCCTCCTCATTTCAGTCCTAAATGGCTTACCCCTGATCCTTAGACTATGACCACTGGTCCTGGACTCCCCGGCCATCATAAACATCCTTCCTGCATCTAGTCTGTCCAGACCTTACAGAATTTTATAGGTTTTGATGAGATCCCCTCTCAATCTTCTAAACTCCAGTGAGTATAAGCCCAATCAACACAATATCTCCTCATACGTAATTCCTGCCATCCCAGGTATCAGCCTGGTGAATCTTCGCTGCACTCCTTCCATGGCAAGGACGACCTTCCTCAGGTAAGGCGACCAAAACTGCACACAATACTCAAGGTGCGGTCTCACCAAGGCCCTGTACAACTGTAGCAAGACACCCTTGTTCCTGTACTCGAAACCTCTTGCTACGAAGGCCAACATACCATTTGACTTCTTAACCGCCTGCTGCACCTGCATGCTTACCTTCAGCGACTGGTGCACAAGAACACCCAGGTCTCTTTGCACTTCCCCTTCTCCCAATCTATTGCCATTCAAATAATAATCTGCCTTCCTGTTTTTGCCACCAAAGTGGATAACCTCACATTTATCCACATTATAGTGCATTTGCCATGTTTCTGCCCAATCACCCAATCTGTCCAAATCGTACTGGAGTTTCACGACATCTTCCTCACAGCTTAACCTCCCACCCAGCTTTGTGTCGTCTGCAAATTTGGAGATATTACATCCAATTCCCTCGTCCAGATCATTAATATATATTGTGAACAGCTGGGGTCCAAGGACCGATCCTTGCGGTACCCCACTAGTCACTGCCTACCACTCGGAAAACGACCCGTTTATTCCAACTCTTTGCTTTCTGTCTGCCAACCAGTTCTCTATCCAAGTCAATACCTTGCCCCCAATCCCATGTGCCTTAATTTTGCACGCTAATCTCTTATGTGGGACCTTATCGAAAGCCTTCTGAAAGTCCAAATACACCACATCCACTGGTTCTCCCGTATCTATTTTACCAGTTACATCCTCAAAAAATTCCAGTAGATTAGTCAAGCATGATTTACCTTTTGTAAATCCATGTTGACTTTGTCCGATCCTGTCACTGCTCACCAAGTGCTCTGCTATTACTTCTTTTATAATAGATTCTAGCATTTTCCCCACTACCGATGTCAGGCTTACCAGTCTATAATTCCCCGCTTTTTCTCTACCACCTTTTTTGAATAGTGGGGTAACATTAGCTACCCTTCAATCCATGGGAACTGTTCCAGAGTCTATCGAGTTCTGGAAGATGACCAGCAATGCATCTACTATTTCTAGGGCCACTTCCTTAAGTAACCTGGGATGTAGATTATCAGGCCCTGGGGATTTATCAGCCTTCAGTCCCATCAATTTTCCTAACACCATTTCCCTACAAATACTGATTTCTTTCAGTTCCACCCTTTCATCAGGCCCTATGTTCCCCGGCATCTCTGGGAGTTTATTTGTGTCCTCCTTTGTGAAGACAGAACCAAAGTATGAATTTAGTTGGTCAGCCATTTCTTTGTTTCCCATTATAAATTCCCCTGATTCTGACTGTAAGGGAGCTACGCTTGACTTCACCAATCTTTTTCTCTTCACATATCTATAAAAGCTTTTACAGTCAGTTTTTATGTTCCTGGCTAGCTTACTCTCATATTCTATTTTCCCTTTCTTAATTAATCCCTTTGTCCTCCTTTGTTGAATCCTAAACTGCTCCCAATCCTCAGGATTATTGCTTTTTCTGGCCAATTTATATGTCGTTTCCTTGGATCTTATGCTATCCCTAATTTCCCTTGTTAGCCACGGTTGAGTCACCTTTTTTGTTTTATTTTTATGCCATTCGGTCTTTGAATGTTTGCCATTGCCTATCCACCGTCAACCCTTTGAGTGCCATTCCCCAATCAATCCTACCTAACCCGCTCCTCAGACCATCGTAGTTTCCTTTATTTAAATTGAGGACCCTAGTCTCTGAGTCAACTACTTCATTCTCCATCTTAATAAAGAATTCGATCATATTATGATCGCTCAGACCCAAGGGGCCTCGTACAACAAGATTGCTAATTAATCCTTTCTCGTTACATAATACCCAGTCTAATATGGCCTGATCTCTGGTTGGTTCCTCGACATATTGGTCCAGGAAACCATCACGTAAACACTCCAGGAATTCCTCCTCCACAGTATTGTTACTAATTTGGTTGGCCCAATCTATATGTAGATTAAAGTCACCCATGATGACTGCTGTGCCCTTATTGCACGCTTCTTTAATTTCCCTTTTAATGCCATCCCCAACCTCCGCCTTACTGTTGGGAGGTCTATATACCACTCCCACTAATGTTTTTTTCCCCTTAGTATTTCTCAATTCTACCCATACAGATTCCACATCATCAGAGCTAATATCCTTCATTACAATTGTATTAATCCCTTCTTTAACCAGTAATGCTACCCCACCTCCCTTTCCTTTTTGCCTATCTTTCCTGAATATCGAATACCCCTGGATGTTGAGTTCCCAGTCTTGGCCATCCTTGAGCCACGTTTCCGTAATCCCAACCAAATCATATTCGTTTACCTCTATTTGCGCAGCCAATTCGTCCACCTTATTACAAATGCTCCTCGCATTAAGACACAAAGCCTTCAGGCTTGTTTTTTTAACGCTCTTGGACCTATTAGAATTATTATTCACTGTGGCCACGTTTGATTTAAACCGTTGATTTCTCTGACTGCCACTTTTGTTTTTCTCCTTTCTATCTTTTGCTTTTATCCCTGTTTCCCTTTCCTCTGTCTCCCTGCTCAGTTTCCCAACCCCCTGCCATTTTAGTTGAAACCCCCCCCCCGAACAGTGCTAGCAAACCTCCCCGCAAGGATATTTGTCCCGCTTAGATCATTGTTCTTTTTCTTTACACATACCATGGAGTTAACCCAGTCTGTTGGCTCTTTGACTTTCCTGATGACTCCTAGTGTGGTCATTCTGTCCAGTTCATTCTTGAGCCAGTCCCGCAGGGGTGCTGGAACTCTCTGTGGAGCATGTACCACTGGCTGAGCATCCTCCTTTAGCTGGATCTTGTAAGTGAATGGTAGAACTCTAAATCCTTTGAACACATTCTGGAGATTACTCACTACAGAATCCACTGAGTCATCTGGTCTGCTTATGGCACAGTTTATACGGTAGAATCTCTTGACCAGTTCCATGTCCTCACAAGCTTTGTCACCTAGTAGTGAATCAAGTCCTTCAGCCACAACAGAAGACAAGAGATGATGCACTTTCTCTTTGACTGTCACTTTAAGTCTGCATACACCTAAGCTATCTATTTTCTGTCCATTATAGTCCTTCAGTAGTACTGACTTTTTCTGTATTTTGGGCTTTTCTTTCATATTTTTAATGTCACTCATACTGATTAAGTTTGCTTTTGCCCCAGTGTCTAGTTTCAATGTAATTAATGCTCCATTTACCTGCAGTGGCATCATCCATTTGTCCTCTTTTACTGCATTAACTTTATGTTCAACATTGTCCATTCCTGAGGGCTGCACATTTTCTGTATCCTTTTCTATATTGTCATATGACACCATTTCTACATAAAATGTCTCACTTAAATCAGTGTCCACAATCACATTGACTTGTTGCCCTTTCTTTGTTTTTACTTTTGAAAAGCATTGTTTGGCAAAGTGATTCTTTCCATTACATTTTGTGCACATTTTCCCAAACACTGGGCATTTTTGTGACTGGTGTTTGTAACCACAGCGTTTACAATTAAAAATTCCTTCCTCCGATTGCTTTTCATTTCTGCTCTGCCCATTTTACTTCCCCTTGTAGGACACAGCACCAACAGCAGCACAGTTACTTACTACAATCGCATTATAAGAACATAAGAACATAAGAAATAGGAGCAGGAGTAGGCCAATCGGCCCCTCGAGCCTGCTCCACCATACAATAAGATCATGGCTGATCTGATCCTAACCTCAAATCTTCTATCACTCTCCATCCCACCCGAACCCATGTGATCTCCCGGGTGAGGCGAAAAACCAGGTAAAAAACCCAATGGCCAATCTGGGAGAAAAAATCTGGAAAATTCCTCTCCGACCCATCTAGGCGATCGAAACTCGTCCAGGAGATCACTCTGTCCCTAGATTTTCTACAGTACTTACCTTCTGTAAAGGCGATCTCCACCCCAGCCAGGAACAGGAATAAAACCATCTCCTGAAATCTAACACAGAATTAGAACACAAGAAGTAGGAGCAGAACCAGGCTACACAGCCCCTGGGCCCGCTCCACTACCCACAGGGCCATGACCATTCTGAACCTAGACTCATGTCCAATTTCCTGCCCGCTCCCCGTAACCCTTAAATCCCTTTACTTCTAGGAAACTATCTATTTCTGTTTTAAATGTATTTAATGATGTAGCTTCCACAGCTTTGTGGGGCAGCAAATTCCACACACCTACCACCCTCTGAGTGAAGAAGTTTCTCCTCATCAGTTTTGAAAGAACAGCCCCTTATTCTAAGATTATGCCCCCTAGTTCTAGTTTCACCCATCATTGGGAACATCCTCACCGCATCCACCCGATCAAGCCCCTTCACAATCTTATATATTTCAGTAAGATTGCCTCTCATTCTTCTGAACTCCAATGAGCAGAGTCCCAATCTACTCAACCTCTCCTCATATGATGACCCCCTCATCCCCGGGATTAACCGAGTGAACCTTCTTTGTGCTGACTCGAGAGCAAGTATGTCTTTTCTTAAGTATGGACACCAAAACTGTATGCAGTATTCCAGGTGCAGTCTCACCAATACCTTGTATAACTGCAGCAATACCTCCCTGTTTTTATATTCTATCCCCCTAGCAATAAAAGCCAACATTCCATTGCCCTTCTTGATCACTTGCTGCACCTGCATACTAACTTTTTGAGTTTCGTGCACCAGGACCCCCAGATCCCTTTGTACTACAGTACTTTCCAGTTTCTTGCCATTAAGATAATAACTTGCTCTATGATTTTTCCTGCCAAAGTGCATAACGTCACAATTTCCAGTATTGTATTCCATCTGCCAAATCTCTGCCCACTTACTTAGCCTGTCTATGTCACTTTGCAGGTTTTTTATGTCCTCCTCACTCATTACTTTCCCTCCCATCTTTGTATCATCTGCAAACTTTGATATGTTACACTCAGTCTCCTCCTCCAAATCGTTAATTTAGATTGTAAAGAGTTGGGGACCCAACACTGACCCCTGCGGAACACCACTAGTTACTGATTGCCAGTCTGAGATTGAACTATTTACCCCAACTCTCTGCTTTCTGTTAGAGAGCCAATCCTCCACCCACACCAGAATATTACCCCCAATCCCGTGATTTTTTATCTTGATCAATAATCTTTTGTGTGGCACCTTGTCAAATGCCATTTGGAAGTCTAAATACACTACGTCCACTGATTCTCCTTTATCCACACTGTATGTTACTTCCTCAAAGAGCTCCAGCAAATTTGTCAAACATGACTTCCCCTTCATGAAACCATGCTGAGTTTGTCCTATTAAATTATGTTTATCCAAATGTCCCGTTACTGTCTCCTTAATAATGGACTCTAACATTTTACCAACCACAGATGTTAGGCTAACAGGTCTATAGTTTCCAGCCTTCTGCCTACTACCCTTTTTAAATAAGGGTGTCACATTAGCAGTTTTCCAATCTGCCGGGACCTTTGCTGAGTCCAGGGAGTTTTGGAAAATTATTACCAATGCATCCACAATCCCTACCGTCACTTCCCTCAAGACCCTAGGTTGTAAGCCATGAGGTCCAGGGGATTTATCCAGCTTGAGTCCCATTATTTTACCAAGTACCACTTCCTTAGTGATTTTAATCGTATTTAGCTCCTCTCCCCTTAGAGCCCCCTGTTTGTCCAGTGTTGGGATATTCTTAGTGTCCTCTACCGTAAAGACTGATACAAAATATTTGTTCAGCGTTTTTGCCATCTCCATTTTTCCCACCATTAATTTCCTGGTCTCATCCTCTAAGGGATCAACATTTACTTTAGCCACCCTTTTTCTTTTTATATAACTATAGAAACTTTTGCTATCTGTTTTTATATTTTTGGCTAATTTACTTTCATAATCTATCTTCCCTTTCTTAATCAATCTTTTAGTTATTTTTTGCTGTCTTTTAAAGACTTCCCAATCTTCTATCCTCCCACTAGATTTGGCTACCTTACATGCCCTTGTTTTTAGTCGGATACTATCCTTAATTACTTTACTTAGCCACTGATGGCTATCTTTTCTTTTGCACCCTTTTTTCCTCAGTGGAATATATATTTTTTGGAAGTTGTAAAATAACTCCTTAAATGTACACCACTGATCATGTACCATCTTACCCTTTAATCTATTTTCCCAGTCCACTCTAATCAATTCCGCTCTCATACCTTCATCGTCTCCTTTATTCAAGCTCAGCACGCTTGTTTGAGATCCAACCTTCTCACCCTCTACTTGAATATGGAATTCAACCATGTTATGGTCACTCATTCCAAGGGGATCCTTTACTAGGACATTTTTAATTAATCCTGTCTCATTACACAGGACCAAATCTAAGGTTGCTTGCCCCCTGGTCGGTTCAGTTACATGCTGCTCAAGAAACCCATCCCTAATACACTCAATGAACTCATCCTCAAGGCTGCTCTGCCCAATTTGATTTGTCCAGTTAATATGATAGTTAAAATCCCCCATAATTATAGCTGTTCCCTTATTACAAGCCTCAACTATTTCCTGATTTATACTCCGTCCAACAGAGTTGCAACTGTTCAGAGGCCTATAGACTACGCACACTAGTGTTTTTTTCCGCTTATTATTCCTTATCTCCACCCAAACTGTTTCACTATCCTGCTCCTTTGACCCAATATCATTCCTCTGTATTATAGTGATTCCTTCCTTTATTAACATAGCCACCCCACCTCCCCTCCCTTCCTGCCTGTCCTTCCTGATTGTTAAATAACCTGGCATGTTTAATTCCCAGTCATGGTCACCCTGCAGCCATGTTTCTGTAATGGCCACAAGATCATATCCATATGTAGTTATTTGTGCCGTTAACTCATTCATTTTGTTACGAATGCTACGTGCATTCAGATAAAGAACTTTCAAATATGTTTTGTGACAGTTAGTTCCTGTTTTTTCCCCTTTTATTACTTTACCTTTTACTCCATACCTTCTGTCCCTTCCTGACACATTCTGTTTTTTAATTTCCCCACTGCTACCTAAGTCTATGACCTTCTCCATTGTCATTTCTGTTATTTGCTCTCTAGAAACCTCCCCCCCACTAATTAGTTTAAAGCCTTCTCTACAGCCCTAGTTATATGATTCGCCAGGACTCTAGTCCCAGCACTGGCCAAGTGGAGTCCATCCCAACAGAACAGCTCCCTCCTGTCCCAGTACTGGTGCCAGTGTCCCAAGAAGCAAAACCCATTTCTCCCACACCAGTCTTTGAGCCACGCATTTAACTCTTTAATTTTATTTATCCTAGCCAAATTTGCTTGAGGCTCAGGTAATAATCCACAGATTATTACCCTTGAGGATCTGCTTTTTAATTTGACCCCTAGCTGCTCATACTCCTTCAACAGAACCTTCTTCCTTGTCCCATAAGAACATACATAAGAACATAAGAAATAGGTGCAGGAGTAGGCCAATCGGCCCCTCGAGCCTGCTCCGCCATTCAATAAGATCATGGCTGATCTGATCCTAACTGCCAATCCACTATCACAGGACTATCTCCTGAATCTAACAGAATTAGACACACGAAACAGGAGCAGGATCAGGCTACACGGCCCCTGGGCCCGCTCCGCTACCCACAGGGCCATGACCGATCCGAACCTAGACTCATGTCCAAATTCCCATCTACGTCGTTTGTACCAACGTGGACCACGACAACGGGATCCTCCCCCTCCCACTCCAAGTTTCTTTCCAGCCCAGAAGAGATGTCCTTAACCCTGGCACTGGGCAGGCAACACAGCCTTCGGAACTCCCGCTCTTGACTGCAGAGAACCCTATCTATCCCCCTAATGATAGTATCCCCTACCACTACAACATTTCTTTTTACTCTCTCCACTTGAATGGCCCCCTGTACCACGGTGCTGTGGCCAGGTTGCTCATCCTCCCTGCAGTCCCCGCTCCCGCCCTCACAGGGAGTAAGAACCTCAATCCTGCTTGACAAGAGCAAGGGCTGCGGCTCCTTCAACACTACATCCTGGATCCCTGTACCTTCCTCACTCATAGTCACACCATCCTGTCCCTGACCACGGACTACATCTGCAGTAATTAATTTCATAGGTGTGACCACCTCCTGAAACATAGAGTTCAGGAACTTCTCCCCCTCCCTGATGTGTTGCAGTGTCTGAAGCTCAGTCTCAAGCTCTTTAACATGGAGCTTGAGTTCCTCTAGCAGCAAACACTTATCGCAAATGTAATCACCGTGAGCCTCAATGGGGTCCACCAGCTCCCACATTTCACAACAGTGACACATCACCTGTTCACCCATATCTGTGTAATTAATTAAATTTCTTCTTATTAGTTATGAAGACCCTCTGCCCCGATATAGATGATAATATTACACCACTATTTAATAGGACTTACCAACTTAAAGGTATAGAAGAGAAGGAAGAGGACCTACCAACCAGCTGATCACCAACCTCCCTCGTGAATGCTGTCTGGGGGACCTGTCCGGTTGAATTGTCTCGCTGCTCCATGTCCTCAGTGTTGGATTAGCCTGAGAGAGGGAAGCAAAACAGAGCAAAAAGCACCCCCTCACCTCCCACTTGCCCGAACTCTCACACTTACCAAACTCTACTTACACTCAATGCGACCGCACTCAGCGCTACCGCACTAAGCCCGCCCCTTTTTATACCCAGATTCTACTTCCGGTTTAAACTCCCCAACAGCTTAATTTACTCTAAAAAATTTAACTTACTTCAAATAATTCACTTTTTTACTCACTAAAATTCAGTAAATGCACTTAAAAGACTTTTTCTGCCACTTACCAAACTCTGCTTAAACTCACTGCGACTTGCTGAAAGTCTTCACGTGCTTTTGAGCTAGCTCACTGGCTTGGCATATTCTCACAGCATTCTCCAATGTTAGTTCAGGTTCTCTCAACAAACGTGCCCTGACTTTTTTATCATGAATACCAAACACAATCTGGTCACGAATCATGGATGATTTCAGTTCAGAGAAATTACATGTTTGTGCTTTCAGTTTCAGATCGGTCATAAAGCTATCAAAAGTCTGATTTTGCTGCTGTGTCCGTGAATGGAACATGTACCTCTCATAGGTTTCGTTCTTTTTGGGAGAACAATGTGTATCAAATTTCTTTAGCACATCTTCCATCTTTTCTCTGTCCTCCTCTTGATCAAATACAAACATATTAAATACCTCTATCGCCTGTGGGCCTGCAACCGTGAGCAGCAACACTATTTTCCTTGCATCTGGCTTCGTGCCAAACCCGATGGCAGCAATGTAGAGTTTGAATTGTTGTTTGAAAGTCCGCCAATTGCAGTCGACATTCCCCATGAGTTTCAAACCCTCCGGTGGCTTCAAAGTCTCCATGTCGCATTTCACAATATTCAGCAGATTTTACCAATCCTGGTACCATGTTATGTTCATAAATAAATAGACATTATCATTATGAACAGCTAGCTTGAGCTAGTCACTTTATTCAGCCATGTGGACTTCATGTGCAGGCATCCATCTTGACTACTGCCTTGTGGGTAACCTAGTGCATCGTGGGTAGCCCACTCTTATATACATACAGCTCCACCTAGTGTACCATTCTAGAATGACATGTTACTGATCATGACACCAGAGACCCCTACACACACTGACACACTCCCAGAGACCCCCCACACACTGACACACTCCCAGAGACCCCTACGCACACTGACACACTCCCAGAGACCCCCACACACACACTGACACACTCCCAGAGACCCCCACACACACTGACACATTCCCAGAGACCCCCACACACACTGACACACTCCCAGAGACCCACACACACACTGACACACTCCCAGAGACCCCCACAAACACTGACACACTCCCAGAGTATTCTAATAACTGTGTCAATACCCAGAGGAAAACGGTACTCTGGCTGCAGTAAACATGTATTAGCGAGCAGCAACAGAAATAATGTTAGTCAGTAAATCCTGAAAAATGCAGATATCTGCTGACAGTGGACAGGAATATGATGAGCTCGCAGAGTGATCTCGTGGAATCGCTCGGGCACAGGGCCCTAGTTTGGAAACCACCAGCTTATGGAGTGGCACGAGGAATGGCACTTTGACAGATGACTGTTGTGCTGATGCCCTTTTCGTGCCACGTGTCTTGCCATCCTTCCAATATGCCACACGGAAGGGACTGACTGAATGGCAATTTGCTTTTATTTTGAAAATCATTAGATTGCAAAATTTACTTTTTTTTAAAAAAAAGAATCTGAATTAAAACAGCATTGCTGCAAATGAAAACAAGATTGGTTTCAGCGTTTCAGCTGCACGTCGCACGTTAATAACCCCTTATTTTACAACTTTATAAAGTGCGCAGTTGAACTGGGACAATTGCAACATGTTTCAGTTCAGTATGATAAAGGGAGTTAAATTTGATCAATGAATCTATGCCATTGGTCATTATTTCCCTTCAAAACAGTGCCGTGTATTGTCGTGGGCCCATGTAAAAGGGTATTCATGAAAATGAGTTGCTGTCTATCATCTGTCTGGTATATTAATTGAAAGCGAAGAGGCAGAGATACAGTACCACAGAAAAGACTATTTACAATTATTAGGACCCATTACACACTGGACGGTCAGGCAGGTCTGTAGGCTAAAGAAACAGGGGATTAGTTGTCTGGGCAATAATTGTCTATTTTGCCTGGAAGGGGCCATCAAATTGCACCTATCTTTAGAAGCATGATTGCTCCGTTTAGCCTGCTTGTAAAAGAATCTTGCTTCTTTTAGTGCACTGCATATTCCACCCCCCTCAAGTACTTCATTTATTTTCCTTAATTTAGAACCTCATGAATCCTCGTTGACGTGGAAAGTTCAGTTTGAAGGAATAATCGGGACGCTCACACTGTGATCCCGACTCGTTTGCCCAAAGGATAGGAAAACCCTTTGACAGTCCCGACCCGACTGAAATTTATGGTTTGATTTTTTTTTTGTGTGTGTTTGGCATCGCATCGGAAAATCAAACACGCGCCTCCTGGCCTGGTTAAATGAAACGCGGCTTGTGTTTTTTTTTTGTTTCAGCAGAATAAGAAGGTTGTCTTGAGCCTGCGTCCTCGGCACTGATGAACATAACGCTTTCATTTCGGTTTCTGGGAAAATTGCATTCCAAAGCGCTTAGCTTCGAGAGCAAAAGAATGCTGAGTGACACCACAACAATTCAGCCCATGACTCACGGAGGGGCACAGGATCAACAGACAAATGTGGGACTAAAACGATGCCAACAATTAATTTTTCACTTTACAATAAACCCCCTCAGAGTCAATTGGGACCTACTGCTAACAACCTCGGGAGAGAAAAAAAAATTAAATCAACTAATAACCAAGGTCCACTTATACTCGCTTTCGCTTCGGGAAAGCATCCTACCCACTGATAAATGATGATGAATGTCTATTAGCAAAGAATGCCCACTGTTAACCCTCCTCCCCCCAACCCCACCACCCCCGCCCCGGCTCCCAGAGTAATCAGCGTGAGGCACGCAACCTCAACATTAGACTGCTAATAGCTGGTTTGGAGGATGGCGGGCAGGGCCAAGGATCTGGGGCTGCCCTGAAGTGAGTCATTGCTTTCAAACAAGGCCCCATGTCAGAGCTATCAGTCCTGTGGTGCTGTTTTCCCAGCTCATGATAAGCCTGTCTCTATCTAATCCAGGCCTGGCCCTATGATTTAACCTGACAACCACGACAATTGCTAGCCAAGAAAACATCCTGAATATCTGCCTTGTAGAACAGACCGCTTATTCTTTTTTAAAGTCAGTCGGATCATGCCAGTAGCAAACTCTTGGTTGCCGACACATTTCCCAATGCTAAGCTTTATACTATGCATGTTAATGCTACGCACTTACTACAATAAGAAAAGTGGTTTGAATTATTTTTAGTTAAAACAAAAAATCGAACCTCTGTGACTAAAAGAGAAAAATTCGGTTGCTTTGCGCCTCCCGTTAGCGAGGGCGCGAACGGGGCGCAAAATGACTAGCACCCGGGCGCGGCGCCACTAACGCCTCCTGCAGAATTCAGTGGGAGGTTAGTGGCGGCGGTAACCGTTAGCGCCCCCTGACTTACCGCCGGACGCTATGTCCGACAGGGTCAAGGGGGATGTACCTACGGCCGGGGCAGTGCAAATTGAAGGCGAGGTGCCGGGCGGCTATTTTTGTTGCTGACCACCTGCCAGCACCTGCCCCCGTTGCCAGCCCCGGCCTCCTGTGCAGCCCCTCGCGGGGTGCCGGCTGCGCTCCGTGAGCCCGGCACTTCTCTTGAGTGCCAGGCTCTCTTGCCGGCACTCTGATCCCTGGTGGCCCAGCTGGGCCCCGGGTCACGCTGCGCTAGGCCCCGCCCCTTTAATAAGGGTAGGAAGGCCTGCAGTACCGCGGCGCGACGTGCCGCAGAGCATGGCGCTGCTGCACGTAACACCGCGATATTCACTCGCAGTGCCCCAAGAGGGAGGCGGGGTGCTTCCAGTAGCACTCCGCCTCCCTCTCGGGGCACTACCAGTGAATTCTGGGCACGGGGGTGCTAACTTTTTCGGGGCGCTAAAAGTAGCGCCTCGCCGAAGTTGGCGCCCCAAAGGGGGCGTGACTCAATTTTGCCCCCAGGCAACCATACTATTAATACTAGGGTTGATATTTCTTTGAAGTTACTACCTACCATGTGATCTTAAGCATCAAATTAAACAAAACATTGGGGAAGCAAGACTTACTTCAGAATTTATTATTCCTTACTCCATAGCAACATAGGAAGATTAAGAATAGGAGGAGGCCATTCAGCCCCTCAGGTCTACACTGCCGTTCAAAGTATTACCAAGTATTTACAGCACAGAAACAGGCCATTCAGCCCAACTGGTCTGTGCCGGTGTTTATGCTCCACACGAGCCTCCTCCCACCCTCCTTCATCCCACCCTATCAGCATATCCTTCTATTCCTTTCTCCTTCATGTGCTTATCTAGCTTCCCCTTAAATGCATCCATACTATTCGCCTCAACTACATGCTGTGGTAACCACTCTCTGCGTAAAGAAGTTTCTCCCGAATTCCCTATTGGATTTATTAGTGACTATCTTATATTTATGGCCCCTAGTTCTGGTCTCGCTAGCAAGTGGAAACATCTTCTCTGCATCTACCCTATCAAACGCTTTCAAAATCTAGAAGCCCTCTATCCGATCACCCCTCAGCCTTCTCTTGTCGAGAGAAAAGAGCCCCAGCTTGTTCAGTCTTTCCTGATTGGTATAACTTTTCAGTTCTGGTATCATTTGAGTAAATTTTTTTTGCACTTTCTCCAGGGCCTCTATATCCTTTTTAAAATATGGAGACCAGAACTGTTCACACAAGTGTGGTCCGACCAAGGTTCTATACAAGTTTAACATAACTACCCTGCTTTTCAATCCTATCTTTCTAGAAATGAGCCCTAATGCTTTGTTTGCTTTTTTATGGCCTCATTAAACCAGTGTCGCTACTGTTAGTGATCTCTGTATCTGTACCCCCAGAACCCTCTGTTCCTCTACCCCATTTGGACACTTAAGGGGCAAAATTGGGTCGTGCCCCCTTTGAGGTGCTAACTTAGCGCCCCCGCGCCCGAAATTCACTGGTGGCACCCCAAGAGGGAAGTGGGGTGCTACCGCGGTACTGCAGGCCTTCCTCCCCTTATTAAAGGGGAGGGGCAGAGCACAGCGTGACCCGGGGCCCAGTTGGGTCACCAGGGATCAGGGTGCCGGCAAAAGAGTCCGGCACTCAAGAGGAGCGCCAGGCTGATGGAGCGTGGCCGGCATCCCGCGGGGGGGCTTCACAGGAGGCCGGGGAAGGCAGAGGGGGCAGGTGCTAGCAGACGGCATGCAACAAAAAGGGCCACCCGGCACCTCCCCTTTAATTAGCGCTGACCCAGCCTCAGGTAGGCCCCCCTGACCCTGTCAGACATAGCATCCAGTGGTAAGTCAGGGGGTTGCTCCCGAAGATCGTGGTCTGGGCGTGAGCGGGGCACTGCGCACAGCGATGATGTCATCGCCGGAGGCGCAGAGCCGCGGGGCACTAACGGTTATCGTCGCCGTTAACCTCCCGCTGAATTTCTCGGGAGGTGTTGGCGGCGCCGTGCCCTCTTAGGGCGCTAATGGGAGGCGCAAATCAACTGAATTTTTCCTCCTTATTTTCTAACGAGCCTCCTTATTCTTCCTACCAAAGCATATTACCTCGTACTATCTATATTGAAGTTCACTTGCCAATTATACGCCCAGTCTGAATGTTTATTAATATCTTCCTATATTTTGTTGCAGTCCTCCTCTGTATTAACTACACCCCCAGTTTGGTGTCATCCACAAATTTTTGAAATTGTGCTTCCGATTCCCGAGTCCAAATCATTTATCTTAGGCAGTCCCTCGGAACCGAGGATGACTTGCTTCCACATTAAAAATGAGTTCTCAGGTGACTGATGAGTCCAATGCGGGACCTACAGTCTCTGTCACAGGTGGGGCAGATGGTGGTTGAAGGGGCGGGTGGGTGGGGTGCTTGGGTTGACATGCGCTCCTTGCGCTGCCTGCGCTTGGTTTCCATTTGCTCCCGACAAAGAGACTCGAGGTGTTCGTCGCCTTCCCGGGTGCTTCTCCTCCACTTTGTGCGGTCTTGGGCCAGGGATTCCCAGGTGTCGGTGGGGATGTTACACTTTTTCAAGGAGGCTTTGAGGGTGTCCTTGAAGTGTTTCCTCTGCCCACCTGGGGCTCTCTTGCCGTGTCGGAGCTCCGAGTAGAGCGCTTGTTTTTGGGAGTCTTGTATCGGGCATGCGGACAATGTGACCCATCCATCGGAGTTGAATCGAGCGTGGTCAAAGCTTCGATGTTGGGAATGTTGGCCTGAGCAAGAACACTGATGTTGGTGCGCCTATCCTGCCAATGGATTTGCAGGATCTTGCGGAGGCAGCATTGGTGGTACCTCTCCAGTGCTTTGAGGTGCCTGCTGTACATGGTCCATGTCTCTGAGGCATACAGCAGGGCGGGTATCACTGCTGCTCTGTAGACCATGAGCTTAGTGCCAGGTTTGAGGTCCTGGTCTTCAAACACTCTCTTCCTCAGGCGACCGAAGGCTGCACTGGCACACTGAAGGCAGTGTTGGACTTCGTCGTCGATGTCTGCCCTTGTTGACAGTAGGCTCCCAAGGTATGGAAAGTGGTCCACGTTGTCCAAGGCCTTGTGTGGATTTTGATAATCAGGGGGCAGTACTGTGTGGCGGGGGCAGGTTGGTAGAGGACCTTTGTATTACGAATGGTTAGTGTAAGGCCTATGCTCTTGTACGCTTCGGTGAAGGAGTTGACGATGGTTTGGAATTCGATCTCCGAGTGAGCGCAGACGCAAGCATCGTCTGCATACTGTAATTCAACGACAGAGGATGGGACAACCTTGGATCTGGACTGGAGGCGACGGCGGATGAACAGTTTCCCGTTTGTTCTGTAAATTAGCTCCACTCCAGCGGGGAGCTTACTGAGGGTGAGATGGAGCATTGCAGATGGAGCATTGCAAATCATTTATGTAAATGCTGAACGACAGTGGTCCCAGCACCGGTCCTTGTGGAACACCAATTCCCACCTTTTGCAAAACCGAGTAACTACCTTTAACCCTGCTCTCTGTTTTCTGAGGTGTCGTCAGCTTGCTATCCATTCAATTCGATCATGGCTGATTTGCACCTCAATGCCATTGACCTGCCTTTGCTCCATATCCCTGGGTACCCTGACCCAGCAAAAATCTATTGGACTCAGTCCTGAAAGCTCCATTTGTCCCAGCATCCACAGCTTTTTAGGGGAGCGAGTTCCAAATTTCTACTATCCTTTGTGTGGAACGTGCTTCTTGATTTTGCTTCCCTTCTCCCCTGTTGTTCAATTGAATTTGAAGATTGCTAAACGGTTAACACTGGAGTGCCTGTAGTTAAGTTGTAGCTTTTAACTACTATTGGCGCTGTGGGTGCTTTGGCAGATCAAACATGGATAGCTCCGTGTAGCAACAGGGCAACGGAGAGCGGTTAAGCTCGATTCTTTTAGAGAAAGACCGAAAAACTAGCATTTCTACAGCACCTTTCACAACCTCAGGACATCCCAAAGTGCTTTACAACCAATGAAGTACTTTTTGAAGTGTAGTCACTGTTGTAATGTAGGAAACACAGCAGACAATTTGCGCACAGCAAGCTCCCACAAACAGCAATGAGACAATGACCAGATAATCTGTTTTAATGATGTTGATTGAGGAATAAATATTGGCCCGGGAAGAACTCTCCTGCGCTTCTTCAACATGGTGCCATAGAATCTTTTACATTCACCTGAAAGAGCAGACAAGGATATGGCTGAACATCTCATCTGAAGAACCGCACCTCCAACAGTGCAGCACTCCCTCAGTGCTGCCACTAAGGTATCAGCCTAGCTTTATATGCTCTAGTCTCCTGGCGTGGAGATTTGAACCCTACAACCTTCTGACCCGAAGGCAAGATCGCTACCCACTGAGCCACAACTGACACTGCAGAGCTGGTGCTGCTCTGATTGAGATTAACCAACTCAGTGCCACATGATCCAACTTGTGAAAAGTGACTAATCAAATGATATGTAGCCCCCACTTGCAGAAAGAAACAGCTTCTATGAGTGCAACAGGCCTTGCGATATTCCTTGGGGTTTATCCTAAGCTCTATCTCAATAAGCCTACAACTTTTTTTTATGAGGAGGCCCTGTGTCCTGTCTTGGAGTAACAGACCGGGGATCAAACCTAGGGCTATCCTGGGTCTGTATGGCTCCAGTACTCAATTAGGGGGGGGAATAGATTTTGATTCTGTGTGATGTTGTAAAATGGGTAATAGCGAATCGGCAGATGTTTTACACCTCTTCAATGCAAATGAAAATTGTGAGAGACATAAAATGGACTGTCGATTCACTATCGCCCGTTTTAAAGAAAGAAGGGTGACATGAATCAGTTGTTCATGAAAGAAAGACTTATGAAATAATACTGAGCGGCCTACAGGTGGCGCTGTCCAGGGAGAGTATAATTACTCGGGCAAGGGCCCAGCTTGCGCAGGACATTCTTACCAGGATCTAGTGAAGGACACAAGTAGAACTCCATGTTGTAAAACAGTTGATTAAAGCTTTGTTTAATGCTTAGACCAAGTGCCTAGTAGTTTTCTTATGTCAAAGGGCTCGCATTTATATACTGTCTTTCATGACCCAAAGTGTTTTTACAGCCAATGAAGTACTTTTGGAAATGCAGTCACTATTAGTAATGTAGGAAACACAGTAGCCAATTGCGCACAACAAGCTCCCACAAACAGCAAGGTAATAATGACCAGATAATCTGTTTTTGTGATGTTGATTGAGGGATAAATATTGGCCAGGACACCGGGGATAACGCCCCTGCTCTTCTTCAAAATAGTGCCATGGAATCTATGATGTCCTCCTGAGAGAGCAGATGGGGCCTCAGTTTAACATCTTGACAGAAAGACATTGCAGCACGCACTCAGTACTGCACTGGAGTATCAGCCTAGATTGTTGTGCTACAAGTCTCATAGAGTGAGAGTTAGAACTTACAACTTTCCTGATTCGAGAGGCAAGAGTGCTACCCACTGAGCCACTGGCTGACACTAGTGCACAAAGTCAAAATTACCCCCAACGTCTTTACCAGTTAAACAATTAGGAATGGAATCAGTCAACATTCAGCTCTTCTTCAGGGAATGGAAAATGTATATCCAGAAAGTATTGCTTTGAATTAAATTTGAAGACGGTAACTTTATGACAACAACAGCAGCAACCTGTATTTATATAGTGCCTTTAACGTAGTAAAACATCTCAAGGAGCTTCACAGGAGCGATGATCAACAAAATTTGACACCAAGCCACATAAGGAGATATTAGAACAGGTGGCCAAAAGCTTGGTCAAAGAGGTAGGTTTTAAAGAGCGTCTTAAAGGAGGAGAGGGAGAGGTTTAGGGAGAGATATCAGGAGCTTGGGGCCTTGGCAGCTGAAGGCATTGCCGACAATAATGGAGCGCTGATATCTGAAAGGTTTTCTTCACACTAAGAGTGACCAATACATAGAATGGAGTCCCAGGTAGAGTCACGAAGTTGAAAACCCTGGAATTATTTAAAAGTCAATTGGATGCTGCAGTGGGAGGGACTGTAGGGTCTTTCTGGTGGATGAATTACAATGGGCCGAATGGCTTTTCTCATCTGTAATTAGCTTGCAACCTTCTGATCCTTACACTTACAGCAACAACCTTGAACAGAACCATCCTGTAAATGGAAACTGTGAATGGAAACCTGTTGCTAATTTCTGTTCAGCGTTTCAGGTTCATAGGCTGTGTAAATGTGACATTAATGGTGAACCCACTGATAATATCTGCACAACTCATGGGCCCAAAACCCATGAGCTGTCCAATTGAGACTCAGTTGTTGCTGTTTCTTCGATGAAAAAGAAAATGCTCGAATTTCTATAGCGACTTTCACGACCTCAGGACGTCCCAAAGCGCTTTACAACCAATGAAGTACTTTCTGAAGTCTAGTCACTGTTGTAATGTAGAAAGATATTTTCTCATTGTATAAACATCACAACAGGACCCAACCTATTTACGCTCTCAATGTATTTTTCTGATTGTTTGCTTTCCTAAATGGCACTAATATTCTGGCAGAAGTACATTCTTGAATGTTTAGGATACTGCAGCGAACCAGCCATCTTGGCTGCCCAAGTTCCCCTTATGAAAGAAGGCAGCCTCACCGTCTGCCTTTAACACTACTCATCCTAAAGCCCTGTGAGGGGTAAAACTGCCTCTAGTCTCCAGCCACCAAAACTGTCCATAGATCACCCTGCAGCTTCGCTTCTGAACTGTCAGGCAGCCTGATAAGGTTTGATAGATTGGGGGAAGCCTGGCTCCATCGTGACTCCAGCAGTCGGTTCCCCAGTGCAGGGGAGGGGCAGCGGTACTTACAAAAGTCAGTGATTTCTCATGGTCTATCTGTGCTTTTGTTGTGAGTTTCCAAGCCACCGCGGGGGCCGGTGCTGAAGCTGTAGATGTCCCCTCTTTCGCACCACTTTTATCAGGACTGATAACGCTCGTATTTAAGACACAACAACAAGGAATAAGCAACCAAAACAAACCATTCAGTAACAACGTGCTCAGATTTCGAGGCATCTTTACATGCAATGATATATTTTTAAAAAGCTGCTTTCGGAGCAAGCAATCTGATTTCTGGGAGGAAATGACTCATTCGAGCTCGCTTCTCTCACAATAGGTTACTTGACTCTTATCTGCAGCACTCATCAGATAATGAGCCTTTGAACGGTCTGGGAGTGGGGAGGGAGGGGGTGCGGGCGGATGGTGGGGGAGAAGGGGTGCCCAGATAATGAGCCTTTGAACGGTCTGGGAGTGGGGAGGGAGGCGGTGCAGGCGGATGGCGGGGGAGAAGGGGTGCCCAGATAATGAGCCTTTGAACGGTCTGGGAGTGGGGAGGGAGGCGGTGCAGGCGGATGGCGGGGGAGAAGGGGTGCCCAGATAATGAGCCTTTGAACGGTCTGGGAGTGGGGAGGGAGGCGGTGCAGGCGGATGGCGGGGGAGAAGGGGTGCCCAGATAATGAGCCTTTGAACGGTCTGGGAGTGGGGAGGGAGGCGGTGCAGGCGGATGGTGAGGGAGAAGGGGTGCCCAGATAATGAGCCTTTGAACGGTCTGGGAGTGGGGAGGGAGGCGGTGCAGGCGGATGGCGGGGGAGAAGGGGTGCCCAGATAATGAGCCTTTGAACGGTCTGGGAGTGGGGAGGGAGGGGGTGCGGGCGGATGGTGGGGGAGAAGGAGTGCCCAGATAATGAGCCTTTGAACGGTCTGGGAGTGGGGAGGGAGGGGGTGCGGGCGGATGGTGAGGGAGATGGGGTGCCCAGATAATGAGCCTTTGAACGGTCTGGGAGTGGGGAGGGAGGGGGTGCGGGCGGATGGTGGGGGAGAAGGGGTGCCCAGATAATGAGCCTTTGAATGGTCTGGGAGTGGGGAGGGAGGCGGTGCAGGCGGATGGTGGGGGAGAAGGGGTGCCCAGATAATGAGCCTTTGAACGGTCTGGGAGTGGGGAGGGAGGGGGTGCGGCCGGATGGTGGGGGAGAAGGGGTGCCCAGATAATGAGCCTTTGAACGGTCTGGGAGTGGGGAGGGAGGCGGTGCAGGCGGATGGTGGAGGAGAAGGGGTGCCCAGATAATGAGCCTTTGAACGGTCTGGGAGTGGGAGGGAAGGGGTGCGGGCGGATGGTGGGGGAGAAGGGGTGCCCAGATAATGAGCCTTTGAATGGTCTGGGAGTGGGGAGGGAGGCGGTGCAGGCGGATGGTGGGGGAGAAGGGGTGCCCAGATAATGAGCCTTTGAACGGTCTGGGAGTGGGGAGGGAGGCGGTGCAGGCGGATGGCGAGGGAGAAGGGGTGCCCAGATAATGAGCCTTTGAACGGCCTGGGAGCGGGGAGGGGGAGGGTGCGGGCGGATGGTGGGGGAGAAGTGGTGCCCAGATAATGAGCCTTTGAACGGTCTGGGAGTGGGGAGGGAGGGGGCGGATGGTGAGGGAGAAGGGGTGCCCAGATAATGAGCCTTTGAACGGCCTGCGAGTGGGGAGGGGGAGGGAGGGGCTGCGGGCGGACGGTGGGGAAGAAGGGGTGCCCAAAGCGGACACTGTTAGTAACACTGAATGATGATGTGAACTGAACGTGCTTGCACAGTTTGCATGTCCCTCCACTCCAATCAAGTTCCGTGCCTTCGATGGTGTTGAGATACCATCCCGACAACACGCGTGCTCCTTGGCTTTTGCTTCCCTGCGGAAGAACAAAAGGAAAAGTGCACTGGGTTTGCAGCGTGTTGTTTACGTGCTGGTAAAGATTCCACCCTTGAGGTTTTCCACGGGGCATATTTTACAATGAAAATATGTTTAAAGTACAGCTGACTGGATCCACTCAGTGCCACTAAACAATGTCTTTAGTGTCAGTGAATCAAAAAAAAATTGTTTGCCAAACGGAAATTTCTTGCAAGCTGGAGATTCCTGACGGCACAGAGCTTACAATGGCCCTGACTTTCCCATAAATAGGTCATAAGTCATGTCATTACATTGAGCATAACTGACCGCTGAGAAGGGTTCCACTGAACCCTCTTCCAAATGGTCTGGTGATTGCATAACCTCCAAGTCCAAAGGGTGGGGTCCGTGTGGTATTTGTCAAAACAAAATAAGTTGTTGCGATGCGGGGGTGACCCTGGGTGACCTCAGCTCAAGTGTCGTCACCTAAATGACCTTTTGCTGAAACAAATAATCACCTGCAAAAAGACAAATCCCTTGGTTAAACCATGGGGCATGAGGCTCTGCAACAAGTGACAACTATTTTAGGTGACATATGTTAACCCGAATGGAGTTTACAGAGGACAACTTTCTTCAAAAGGCCCAGGCCGAGCAAATACTCCACCAGTGCATCCTGACAGATCCCTAAACCATCGATCCCCTCTCAAGTGCACGCTTGACCCGCCCAAATAAACAGCTCAAGACAAAATAAGGGTCTGCTTACGCTCCAAACTTCAGTGTTCAGCCGTGGCTCAGTGGGTAGCACCCTCGCCTCTGCATCAGAAGGTCGCGGGTTCACAGTCCCACTCCAGGGACTTGAGCACAAATCCAGGCCGACACTCGGGTGCAGTGCTGAGGGAGTGCTGCACTGTCGGTGGTGCTGTCTTTCGGATGAGACGTTAAACCGAGGTCCCATCTGCTCTCTCAGGTGGATGTAAAAGATCCCATGGCCACTATTTAAGAGAAGGGGAGTTATCCCTGGTGTCCTGGGCCAATATTTATTCCTAAAACAGATTATCTAGCCATGATCACATTGCTGTTTGTGGGAGCTTGCTGTGCGCAAATTGACTGCTGCATTACCTACATTACAACAGTGTCTACACTTCAAAAAGTACTTCATTAGCTGTAAAGCGCTTTGGGACATCCAGTGGTCATGAATGGCACTATATAAATGCAAGTCTTTCTTTCTAAAGTGGTTTCTGCTTTGAGCCAATGCTAAGTTTGTAGGATAAATCCGTATACAGGGCCCAACCTGAGACACGGTGCAAAACCCCCCCTGGAGGAGATGACAGCAGGATATCAACAAGGCTTCGCACTACATGGAGCGTAACTCCATGTAGTGTTAAACCAGGTTCAACAGTGCCTAGGGGAACCCTTGGACCTCCCAGACACCTTCTAAGCCTACCTGGGAGATCATTTAAACGTTTAGACAGTGCAGACACTCCCAACCCGCACTCTCTAAGCACTTATTAACTTTTAACATTCTGGGAGGGGAGCTTTATGGTCACACAAGGCAGAGCTCTCTCCGTGACAGGAGAATCGGAATTGCAGCCAGGCAGTATAAAGGGGCTAGCAGAAACTGGCAGCTGCAGTATAAGTGACATATGCTAAGAAAATAATTACCCATGTTGTTAAGCAATGGCTGAAAGACAAAATTACACACAAGTGTAAAAGGTTCAGAAACAGCACGGAGCAATAATGCATCATAACTCACCAAAAATGCATCACGTCTGATATGCGATCCCTCTCTCACCTTTAGTCTTCAGCCCCCCTCCCATTGTTCTCTCTCACTCCCTTTTATCAATTCTATTAGAAAGAAAGACTTGCATTTATATAGCGCCTTTCACAACCTCAGGATGCCCCAAACTGCTTTACAGCCAATGAAATATTTTTGAAGTGCAGTCACTGTTGAAATGCAGCAGCCAATTTGCGCACAGCAAGCTCCCACAAACAGCAATGTGATAAGGACCCAGATAATTTGCTTTAGTGATGTTGATTGAGGGATAAATATTGGCCAGGACACCAGAGAGAACTACCCCTGCTCTTCTCCGAAATAGTGGCCATGGGATCTTTTACATCCACCTGAGAGAGCAGACGGGGCCTCGGTATAACGTGTCATCTAAAAGACAGCACCCCGACAGTGCAGCACTTCCTCAGTAATGCACTGGCATGTCATCCTCGTGCTCAAATATTCGTACTTCATTGGATGTAAAGTGTTTTGGGATGTCCTGACGCCATGAAATGCGCTGTATAAATGCAAGTCGTTCCTTTCAAACTAGTTGCTTTGCCCGGACGTGGCACCGCCAACGCCTCCCATGAAATTCAGCTGGAGGTTAGCGGCAGCGGTAATCATTAGCGCCCCACAGTGCTGCACCTCCGGCGATGAAGTCGTCGTCATGCACAGCGCCCCGCTTGCGCCCCGGCCACAATCTTCGGTAGCGCCCCCTGACTTACCGCCGAACGTTATGTCCGACAGGGTCAGGGGGGCCTACCTGCGGCCGGGGCAGCGCTAATTAAAGAGGAGGTGCCGGGCGGCCATTTTTGTTGCTGGCCGTGTGCCAGCTCCTGCCCCCGTTGCCGTCCCCGGCCTCCTGTGCAGGGCCCCCGCGGGGTGCCGGCTGCGCTCCGTGACCCCGGCACTCCGAACCCTGGTGGCCCAGCTGGGCCCCGGGTCACGCTGCGCTAGGCCCCTCCTCTTTAATAAGGGGAGGGTGGCCTGCAGTACCGCGGCATGACTTGCCGATGCTTGTGGTGCTGCGGCACATAGCGCCGTGATATTCACTTGCTGTGCCCCAAGAGGGAGGCGGGGTGCTTCCAGTGAATTTTGTTCGGGGGCACCAATTTTTAGCGCCCCAAAGGGTGGGTGACCCAATTTTGCTCCCAATGTTTTTGCTCTTGAAATCTACGTATTGCTCACATCATTGTTTTAGTTTTATTTTATGCATTAATTCATTCATTTTAGTTCTCCTTATTTTTTTTATTCGTTTATGGAATGTGGGCATCGCTGGCAAGGCCAGCATTTATTGCCCATCCCTAATTGCCCTCGAGAAGGTGGTGGTGAGCTGCCTTCTTTAGCCACTGCAGTCCGTGTGGTGAAGGTGCTCCCACAGTGCGATTAGGGAGGGAGTTCCAGGATTTTGACCCAGCGACAATGAAGGATCGACGATATACTTCTAAGTCAGGATGGTGTGTGACTTGGAGGGGAACTTGGAGGCGGTGGTGTTCCCATGCGCCTGCTGCCCTTGTCCTTCTAGGTGGAAGAGGTCACGGGCTTGGGAGGTGTTGCCAAAGAAGCCTTGACGAGTTGCTGCAGTGCATCTTGTAGATGGTACACACTGCAGCCACGGTACGCTGGTGGTGGAGGGAGTGAATGTTTAAGGTGGTGGATGGGGCGCCAATCAAGTGGGCTGCTAAGCAACATGCACCTGGGTGCAGCGCCGCCAACACCTCCCACGAAATTAATTGGGAGGTTAACGGCGGCACTAACCATTAGCACCTTGCGGCGCTGCGCCGCTGGCGATGATGTCATCGCCGCGCACAGCGCCCCGCTCGCGGCCCGGCCGCAATCTTCGGTAGTGCCCCCTGACTTACCGCCGGATGCTATGTCCGACGGGGTCAGGGGGACCTACCTGCGGCCAGGGCGGCGCAATTTATAGGCGAGGTGCCGGGCGGCCATCTTTGTTGCTGGCCGCCTGCCAGAACCTGCCTCCGCTCCCGTCCCCAGCCTCCTTACCCGCCCCCTTGCGGAGTGCCGGCTGCGCTCATGAGCCCGGCACTTCTCTTGAGTGCTGGGCTCTTCTGCCAGCACTCCCGATCCTCAGGGGCCCGGCTGGACCCGAATCGCACTGCGCAAGGCCCCTCCCCTTTAAGAAGGGGAGGAAGGCCTGCAGTACCGTGGTGCGATGTGCCGCAGCGATTCCCTCGGAGCTCCCCAAGAGGGAGGCAGGGCGCTTCCAGTAGCGTTCCGCTTCCCTTTTGGGGCGCAACCACTCAGTTTCGGTCGCGGGGGCGCTAATTTTTCTGGGGGGCTAAAAGTAGCTCCCCGGCGAAGTTAGCGCCCCAAGGGGGGCGCAAATCAATTTTCCGCCCATAAATCCTTAAATAACTACATTACTGATAAAAGGGACAAGCATAGGCTTTGCAAGAAAGGTAAGCTACCTTTTCTTGTTGTCAACTCTGCTAAGGTTAGATGTTCCATGACCCGTTGACTTCATCTTTTCCAGATTAACTTCTGCCTTCTCCTAGAATGATCTTCTGGGAGAAGCTGTTTGAGAAGCTCTGTCTTATATCTTGGTTTGGGGGTTAGGTATATTCCCAAAATTCTCCTTTAAGTTTCACCCACCAGAAAAACTTCTCTCTGCAAAGCAGCCCCACACTCTCCAATACAGATATCATGCAGGGTCTCAATATTGGTGCCGTTGAACGTGCCTTTTTGTGTGACTTCCAACTCGGACAGGCTCAGAATTTTGTTTACCGTGCCCTGAAAGGTTTGTTCTTCCCATGCTCTTGATCGCAAGTCCTTACATCAGCTTGTCAAATGCAAACCTTTGATGATGAACAGTCTCAAGGATCACAAGGGCACGATAATCAGGAACGAATTCCCAGCCATCATTTTTGAGCATTCTGACATTCTCACGTTACAAATTTCGAGGTGCCTGGAGCTTCGGTTTTATCAATGATCCTATAACTTACCAAGGGGCTGTCACTTAACAGTGACACCAGCAAAGTACACTTTACACCCTAATGACTGAAAGATTACACTAATAATGCACCCAGCTGTGCTCAAAGCACTACGGCAGTTTAGGGGGCTGGATGTGGAGGCCTTCTCCACACCTGATGCACTTGACGGCAGGTGGGAGGTGCCTATGGCACTGGAAGCCAACACACCTACTGTGTGCAGAGCTCATCCTGACCCCAGCTGGACCCCAGACAATTGGGGGACCTGCCTATTATGTGCTTGGAGCACCTGAGCAGAACTCCGGTTGCTGAGCCCCTGTTTCTGGCCTCATGCCCATCCCCAATTTCCATCGCTCCACCACTGGTGGCCGCGCCTTGAGCTGCCTGGGCCCTAAACTCTGGAATGTCTTCTCTAAACCTCCCCGCCTCTCTGCCTCTCTCCTCCTTTAAGATGCTACCTCCTTGACCAAGCTTTTGGTCACCTGTCGTAATATCTTCTTATAGAAACATAGAAACATAGAAGATAGGAGCAGGAGTAGGCCATTCGGCCCCTCAAGCCTGCTCCGCCATTCGATGAGATCATGGCTGATCATCCAAATTCAGTACCCTGTCCTTGCCTTCTCCCCATATCCCTTGATCCCTTTAGCCTTAAGAAATATATCTAACTCCTTCTTGAATATATTTAATGAACTGTGGCAGAGAATTCCACAGGTTCACCACTCTCTGGGTGAAGAAATTCCTCCTCGGTGGCTCCGTGTCAAATTACGTTTGATAACGCTCCTGTGAAGCACCTTGGGACGTTTTACTAAGTTAAAAGTGCTACATAAATGCAAGTTGTTGTTGTTCTCATTGATGATGGGAGGCCAATTTAAAATAGACTTTAAAAGTAGATCCTGGTGCCCCCTCCCTTCTTCTAGGGCCACTTTTACTTACATGCCCCCTAAGAGGACGCTAACGGGAGACGCAAAGCAACCGAATTTTATCCCCTTATATATTTAGTGACATACGTAACAGAGTGGCACATTTACTTACTTGAAGAAAAAGATTTTTCTCACCATTTCTCCTCCCCTCCAGTCCTGAAGAAGTTTACTGCTCACTGGCGTACAGTTCCAGGAATGCGGCTAGCCCTCTGGTACCTTACCCAAGTGGCCATTATCTAAAGGTTAGTAGGCTACTCAAACATGGGCAGTGAGGAGTGGGGCATCACAACTGAGGCCAATCCTCATTTTTTTTATTAGTTCCTGGAATGTGGGCATCACTGGCAAGGCCAGCATTTATTGCCCATTCCTAATTGCCCTTGAGAAGGTGGTGGTGAGCCGCCTTCTTGAACCACTGCAGTCCGCATGGTGAAGGTACTCCCACAGTGCTGTTAGGGAGGGAGTTCCAGGATTTTGTCCAAGTGACTATGAAGGATCGGCGATATATTTCCAAATCAGGATGGCGTGTGACTTGGAGGGGAACTTGGAGGTGGTGGTGTTCCCATGTGCCTGCTGCCCTTGTCCTTGTAGGTGGAAGAGGTCGCGGGTTTGGGAGGTGCTGTTGAAGAAGCCTTAGTGAGTTGCTGCGGTGCATCTTCTCGATGGTACACACTACAGCTATGGTACGCCGGTGGTGGAGGGAGTGAAAGTTTAAGGTGGTGGATCAATTAATCGAGCTGCTTTGTCCTGGATGGTGTCGAGCTTCTTGAGTGTTGTTGGAGCTGTACTCATCCAGGCAAGTGGAGAGCATTCCATCACACTCCTGACTTGTAGATGGTGGAAAGGCTTTGGGGAGTCAGGAGGTGAGACACTCGCCGCAGAATACCCAGCCTCTGACCTGCTCTTGTAGCCACAGTATTTATGTGACTGGTCCAGTTAAGTTTCTGGTCTATGGTGCCCCCCCCAAGATATTGATGTTGGGGGATTCAGCGATGGTAATGCATTGAAAGTCAAGGGGTGGTGGTTAGACGGTCTCTTGTTGGAGACAGTCATTGCCTGGCACTTGTGTGGCACGAATGTTACTTGCCACTTATCAGCCCAAGCCTGAATGTCGTCCAGTTCTTGCTGCATGCGGCGTGGATTGCTTCATTATCTGAGGAGTTGCAAATGGAACTGGACACTTTGCAATCATCAGCGAACATCCCCACTTTTGACCTTATGATGAAGGGAAGATCATTGATGAAGCAGCTGAAGATGGTTGGACCTAGGACACTCCTCTTCTTACCTGACATCCTCATGTGCGCACTTTCATCAGGGTTTGCTGGATGGTGACCAGACATGGACTGCAATGCTGGCTTGTGTGGTCGGTGCGGACTTCAAGAGGGAGTTGGACCCATTCTTGGCTGGGGCAGAGATCGCATCATATAGAACGCAAGTGGATTAACACTTAATGTACGCATGGTCAATGTGACCTTCTGGACTGGTTTTCTTCACCTGAGAGGGTCGGAGAGGAATTCACTAGATTTTTTTCCCCCCTTATTGGCCCTGGGATTTTCTGGGTTTTTGCCTCTCCCGGGAGATTACACGGCTATGGTGGGGATGGGGAGTAGGAGGTATCTGGTCATCATGCTCCGAGCATCATGAGTTTGGGGCAGGCTTGATGGACCACCTGGTCTTTTCCTGCCCGTCATTTTTGTATGGTCATGTGGGATTTTTCTCTCTTTAACCTAAGAGTGCTGGGTGGGTAATTCTGACTTTGGGTATGGAACAGGCGACATCGGATCAGCTGCCCGTTATGATGTATAACGGTTGGCTGATCTGATATCGCCCAGTGTACATTATCGCCCAAAGTCAAAATTACTCCCTTGTGATTGGGGTCAATTTTGCACTTCTACCAGCTCTCCAGTTGACATCAGCTAACTCGGGAATCTCCTTTGCTGTAAGGCTCAGCTACTCACTGTATACATTCACTGAGCAGTCAGGAGTCGTAAGGCACGTTTGTCAGCAAGTGTCTGCTTCCTTTCTAACTTCATAGTAGCAATTACAGCAATATTATGGAATGAACACTTAACGCCTACAGATATCATCCCACCGGCTGCTATTTGAGCAGAAGCTTTAGCTTGTTTAAATTTAAACAGGACAATGCCTTCATTAAGTAGCCAACAATATTTTCTAGGCTCGCACTACAAATGGCTAACTGCTTACCGCTATCCCAGCAACAGTTTATTCATCAGTTTTAAGTGGAACTTTCCTGTATGGAAAAGTACAAAAGGAAGGAAGTGTGAGCATCTACTCCTACTTCAACTCACACTTCCATGTTTTTTCCTCCCCAGTATTTTTTCATGATTTCATTTAAATTGATGTTTCCACTTGTGGGGGAGTCTAAAACCGGGGCCATAAATATAAGATAGTCACTAATAAATCCAATAAGGAATTCAGGAGAAATTTCTTTACCCAGAGAGTGGTTAGAATGTGGAACTCGCTACCACAGGGAGTGGTTGAGGCGACCAACAGATGCAATTAAGGGGAAGCTAGATAAGTACACGAGGGAGAAAGGAATAGGGAGGAGGCTCATGTGGAGGGTAAACCCTGGCATAGAAGAGTTGGGCCGAATGGCCTGTTTCTGTGCTGGAGATTCTGTGTAATTCTATGTACTTAAAGGGGTCACCTGCTGAGCACTTGCCGTGGTTTTTGTAAATGCTCGGCAAGGGCAAGGGGTAAAAGTAAAGTTGCCCAGAAATGGTCTGTAATATATTGAAGAATAAAAATATAATTTTGTTTTTTACTTTTTAAGAGGCTGGAAATATAGTTAATCAATAAAAGGTATTGATGTACCCCTGGGGTGTGCATGATATAAAATGGTATGGTAATACGTTGGGCAATGACTCTCTAAGTATATCCTGAACGTATAGAACATTACAATTTATTTCCTTTCTTCTTGACTGTCATTGCCTTTGAATTTGTGATGCTGTATGAGTCTTGCCAGATTATGGTGAGATTTAAATAAACTGTCGCGCAAAATACCACAGTTGACAAACGACTGTGCTGCACAGGCCCTGACTAATTCAAAGTCAACCGTGGTCAGAATTACCACTGAGGGGAAAAAAAAAATCCAACATTTAAAATATAAATATAGAACACCAGGGCCCTGAAACTGGGTCAGCTATGAGTTCGAATCTTGTTCTACTCAGTTGGTGATTTGAGCGATGTTAAGTGGGCAAGTGCTAAGCCAAGGCTACTGGAGTCTCCTAGCAAGGTAGGGTTGCCATCTCTGGTTGGATGTACTCCTGGAGCTTTCCTCACATGACCTCCCACCTCCAACCACCCCGCCCAGCCAAACTGCCTTTTACTCCCCATATAAAAAAAAAGAAAGACTTGCATTTATTTAGTGATCTCGGGATGTCCCAAAGCACTTTACAGCCAATGAAGTACTTTTTTGGAATGTAGTCCCAGTTGTAATGTAGGAAACACGGCAGCCAATTTGCACACAGCAAGCTCCCACAAACAGCAATGCGATAATGACCAGATAATCTGTTTTAGTGGTGTTGATTGAGGGATAAATATTGGCCAGGACACCGGGGATAACTCCCCTGCTCTTCTTCGAAATAGTGCCATGGGATCTTTCACGTCCACCTCAGAGATCAGACGGGACCTCGGTTTAACGTCTCATCCAAAAGACGACACCTCTGACAGTGCAGCACTCCCTCAGCACCGCACTGGAGTGTCAGCCTAGATTTTTGTGCTCAAGTCTCTGGAGTGGGACTTGAACCCACAGCCTTATCTGACTCAGAGGCGAGAGCGTGCTACCCCACTGAGCCACAGCTGAGAAACATCAGAGGGAAGGCCACGCTGTGTCATTCTTATGCTATGTTGTTTGGATTCCCAATAATCCAGTATCATATTATAAAGGTAAAGCTAAATTTATTATGGTTGAAAACAATATTTATACACAACAATATTTAGGAGCTCACTGCTAGCTTACAAACTCCACCTTACAGACTGGTCGACTTCTCCTTACAGACTGGTCGACTCCTCCTTACAGACTGGTCGACTCCTCCTTACAGACTGGTCGACTCCTCTGTAGTGTATGTACCCGTCTACCTTTAAGGGAACTATTGAATGTAACCGTTCACCTTTAAGAGAACTACTTTAGGTGTGGCACTATTTGTTTGGCTTCTGTATACTGTAATACCGACAGTGACCACACCAGTATATAAGTGTTGTGGCAGGATAACTGGGGCAGATTCGCCCTGACCTCTGAATAGTAAAGACCTGTTTGTTTGTTACTCCTGAAGTCTGTGTCGTTATTAACTGTACAACCCAGACTTTACAGTGGCGACGAATCCGATCGTACCCTGTGGCAAGACTACCAAAGCAAGAAGAGCGTCGAAGAGAGGCAACCGCCCTCGTCGTTCTGCTGGGAGAAAACACGAGGCTGCAGCAGGAGAAAGGTGGAAGACTTTAGCAACAAAAGCTTCCGTCTGCAACAGGCACTGACTACCCTTCTACCACGGTGCGGAGTGAGCCGATCAGCAGGGAACAAGGCGGCCGAAGAGACTGTGAGTAGGGGAAGGTGTAGAAGTATCCGGAGGATAAGGGCAGAGCACTCGACCTCGGTCGAGGGGGAGCTGTGCCGGCCAAAAGTCGGGTCCAACGGCGTCGGGTGACAGCCGGACCGCGATCGGCGGGAAAGATCCGGGCGGCGACGAAGCCGCGGAGCGCTGAAACCGAGCGTGTGGGAGAGGCAGAGCCGAGCAAAGGAGGCTGCGCGAGAGCCAGCCCAGCGGCTGAACTGTTCTCCACCAACGGGGTACCCAGAGCCGGTAGAACCGAACGAGCGGGAGTGGGAGAGAGACACAGCCGAGCAAGGGGAGAGAGACTGCGCGAGAGCCAGTCCAGCGGCTGAACTGTTCTCCACCAACGGGGTACCCAGAGCCGGTAGAACCAAACGTGCGGGGGAGAGAGCGACAGAGCCGGGTACGGAGAGAGAGACTGCGCGAGAGCCAGTCCAGCGGCTGAACTGTCCTCCGTTAACGGGGTGTACCCAGCGCCGGTAGAGCCGTGCGGGCGGGAGAGAGAGACAGAGCCGAGTAAGGGGAGCTGTGCGAGAGCCAGCCCAGCGGCTGAACCTGTCCGCTGTGGGGAAAGCGTACCCCTTCCACCAGGAAGAAACGCGGAAAGCCGCCATTAGGCGGAGAAGACGACAGAGGCGGGAAACCGCCATTGAAGTGGGCGGGGAGAGAAAGGAAGAGCGGGAAACCGCCATTTTCGCGGGAAAAACCGTCATCTTAACTGCCATTGAAGTGGGCAGAGAGAGAGAGAGAGAGAAGGGAAGAGCGGGAAACCGCCATTTTCGCGGGAAAACCGCCATTTTAGAAATAAACAGATAATAAATAATACTTAAAGAAATACTGTGCTGCTCCAAGGAAAGGAAGATGCCTAAGCGAGGGAATATTAACGATTTTAATTCTGAGATAGAAGACTGGGCCACGTACGTGGAACGCATCGAGATCTATTGTGAAGCCAACAAAATAGAGGAAGACGACAAGGCGATAACATTGTTAAACTCGATGGGCGCAAAGACATACGGGCTCTTGAAGGATTTACTAGCACCAGCTAAACCGGCGGATCAGTCTTTCGAAGAGATTGTGGCTGTTCTGAAGGACCACTTGAACCCCACACCGTTGATGTTGGCTGAACGATTCAAATTCTATGCAAGAACGCAACGGAAAGACGAAAGCAACGCAGAATACTTGGTCGAACTGCGTAGGCTAGCGAAATACTGCCAGTTCGGAGGGAATCTGACAGAGGCACTGCGAGACAAGTTCGTAGGCGGATTGTCCAAGGAAGAGACGCAAAAGCGCCTACTCGAAGAGAACGACCTTACACTTGACAGGGCTGTCCTTATTGCCGCATCACACGAAGCCGCAGCGAAAGGAACGGTGGAAATGCAACTAAAGGCGGCGGCACTCGGGGTGGACCAAATTACCTCGAGTACAACAAAATGCTATCGTTGTGGGAAGACAACACACGACCAGAATCAATGCTGGTTTAAGAACCAAGAATGTAGGAAATGTGGCAAACTGGGTCATATCGCTAAGGTATGCCGGTCAGGGAAGAAGACCAACAACCAAAGGAAGCCATCACAAGAAAAGTACAACAAGGCATACAAGGGGGCTGAGAAGAGTTCAGACGAACAGAATCCAGACTCAGACCCAAACGGCCAGGAGCTGGGTAGTCTGAGTATCCACCATGTGAGTAAGGAAGCTGACCTACAAACTATCTGGGTCATGCTAAAAATAGCTGGAGTCCAAGTGAAAATGGAGTTGGACACTGGATCAGCTGTATCAGTCATAAATCGAGGGGATTACCACTGGCTATTCCCACACATACCCTTAAGAGATACCAAGTTCGTATTGCAGACATACACGGGGCATAAAGTATACCCCATGGGAAAAATAAGAGTCAAGGTGAGAGATAGGGGTAAAGTACACCCAAGAATGAACTTGTACGTACTACCTGAGGGAGGACCACCACTTCTAGGACGGGAGTGGATCAAGAAAATAGACATGGAATGGCACTACCTACAAGCAATGACGAGTGAGGACTCGGTGCAGACAAGCAGCTCAGACTCTGAGCCGGAAGACGATAAGTCCAGCCCACGTATGAAAAACAAGGTTAACATGAACTCACTGACTAAGGTTGGAAAAATGATGGCGTGCATAAAGACAGAGAATTCTGAGTCTGTTCAAGTTACAGACATATGCATTACGGAGGAACACCGGGCTCGAACTCAACGTTATTTCAAAGTACGACAACAATTAGAACAATTAAGTTACCGTCTCGTACAAGAGATGAAAACAATGAAAAAGTTCTATGACACCGAATGGGAGAGTCTGGAAAGACAACAGAACCTGCTGGCTCAAGCAGAGAGCGACCATAGAGCCATCGTGACCAATTACCGATCACATCTCCCTTATGATGTTCAGGAGTTAGAATATTTGCATGATCTAGAGATACAGCATAAAGGCAAACCACGCTACACTGAGGATTTTGTTCTGCAATTGGAGACGGAGCTAGTGCAGGCAAGGTTAAGAGAAGCTGAATCGCAGTGTGCACTTAAAGAGATGCAGAAAAAAATCTTGGACATGGAAAAGAGAAACGCTTCTTTACCTGATGTGAATAATGTGGCCATGTTGCAAGAGGAGCTTATGGGGCGAAACTGGAAGAAGCTAAGCAAAGGATGTTGGAACTTGAAACACAGAACCAAATCAGCAGTAACCAGCTATGTCGAGCAGAGAAGGAGTGCTATGGTCTACATGAGAAGGTGCAATATCTCTCAGCCCAGAATAAGGGTCTACTCACTCAGTTAAATGAAAGTAAACGGAAAATGGCTGAGATAGACTGCAAGAATAAAGAAGATTTGATGGCAGTGAGACTTCAAGAGGCAGATAGCATAGCAGCCTTGGCTGAACTCCAACAGGAAATTGCGAAAGAAGCAAATGAAGAGGAATCTTCAGGAAGCCAGGATTTTATTCCAGTTCTTCTCTACGACTCCTTACAAGCAGAGTGTGAGAAGTTGAAAGAACAGTATGAACAGGCCCAGGCTACAATTCTGGAGGGGATTAACTCGGCAACCTCCGAAAAGCTAGTTTCAGTAGAAGCATATGAACAACTAAAGGTTGAACATGAGCAAGAAGTCCAAAGGCTGCAGGAAATTCTTGATGAGCTCAAGGCCAAGACAGACTCATCGGTAGAAGTTCCATCCATAGATGAGAATTTAGAGGTGAAAGACATGGCAGAACATGAAAGACAAGATGTCCAAGAACTCATAAAAATATTGAAGGAAACCCAAGTCAAATATGAGGCGGCAATGACCGAGGTTCAACGACTTGAAGAACAAATTCAACTGGGAATCCTTTCAGTGGAAGGAAAGGAAACTGTGAGAAACACAGAGACTGTAAGAATGGGCCCTGAACATGAGCTAGGGAGCATCAAGGCGCAACTTCTTCGAGCGCTTGAAACCAAAGTACAAGAGGAAAGGAAGGTGAAAGCATTGGAGGGAAAGGTGGATGAAATGGAGAAGACTCTGATCCACAGAGTCCCCGTGGAAGAGTTAACGGTCAGCCAACTCCTTCACATGCTGAGAGACAAGACTCCACGATGGGAACACGAGCTTCAATCTTCAAAGGGAAGGAATTCGGAGCTCCCAAAAGTTACGGAAATAACTGAGGTGGCAACACAGATTTTGTATTACAGTTTACTCTATGAAGAGTTCGTTGAATCACGTCAATGTGAACAGAAGAATGTTGAAACAGCTGCTTCAGTAGAAGGATTAAATAGCCTGATAACGCAATCCCCGATGGAAGGGAAGGTATTGAACTCACAAATGAGGTCAGTAGTGAAGGAATGGCAGACAACCCAGGAAGAGCGGGATGAATATGAATGTTTGAAGAAGTCCTTTCAAGAAAGATGGTTAGGGAAGGAACCACCGTCGGCTAATGTCCAGATGGATAAGAAGGAAGTAGAAGGGCCTCTCACTGGCCTAACTCAGGACGACCCCGAATATTACCATGACCTGTTGAGTGACACTGAATATTACGAGGATCTGGTCTGCTCAGTTTGTGATGAAAACTCCCAAAGTGCTGAAATCCGGATGAAGCACTTAAGGTCTAAGGAACATAGAGAGTTGGTGGCGCTACAGCTGGCAGCCGAGAAAGGAGCTCTGAGAGTTTCAAAAAGGCAGAAAAGAAAAAGAAGAAGCAGAAGATAATAACCGTCTAAAATATTATCACTTCTACCATCTCAGGCGGGACACTACGAAAGGAGCTAAATTAGTTGAAAAACCGGAAATTATCAAGACAGCCAGTTGGTTGTAAAAGTCCGCACTGCTGGTTCAACAGGACGAAAGTTTAAGCTGTTACGTCAAGAAAAAGGCTATGGAGGAGTCACGCTAGCCATGTGAACCGGCTACACCAAAGAGATGCTGTTCGGAACGAGTCAAGATCAGAGACTGAATCTATGAACTGTTCCCACCGAGATTATATCTGTAAATTGTTTTATATGAAGTTGAAGATATGTATGTTTAACGGGGACTCTGTAAGTAATAAGCTAAAAAGGGAGGATTGTAGTGTATGTACCCGTCTACCTTTAAGGGAACTATTGAATGTAACCGTTCACCTTTAAGAGAACTACTTTAGGTGTGGCACTATTTGTTTGGCTTCTGTATACTGTAATACCGACAGTGACCACACCAGTATATAAGTGTTGTGGCAGGATAACTGGGGCAGATTCGCCCTGACCTCTGAATAGTAAAGACCTGTTTGTTTGTTACTCCTGAAGTCTGTGTCGTTATTAACTGTACAACCCACAGACTTTACATCCTCCTTACAGACTGGTCGACTCCTCCTTACAGACTGGTCGACTCCTCCTTACAGACTGGTCGACTCCTCCTTACAGACTGGTCGACTCCTCCACTCCACATCTAACCAGTTGCCCAATTGCAACGATTATCGCAGAACTTGCTGGTGTTAGGGGGCGTCTCTAAATTTGCATACTCAAGTCAAATCTATCTGGCACCTGCCAGTGGCTGGCTACAGGGTGCATTAGTGAAGAGTTGAGAATAAGCATCCTTTCAGATGCAGCTGTCAGGCAAGGCAGACAAAGAAAGAGGGAGCCGGAGCAGTATTAGCAATTTGCAACCAGGTAGCATATATTTCCCTAATAACAACAGAAAACGCTGGAAAAACTCAGCAGGCCAGGCAACATCCGTGGAGAGAGAAACACAATGTTTCGGGTCTGAACTCAGTTCTGACGAAGGGTTTCGACCCGAAACATTGACTCCGTTTCTCTTCACGGATGCTGCCCTGGCCTGCTGAGTTTTTCCAGCGTTTTCTGTTGTTATTTCGGATTTCCAGCATCCGCAGTATTTTGCTATCATATATTTCCCTAATGTACTGTAAGTTTAAGACTAGAACTACCTTAGGTACTGTATATACTTTGCATTCATTCCGAGCTACTTTTAAATCAGTTCATCGTTAGTTAGCAGTGTTGGCAGAGGTAATCTTCCACAACCATGTAACTATTAGTTAGTTAGTGCTTCTGGTTCATATTGAGCCAACAATGGGAGCATGTAGTTCCCTCGAGCTAGCTAGTAGTTACTTCACACAAACTGAGAAAAAGGGAATATATAATTCTTTAGGCTAGTAAAATATTATGAACCTCTTTCTTGGTCTTGGAGGCAGTGAGACAATTTAGTCCCTCCGGGCTAGCCAAGTTATAGACTCCGTCTTATGTTAAGCAGAGCAGGAAGGAACATTTCATTCTTCCTAGATAGAACAACTAGACCTAATAGCTTGTGACTTCCAAGTTTCTATTTCTGTTTATTTGTTTTTTCTCAATTAGCTTGTAACTCAAGTAGCATGCTCTCGATGAAGCTGTCAGTAAATATTTGCCTCTATTAACAGTCTGACCATAATCATTTCACGGCTTTGACAATGGTTAGACAGCATGGCCACAGTCATAGTCACAGATGCTTGGCAGTGATATCAGAAAAAACCCTTATTTTCTCCACAGTTTAACTTTATGAACTAAAGCCATATGCATGATGAGTGGACCTTAATGTTGCAGTCAAGGTTGTGCTGTGCTATAACCTTTGAACTAGTGTAATCAGGCCAAAAACAATGGCAAGTGAAGCAATACCAGAAAGCCTTCTTCGCAATTCCAAAGCTGTTCATGAATGTAATTGTGATCATTACAATATAATTACAGTCAGCTTCTTAACAATAACCTTACTCCAGCTCCCATTTGTGAACGTGAATTGCTGGCTTGCAAGTCAGAGATCTGCTAACAGGGGCGTTCCTCCTAAGTGAGGCATGGACTGCTCCAAATGGTGTGTACACATCTATAGTTAATTACATAACTAATGTACTTAGTGCTCTTCCTGCTCTCAGTCGGACGGAATTTTGCCGACCTGGGCAGGTCCGGTGCGGCCGGTGTCCGTGGCAGGTCGCGACCCCGCTGCTGGCTCCATCCCGCTGTTGAAAATGAACTTACCTTAATGGCCAGCGCATTACCCAGCCCAATGAGATGGAGCGGGTCTGGTGACGTCATTCGTGATGCGTTTTCAGCCGGGATCATTAAAGGGACCCTGGCCACCTTAGATTTGAAGTTTAATCGAACATAGTGCTGTCAGTGCAATACAGCATTGGAGTGCTGCAAACGCTGACAATGACTGCACAGAGGCAGCGAGCTGCAACCATGATTCCATCCATATGCTTATGGAGGGAGTCAGAGCACGCAGGGAGGTCCTCTTCCCTTCCCTTCCAGGAGATCAGCACAGTCTGGTTGCTGATTGCAGAGGAGGTCACCAGCAGGGATGTGGTCAGGAGGACCTGGGGGCAGTGCCGCAAACATTTCAAGGATCTCATTAGATCAGGAAATGTTAGTACAAAGCCACACTCAACTGCATCCTGCTGTGCCTCTCATCACATCCCCATCACTCTGCCTTCCCTACCCTACTCCGACACATCCTTACTCACACCAACATACATAGAAACATAGAAAACATAGAGATAGGAACAGGAGTAGGCCATTCGGCCCTTCGAGCCTGCTCCGCCATTCAATGAGATCATGGCTGATCTTCGTCTGAGATCATAGCTGATCTTACCAGTTCAGTACCCCGTCCCCGCCTTTTCTCCGTAACCCTTAATCCCCTTAGCCTTCAGAAATATATCCAATTCTCTCTTGAAAATGTTTATTGAATTAGCCTTCGCAGCCCTCTGTGGCAGGGAATTCCACAGGCTCACCACTCTTTGAGTGAAGAAATTCTTCCTCATCTCTGTTTTAAATGATTTGCCCGCTATTTTTAGACTGTGGCCCCTGGTTCTGTGCTCCCCGGCCATTGGAAACATTCTCTCTGAATTCAGCCTGTCCAGGCCTGCCATAATTTTATATGTTTCGATGAGATCCCCTCTCAATCTTCTAAACTCCAGTGAGTACAAGCCCAAACTATTTAATCTCTCTTCGTAGGTCATTCCCGCCATTCCAGGTATCAGCCTGGTGAATCGCCGTTGCACTCTTTCCATGGCAAGAACATCCTTCCGCAGATGGGGCGACCAAAACTGTACACAATACTCCAGATGCGGTCTCACCAGCACCTTGTACAGCTGTAGTAAGGTATCCCTATTCCTATACTCGAACCCCCTTGATATGAAGGCCAACATACCATTTGCCTTCTTAATCGCCTGTTGCACCTGCATGCTCTCCTTCAGTGACTGGTGCACAAGAACACCCAGGTCCCTCTGCACTTCCCCATCTCTCAATCTATTGCCGTTTAGATAATAATCTACCCTCCTGTTTTTACCCCCAAAGTGGATAACCTCGCATTTATCCACATTATAGTGCATCTGCCACGTATCCGCCCATTCCCCCAACCTGTCCAAATCGCACTGTAGCCTCCTGACATCCTCATCAGAGCCCACCCCTCCTCCTAGTTTAGTGTCGTCAGCGAATTTGGAAATATTGCATCCAATTCCCTGATCCAGATCATTTATATATATTGTGAACAGCTGGGGTCCCAGGACAGATCCTTGCGGCACCCCGCTGGTCACTGCCTGCCACTCCGAAAACGAGCCGTTTATTCCAACTCTCTGTTTTCTATCCGCCAGCCAGTTCTCTATACCTTGCACCTCCACACATCCCTCTCTATCTATCTACATTATCACTTCCCCATCTCACTAGCCACCCCTCACACTCACCCTCATCCTAGTGCAATCATACCAACTAACAATACACAAGGGTAGGCACTTGGGTGTTTTATCCAATGTTCAGGTAAAGTATCTGTTAATGTGGTGTCAAATATAAAAATCTTTATTTTCAACACTTGGATAGATTTGTGTGCACCTTTGGAAGTGGCTTAGTGAGTTGCAGTGAATGGTGAGACATAACGGTACCCCCCACAATGGTGGTATGAAAGGAATGGCTTGGGCATTGCAGGGATGCTTTATGGTGTTGGTGTGGGGTGGTGCCAACCTGACGCATCATGTGACAGCCAGGGTGTACAGCATAACGTTAACTAAATGTTGCCATGATGAGGCCATCCCTGGCCTCCCGGGCAGCAATGTGCTCAGGTGCTGATGCCCTCTGTCCTGTGCAGCATCAAGTGATTGCGGAGATGGTTGGTGTTGTTGTTGGTATTGCTGGTGGGACTGGTGCTGCTGGTGTTGGGGCTCATCGTGGTCCGATCCTGAGGACCAAGGTGAGACAGTGTAAACGGCACCCGTGTTGATGGAATAGTTGGCAGGTGAAGTAGAGATGACAGAAGCATTCTCTGAAGACTACAAACCTGCACTATATCCCAAAAGATCAATTCACCATCGTCCTTTTTACATTCAAAGGAGGGAACTGAAAAATACCTATTACACTGTGTATGAAGATCTCATCGTACTTAGACAGGTGGCAACATAGCTTTGTGCTTCATGTCACAAAATTAAGTTTCATGGAGATTAATCTCACTCCACCGGTTAGTAACTTTGTCATTAATTGTCCTCAAAGAAGACAGACAGAATTTCATTAAATTTTTTTGCAGTGAGTTCTTTGGTGATTGATTCGAACTTTTTTTGCTCGGAATCAGAGTCCGCAGGTTGAACAGTGAATCCCGGATACACCAGGTTAGTACCTTAACACTGTATGGTATGACACAATCCTCCATCTGTTAGTAACTGAATGCTGCAGGGTATGACATGATCAGTAAAATCAGACAAATGCTGTTCCTGTGGTTGTTTGGGAAAACTCCAGAACACATTGCCTGAATCTCTCTGCCCCATCTGAATCTTTCTCCCTCTGGCTAAATCTTTCTTCCCTTACCGAATCATTCTCCTTCTCTCTAAATCTTTCTCCCTCTGCCTGAATCTCTCTCCCTCTGTCTGAATCTCTTTCCCCCTGAATCTCTTTTCCTTTATCTGAATTTAAGAACATAAGAACATAAGAAATAGGAGCAGGAGTAGGCCAATCGGCCCCTCGAGCCTGCCCCGCCATTCAATAAGATCATGGCTGATCTGATCCTAACCGCCAATCTACTATCACAGAACCATCTCCTGAATCTAACAGAATTAGACACACGAAATAGGAGCAGGATCAGGCTACACAGCCCCTGGGCCCGCTCCGCTACCCACAGGGCCATGACCAATCCGAAACTAAACTCATGTCCAAATTCCTGCCCGCTCCCCATAACCCTTAATTCCCTTTACTTCTAGGAAACTGTCTATTTCTGTTTTAAATTTATGTAATGATGTAGCTTCTCCAGCTTTTTGGGGCAGCATATTCCATGGACCTACCACCCTCTGAGTGAAGTAGTTCCTCCTCATCTCAGTTTTGAAAGAGCAGCCCCTTATTCTAAGACTGTGCCCCCTAGTTCTAGTTTCACCCATCATCGGGAACATCCTCCCCGCATCCACCCGATCCAACCCCTTCACAACCTTATATGTTTCAATAAGATCGCCTCTCATTCTTCTGAACTCCAATGAGTAGAGTCCCAATCTACTCAACCTCTCCTCATATGTCCATCCCCTCATCCCCGGGATTAACCGAGTGAACCTTCTTTGTACTGACTCGAGAGCAAATATGTCCTTTCTTAAGTATGGACACCAAAACTGTACGCAGTATTCCAGGTGCGGTCTCACCAATACCTTGTACAACTGAAGCAATACCTCCCTATTTTTATATTCTATCCCCCTAGCAATGAAAGCCAACATTCCATTGGCCTTCTTAATCACTTGCTGCACCTGCATACTAACCTTTTGAGTTTTGTGCACCAGGACCCCCAGATCCCTTTGTACTTCAGTTCTTTCAAGTTTCTTGCCATTAAGATAATAACTTGCTCTACGATTTTTCCTACCAAAGTGCATAACCTCACACTTTCCAGTATTGTATTCCATCTGCCAAATCTCTGCCCACTTACTTAGCCTGTCTATGTCCCCTTGCAGGTTTTTTATGTCCTCCTCACTCACTACTTTCCCTCCCATCTTAGTATCATCTGCAAACTTTGATATGTTACACTCGGTCCCCTCCTCCAAATTGTTAATATAGGTTGTAAAGAGTTGGGGACCCAGCACTGACCCCTGCGGAACACCACTAGTTACTGATTGCCTGTCTGAGAATGAACCATTTATCCCAACTCTCTGCCTTCTGTTAGATAGCCAATCCTCTATCCATGCCAGAATATTACCCCCAATCCCGTGATTTTTTATCTTAAGCAATAATCTTTTGTGTGGCACCTTGTCAAATACCTTTTGGAAGTCTAAATACACTACATCCACTGGTTCCCCTTTATCCACCCTATATGTTACTTCCTCAAAGAACTCCAGCAAATTTGTCAAACATGACTTCCCCTTCATAAAACCATGCTGACTTTGTCCTATTAAATTATGATTATCCAAATGTCCTGTTACTGTCTCCTTAATAATGGACTCCAAAATTTTACCTACCACAGATGTTAGGCTAACCGGTCTATAGTTTCCAGCCTTCTGTCTACTGCCCTTTTTAAATAAGGGTGTTACATTAGCAGTTTTCCAGTCTGCCGGGACCTTTGCCGGGTCCAGGGAGTTTTGGAAAATTATTACCAATGCATCCACAATCCCTACCGCCACTTCCCTCAAGACCCTAGGATGTAAGCCATCAGGTCCAGGGGATTTATCCGCCTTGAGTCCCATTATTTTACCTAGTACCACTTCCTTAGTGATTGTGATCGTGTTTAGCTCCTCCCCCCCCTATAGCCCCCTGTTTGTCCAGTGTTGGGATATTCTTAGTGTCTTCTACTGCAAAGACTGATATAAAATATTCATTCAGTGTGTTTGCCATCTCCCTCTGTCTGAATCTCTCTCCGTCTGAATTTTTCTCCCTGTGTCTGACTCTCTTTCCCCCTGAATCTTTCTCCCCCTGAATCTCTCTCCCTGTGTCTGACTCTCTTTCCCCCTGAATCTATCTCCCCCTGAATCTCTCTCCCCCTGCCTGAATCTCTCTCCCCCTGTCTGAATCTCTCTCCCCCTGCCTGAATCTCTCTCCCCCTGCCTGAATCTCTCTCCCCCTGCCTGAATCTCTCTCCCACTGCCTGAATCTCGTTCCCCCTGAATCTCTTTCCCCCTGAATCTCTTTCGCCCTGAATCTCTTTACCCCTGAATCTCTCTCCCCGTCTGAATCTCTCTCCCCCTGTCTTAATCTCTCTCCCCCTGCCTGAATCTCTCTCCCAGTGCCTGAATCTCTTTCCCACTGAATCTCTCTCCCCCTGTCTGAATCTCTTTCCCCCTGAATCTCTTTCCCCCTGAATCTCTCTCCCCCTGTCTGAATCTCTCTGCCCCTGATTGAATCTCTCTCCCTCTGTCTGAATCTCTCTCCCTCTGCCTGAATCTGTCCCCCCCTGTCTGAATCTCTCTCCCCCTGCCTGAATCTCTCTCCCTCTGCCTGAATCTCTCTCCCCCTGTCTGAATCTCTCTCCCCCTGCCTGAATCTCTCTCCCTCTGCCTGAATCTCTCTCCCCCTGTCTGAATCTCTCTCCCCCTGCCTGAATCTCTCTCCCTCTGCCTGAATCTGTCTCCCCCTGCCTGAATCTCTCTCCCCCTGCCTGAATCTCTCTCCCCCTGCCTGAATCTCGCTCCCTCTGCCTGAATATCTCTCCCCCTGCCTGAATCTCTCTCCCCCTGCCTGAATCTCTCTCCCTCTGCCTGAATCTCTCTCCCTCTGCCTGAATCTCTCTCCCCCTGCCTGAATCTCTCTCCCCCTGCCTGAATCTCTCTCCCTCTGTCTGAATCTCTCTCCCCCTGCCTGAATCTCTCTCCCCCTGCCTGAATCTCTCTCCCCCTGCCTGAATCTCTCTCCCCCTGCCTGAATCTCTCTCCCATTGCCTGAATCTCTCTCCCCCTGCCTGAATCTCTCTCCCTCTGCCTGAATCTCTCTCCCACTGCCTGAATCTCTCTCCCTCTGCCTGAATCTCTCTCCCCCTGCCTGAATCTCTCTCCCCCTGCCTGAATCTCTCTCCCTCTGCCTGAATCGCTCTCCCACTGCCTGAATCTCTCTCCCTCTGCCTGAATCTCTCTCCCCCTGTCTGAATCTCTCTCCCTCTGCCTGAATCTCTCTCCCACTGCCTGAATCTCTTTCCCCCTGAATCTCTCTCCCTCTGTCTGAATCTCTCTCCCCCTGTCTGAATCTCTTTCCCCCTGAATCTCTCTCCCTCTGTCTGAATCTCTCTCCCCCTGCCTGAATCTCTCTCCCTCTGCCTGAATCTCTCTCCCTCTGCCTGAATCTCTCTCCCCCTGCCTGAATCTCTTTCCCCCTGAATCTCTCTCCCTCTGTCTGAATCTCTCTTCCCCTGTCTGAATCTCTCTCCCCCTGCCTGAATCTCTCTCCCTCTGCCTGAATCTCTCTCCCCCTGCCTGAATCTCTCTCCCTCTGCCTGAATCACTCTCCCCCTGTCTGAATCTCTCTCCCCCTGTCTGAATCTCTCTCCTCCTGCCTGAATCTCTCTCCCTCTGCCTGAATCTCTCTGATGTGCCTCAATAAATCCAAGACTCGATGTTAGCGAAACAAAACAAGGCTTTTATTGACTTAGAAGGTAACACACAGAGGAGAATGTATCTTCCATCCAGAGGTCTGCCGTACTGGATATGCTGCAGGCTGGGCCAGCTTACATAGGAGCCAGGTATGGGCGGAGCCCTACACACAGTACAATACAATGGAAATGAAACTGAAACCAACCACAATCACAGGCAGAGAAATACTGATGAGTGATGAATGGAATATTTCATCACATTCACCCCTTCTATAGATTTAGTCTGTTCGGGGGTTTATAGTCCTCTGCGACCGACGTGGCTGTTGTGGTGCCACGGGTGTCGGCTGGGTGTCCCCGGTGGCCTCCTGGGTCTCTGCCGGGGGTGCCCCCAGGGTTGTTGAAGGGGTAGTTGGTGGGGGTACCGTTGGTCGGTGTTCTTCCGGGGGTGATGAAAGAGTAGTGGGTGGGTAAGAGTTGCTGTGGTCGTTGTTGCTGCTGTTGTCGTGGTTGTTGTCGTTACCGGCTGGGGCTACGTCTTTTGTGGACACGGTGTCCTCCCTTCCGTCGGCGTGCCGGACATACGCGTATTGGGGGTTGGCATGGAGTAGGTGCACTGACTCCACGAGAGGGTCCGTCTTGTGGCCCCTCACATGCCTTCGCACGAATACCGGACCTGGGGTGGAGAGCCATGACGGCATGGATACGCCTGAGGTGGATTTCCGGGGAAAGACAAACATTCGCTCGTGAGGCGTGGCATTAGTGGCAGTACACAATAGCGACCATGTCGAATGGAGCACATCTGGGAGGACTTCCTGCCAGCGGGAGATAGGGAGGCCTTTGGTCCTTAGAGCTAGAGTGACTGCTTTCCATACTGTCCCGTTCTCTCGCTCCACTTGACCGTTACCCCGGGGTTTGTAGCTGGTGGTACGGCTCGTGGCGATCCCCCTGGACAGCATGTACTGGCGCAGCTCTTCACTCATGAAGGACGCCCCCCTATCCGTATGGATGTAGCTCGGCATACCGAACAGGCAGAACAGGCTGTTGAGGCATTTAATGACCGTGGCGCTGGTCATGTCTGGGCAGGGGAAGGCGAATGGGAACCGGGAGTATTCGTCCACAATGTTCAGGAAGTAAACATTGCGGTCGACGGACGGGAGGGGGCCCTTGAAATCTAAGCTGAGCCGCTCAAAAGGCCGTGTAGCTTTGATTAAGTGGGCTCTATCTGGGCGGTAGAACCGAGGCTTGCACTCAGCGCAAGTGCGACAGTTCCTGGTCAGGGACCGAACTTCCTCAATCGAGCAGGGTAAGTTGCGGGACTTTATGAAGTGGAACAGCCGCGTGACCCCTGGGTGGCAGAGGTCATTGTGGAGGGTCTGTAGCCGATCCCCGGTGGCGCTGGCACACATCCTTCGTGAGAGGGCGTCGGGGGATTCGTTAAGGGCCCCTTGCCGGTAAATTATGTCATAATCGAAGGTGGAGAGCTCGATCCGCCACCTAAGAATCTTATCATTTTTAATCTTCCCCCTCTGTTTATTATTGAACATAAACGCTACCGACCGCTGGTCGGTAAGTAGGGTGAAGCGTTTGCCGGCTAGGTAGTGGCGCCAGTGGCGCACTGCCTCCACGATGGCTTGGGCCTCCTTTTCTACGGAGGAGTGTCTGATCTCGGGCCCTTGGAGGGTCCTCGAGAAGAAAGCTACGGGCCGCCCCGCCTGGTTGAGGGTGGCCGCCAAGGCAAAGTCAGACGCATCACTTTCCACTTGAAAGGGAGTGTTCTCGTCCACTGCCTGCAGCGTGGCCCGCTCAATATCCTGCTTAATGCTTTTGAAGGTGGCATGGGCCTCAGCAGAGAGCGGAAAAGAGGATGCTTTCAAGAGGGGGCGGGCTTTGTCGGAGTAGTTGGGGACCCATTGGGAATAATAAGAAAATAACCCCAGGCACCTTTTCAGGGCTTTGGGAGTGTTGGGCAGGGGCAGCTCCCGTAGGGGGCGCAATCGGTCGGGGTCTGGTCCGATTTCCCCATTCTCCACCACGCTGCCTAGTATGCAGAGGCGCGTGGTGTTGTAAACGCACTTGTCCTCGTTGTAGGTGAGGTTGAGTTTTTGTGCGGTTTTCAGGAACCTCTCGAGGTTCGAGTCATGATCCTGCTGGTTGTGACCGCAGATGGTGACGTTGTCGAGGTAGGGGAAGGTTGCCTGCAAGTGGTGGTCATCGACCATGCGGTCCATCTCCCTCTGGAAGACCGAGACCCCATTCGTCACCCCAAAGGGGACTCTGAGCAATTGGTAGAGGCGTCCGTTCGCCTCGAAGGCGGTGTACGGGCGGTCCTCTGGTCTGATAGGGAGCTGGTGGTACGCTGACTTGAGGTCGATGGTGGAGAACACCCGGTATTGGGCGATTTGGTTCACCATTTCTGATATGCGGGGTAGCGGGTAGGCGTCTAGTTGGGTGTACCTGTTGATCGTTTGGCTATAGTCGATCACCATCCGTTTCTTCTCGCTACCCCTTACCACCACCACTTGGGCGCGCCACGGGCTATTGCTGCGTTCAATAATGCGCTCTTTCAGGAGCCTGTCTACCTCGGTCGCGATAAAACGCCTGTCCTCCCAGCTGTACCTCCTGCTTTTGGTCGCTATTGGCCGGCAGTTAGGGGTAAGGTTCGCGAATAGCGAAGGCGGCTTTACCTTCAGGGTAGCCAGACCGCACACTGTGAGGGACGGCTGGGACCCACCGTAATTGAGCGTGATGCTTTGGTGGTAGCACTGGAAATCCAGGCCCAAGATCACGCTCGCACATAGATTCTTCATGATTAATACTTTAAAATTATCGTATACAGTTCCGTTAGCGGACAATTGTACCGTGCAGTAACCCATAATGGTCGATGTCTGGGTTTTAGCAGCCATGGAGATGGTACCCCGAGTAGGGACCACCTTTAGGGAGAGTTGTTGTACCAGTTCAGGGTGGATAAAACTCTCCGTGCTTCCACTGTCAATTAAACATTTAACCCTGCACCCGTTTACCTCGATGTCCACCATTGATTTGGATAGCGGGTGCGGCCTGGTCTGGTCCACTGTGACCGATGCCACTGTAGGGCCCTGATCGAGACAAGATGGCGTCCACGCTGTCTGCTCACAAGATGGCGGACCCCATGAGGTCGGGCAAGATGGCGTCCAAGATGGCCGCTCCCACGGCGCACACGCGGCGGTGGCGGGTTTTCCGGCGGGGTTCCCTCTGCACACCTTTCCGAAGTGCCCCTTCTTACCACACTTAAAGCAGGTGGTGCCTTTCGCCGGGCACAGGTTTCTGGTGTGCTTCGGCTGCCCGCAGAAGTAGCAGTTGTGTCCCCGACGTGTCGCGGCTGTCGTAGGGCTTCTGGGGGGAGAGCGGGGCCCCAACGGTGTCGGGCTGCCGGGCGGGGAAGATGGCTTCCAAGGTGGCGGCGCCCTTGGTGCACACGTGGCGGCGTGGACGGCGCGGGCTGAAGAGTAGGCGTCCGAGTTTCTCTGGGCCACATCCAGGGATCGTGCTGTGTCCGCAGCCTGTTTCAGGTCCAATCCTGTTTTTTCCAGCAGTCTCTGCCGGATGTAAGTGGAGCTGAGGCCTGTGATAAAGGCATCGCGAACAAGCTCGTCAGTGTACACTGCGGCTTTTACATCTTGGCACTTGCAGTCTTTGCCAAGCGTTTTCAGGGTGCCTAGGAACTCCTCCACCGATTCCCCAGGTCGCTGTGCGCGAGTAGCGAGCAGGTGCCTAGCATACACCTCATTCGTAGGCTGCTGGTAATGCGCTTTTAAGATGTCGCAGGCGGCCGGGTACGTGTCGGCGTCTTGGATGAGGGGGTAAACCCGGTGGCTTACCCAATTCCGCAGAATTCCGAGTTTCATACTTGCAGCGTCCGTAGCGTCTTTGACGGCTGCGGAATTGTCCAGGAAGAATTCCATACACATAAACCAGTGTCTGAAGCGTGCCGATGCATCCGAAGCATGCTGGTCCAAATCCAAACGTTCGGGTTTCAAGAGTTGATCCAGTGTGTTGAAAATTAAGTCAATAAAATTGATGTGCCTCAATAAATCCGAGACTCGATGTTAGCGAAACAAAACAAGGCTTTTATTGACTTAGAAGGTAACACACAGAGGAGAATGTATCTTCCATCCAGAGGTCTGCCGTACTGGATGTGCTGCAGGCTGGGCCAGCTTACATAGGAGCCAGGTATGGGCGGAGCCCTACACACAGTACAATACAATGGAAATGAAACTGAAACCAACCACAGTCACAGGCAGAGAAATACTGATGAGTGATGAATGGAATATTTCATCACACTCTCTCCCTCTGCCTGAATCTCTTTCCCCCTGAATCTCTCTCCCCCTGCCTGAATCTCTCTCCCCCTGCCTGAATCTCTCTCCCCCTGTCTGAATCTCTCTCCCTCTGCCTGAATCTCTCTCCCTCTGCCTGAATCTTTCTCCCTCTGCCTGAATCTCTCTCCCCCTGCCTGAATCTCTCTCCCTCTGTCTGAATCTCTCTCCCCCTGTCTGAATCTCTCTCCCCCTGTCTGAATCTCTCTCCCTCTGTCTGAATCTCTCTCCCTCTGTCTGAATCTCTCTCCCTCTGTCTGAATCTCTCTCCCTCTGTCTGAATCTCTCTCCCCCTGTCTGAATCTCTCTCCCTCTGTCTGAACCTCTCTCCCTCTGTCTGAATCTCTCTCCCTCTGTCTGAATCTCTCTCCCTCTGTCTGAATCTCTCTCCCCCTGCCTGAATCTCTCTCCCCCTGCCTGAATCTCTCTCCCCCGCCTGAATCTCTCTCCCTCTGCCTGAATCTCTCTCCCTCTGCCTGAATCTCTCTCCCTCTGTCTGAATCTCTCTCCCTCTGTCTGAATCTCTCTCCCTCTGTCTGAATCTCTCTCCCTCTGTCTGAACCTCTCTCCCTCTGTTTGAATCTCTCTCCCTCTGTCTGAATCTCTCTCCCCCTGAACCTCTCTCCCTCTGTCTGAACCTCTCTCCCTCTGTCTGAATCTCTCTCCCCCTGTCTGAATCTCTCTCCCCCTGCCTGAATCTCTCTCCCCCTGCCTGAATCTCTTTCCCCCTGAATCTCTCTCCCCCTGCCTGAATCTCTCTCCCCCTGCCTGAATCTCTCTCCCCCTGTCTGAATCTCTCTCCCTCTGCCTGAATCTCTCTCCCTCTGCCTGAATCTTTCTCCCTCTGCCTGAATCTCTCTCCCCCTGCCTGAATCTCTCTCCCTCTGTCTGAATCTCTCTCCCCCTGTCTGAATCTCTCTCCCCCTGTCTGAATCTCTCTCCCTCTGTCTGAATCTCTCTCCCTCTGTCTGAATCTCTCTCCCTCTGTCTCAATCTCTCTCCCTCTGTCTGAATCTCTCTCCCCCTGTCTGAATCTCTCTCCCTCTGTCTGAACCTCTCTCCCTCTGTCTGAATCTCTCTCCCTCTGTCTGAATCTCTCTCCCTCTGTCTGAATCTCTCTCCCCCTGCCTGAATCTCTCTCCCCCTGCCTGAATCTCTCTCCCCCGCCTGAATCTCTCTCCCTCTGCCTGAATCTCTCTCCCTCTGCCTGAATCTCTCTCCCTCTGTCTGAATCTCTCTCCCTCTGTCTGAATCTCTCTCCCTCTGTCTGAATCTCTCTCCCTCTGTCTGAACCTCTCTCCCTCTGTCTGAATCTCTCTCCCTCTGTCTGAATCTCTCTCCCCCTGAACCTCTCTCCCTCTGTCTGAACCTCTCTCCCTCTGTCTGAATCTCTCTCCCCCTGTCTGAATCTCTCTCCCCCTGCCTGAATCTCTCTCCCCCTGCCTGAATCTCTCTCCCCCTGAATCTCTCTCCCCCTGAATCTCTCTCCCCCTGTCTGTATCTCTTTCCCTTTGTCTGAATCTCTGTCTCCCTACAACCTTATTTCAACACTTGTATTAGAGCTAGGAATCAATGTATCTGCTTTGGAAATTCCTCTCAGCCTGGGAATGCTGAAATGTTTATAAGCTAAAGCCATAACCAACTATTCCAAGTATTCCATACATTAGTGATGTTACCATTGATCAACTGGAAACAGGAAGTCTAATCCTGATTTGTGAGTGAATCAGCTCCAATCCTTCAGTTCTTAAGCAGTGATCCAAAAGATTAAATAAAAAGCAGGCCATGGAACAGAAAGCGGGGAATTTCCTCTCAAAGGACTACCTCTGCTCCAGTAATATTTCTCCAGAAATAGTTGCAAAATGAATACGAGTGGAATTGCTGTAGTAAAATGCACAGTATTAGTGCAAAGTTAGAAAATACGAACCCTACGAGCTCTCCTGATGGTTCAGTAGGTAAATGGATGGCCCAGTGTGGTACCAAGCATACAACGAGGTGTTCAAGGTCTGACCCCCAGCCTGTGCTGAGATAGCTGACCTCAGCGAGTGTGGGAGTTGGGGAGTTGCATTTGGATCTTTTTTTTTAAATATCTGTTTTCCAGATGTGGACAGCACTGGCAAGACCACATTTATTGCCCAACCTACATGCCCTGCGAAGGTGGTGCTGGGCCTCGTCCTTGCCAGGCTGCAGTCCTTCTGGTGATGGTGCTCTTACAATGGTGTTAGTTAGGGAATTCCAAGATATTGACCCAGCACTGATGAGGGAACGACAATATCTATCCAAGTCAGGATGGTGTGTGACTTGCAGGGGAACTTGGAGGGGATGGTTTTCCCAGAACATTACTGATCTTGTCTTCTCAGTGGCAGAGGTCGCAGAGGAGGTAGGGGTTGTGAAAGGGGTTGTGAGTCCTGTGGCAGGAGTACCAGTCAAGCAGACTGCTCTGTCCTGGATGGTGTTGAGGTGCTTGAGTGTTGTTGTGGCTGCACCCATTCAGGTGGGTGGTGAGCATTCATCACACTTCTGACTTGAGCCTTATAGATGGTGGAGAGGCTTTGAGAGGTCAAGCGCTGAGCCACTCTTCATAGAACATCCAGTCTCTATCTTGCTCTTGCAACCAAGGCTAGTTCCGTTACATTTCTGGTCAACAGTGACCCACAAGACGCTGGTGGTGAGCTCTTTACAATCTATATTAACAATTTGGAGGAGGGGACCAAGTGCAACGTATCCAAGTTTGCCGACGATACAAAGATGGGAGGGAAAGCAGTGAGTGAGGAGGACATAAAAAACCTGCAAAAGGACATAGACAGGCTAAGTGAGTGGGCAGAAATTTGGCAGATGGAATATAATGTTGGAAAGTGTGAGGTTATGCACTTTGGCAGAAAAAAGTCAAAGAGCAAGTTATTATCTAAATGGAAAGAAACTGCAAAGTGCTACAGTACAAAGGGATCTGGGGGTCCTGGTGCATGAAACACAGAAGGTTAGTATGCAGGTACAGCAGGTGATCAGGAAGGCCAATGGAATCTTGGCTTTTATTGCAAGGGGGATGGAGTATAAAAGCAGGGAAGTCTTGCTTCAGTTATACAGGGTACTGGTGAGGCCACACCTGGAATACTGCGTACAGTTTTGGTTTCCATATTTAAGAAAAGATATGCTTGCTCTCGAGGCAGTTCAGAGAAGGTTCACTCGGTTGATTCCGGAGATGAGGGGGTTGACTTATGAGGAAAGATTGAGTAGGTTGGGCCTCTACTCATTGGAATTCAGAAGAATGAGAGGCGATCTTATCGAAACATATAAGATTGTGAGGGGGCTTGATCGGGTGGATGCGGTGTGGATGTTTCCACTGATGGGTGAGACTAGAACTAGGGGGCATAATCTTAGAATAAGGGGCTGCTGTTTCAAAACTGAGGTGAGGAGAAACTTCTTCACTCAGAGGATAGTAAATCTATGGAATTTGCTACCTCAGAGAGCTGTGGAAGCTGCGACATTAAATAAATTTAAAACGGAGATAGACAGTTTCCTAGCTGATAAGGGAATTAGGGGTTACGGGGAGCGGGCAGGGAAGTGGACGTGAGTTTATGTTCGGATCAGCCATGATCCTATTGAATGGCGGAGCAGGCCCGAGGGGCCGTATGGCCTACTCCTGCTCCTACTTCTTATGTTCTTATGTTCTTATGCCGTTGAAGGTCAGGGAAATAGCTAGACTTCCTCTTGTTCGAGATGGTCATTACCTGGCATTTATATGGTGCGAATGTTACCTGCTGCTTGTCAACTTAAGCCAGGCCCTGTTGAGGACTGACATTGGCTGCTTCATTACTGAAGAGGTTGTGAATGGAGTTGAACACTGTAAAATCATTAGTGAACTGCCCCATTCTTGACCATGTGATGCAGGGAAATTCATTGTTGAAGTGAGTGAAGATGGTTGGGCCAAGGATGCTTCCCTGAGGAATTCTGGCAGCAGTGTCCTGGAGCTCGGTTGAATGGCCTGGGACAATCACAACCATCTTCCTTTGTATGGGGTATGACTCCAGCCACTGGAGGGTTTTCTGTTTGATCCACATTGACAGTTGAGCTGGGGCTCCTTGGTGCCATATTTGGTTGAATGATGCTTTGATGCTGAGGACAGCTTCTCTGGCATTCAACTCTCGCATCCATTTCTGAATCAAGGCCATGGTGAGGTCTGAAGCCAAGTGGTTCAGAACTGAGCATAGCCAAGCAGATTATTGGTGTCACTTGATAGCACTTGATGACAATGACAATGTCCATCATTCTACCAATGATTGGGAGGAAACTGATAGAGTGATAATTGGCCAGTTTATATTTGTCCTGTTTTTTGTGGATAAGATACACCTGGATAATTTTCCACATTGTCGGATAGGTGGCAGCAACAGTCATACTGGAACAGCTTGAGTAGGAAAGTCACTAGCTGTGATGCATAGCCCATGTTGTCAGTGCCCACAGCCTTTGTTGTATCCAATCTGCTTATTAATGTCACACGAAGTGAACCAAATTAGCTGTACACTGACATCTATTAACTGGGGACTTCAAGAGGAGGCCAAGTAGGATTGCCCACTCTACACCTTTGGCTAAAGACACTTGGAAACTCTTCAGCCTCATCCTTTCCACTTACATGCTGGGCTTCACCACGGTTGAGAATGGGGATGCTCAATTAAGCCTCCTCCTCCTATTAACTGCCTGGTTGCTCACTACCATTCTCAACCTCATACGGTAGGCCAACAGAGTTTTGCTCTGATCCTTTGGTTGTGGGGCGACTTAGCTCTGTCTATAGCCTGCAGCTTTTGATGTTTAGCAGGCAGCAGCTCTGTGTATTAACTTCTCTAGGTTGGTACCTTATTCTAAGGCATGCTTGGTGATGCTCCTGGCATGCCCTTCTATATTCTGCATTGAACCAGGGCTCTTCGGCTTGATGGCGATTAAGGAATGTGGGATGTGTCAGGTCATGAGGTTGCAACCTACCTGCTGTAAACTTGTCTGACTATGTTGGGTACCCAGTGCCCAATACGAGACTCCCAAAACAAGCGCTCTACTCGGAGCTCCGACATGGCAGGAGAGCCCCAGGTGGGCAGAGGAAACGCTTCAGGGACACCCTCAAAGCCTCCTTGAAAAAGTGCAACAACCCCACTGACACCTGGGAATCCCTGGCCCAAGACCGCTCAAAGTGGAGGAGAAGCATCCGGGAAGGCGCCGAACACCTCGAGTCTCTTCGCCGGGAGCAAGCGGAAGCCAAGCGTAGGCAGCACAAGGAGCGCACGTCAACCACCGTCTGCCCCACCTGTGACAGGTCCCACATTGGACTCATCAGTCACCTGAACTCATTTTTAGCGTGGAAGCAAGTCATCCTCGGTTCCGAGAGACTGCCTAAGAGAGACCCAGTGTCAGCATCAGGCATAATCATTGAACCAGGTAGAACATGGGCCACATGTAAAGATAGGTTCTCTCTATTTTACATCAACAACCTGCCTTAATTCCAACCTCAAAAGAATATCTTGTATTCCACCAATATGATTTTTTATTTATCTTTCTGGCTATAAAGAAAGACTTGCATTTATATAGTACCTTTCACAACCTCAGGATGTCCCAAAGCTCTTTACAGCCAATGAAGTACTTTTAAAGTGTAGTTACTGTTGTCTCTCTTAGGCAGTCCCTCGGAACCGAGGATGACTTGCTTCCACATTAAAAATGAGTTCTCAGGTGACTGATAAGTCCAATGCGGGACCTACAGTCTCTGTCACAGGTAGGGCAGACGGTGGGTGGGGTGCTTGGGTTGACATGCGCTCCTTGCGCTTGGCTTCCGCTTGCTCCCGGTGAAGAGACTCGAATTGCTCGGCGCCTTCCCGAATGCTTCTCCTCCACTTTGTGCAGTCTTGGACCAGGGATTCCCAGGTGTTGGTGGGGATGTTGCACTTTTTCAAGGAGGCTTTGAGGGTGTCCTTGAAGCGTTTCCTCTGCCCACCTGCGGCTCTCTTGCCATGTCAGAGCTCCGAGTAGAGCGCTTGTTTTGCAAGATCCTGCAAATCCATTGGCAGGATAGGTGCACCAACGTCAGTGTTCTCGCTCAGGCCAACATCCCCAGCATTGAAGTTTTGATCCATGGTCGATCAGCTCCGATAGACGGATCACATCGTCCGCATGCCCGATACGAGACTCCCAAAACAAGTCACTGTTGTAATGTAGGAAACGCAGAAGCCAATTTGCTGAGCAGACAGGGCCTCAGTTCAACACCTCATCTGAAAGATAGCACTTTCGACAGTACTGCACTCCCCTGGAGTGTCAGCCTAGATTTTTGTGCTCAAGTCTTCTGGAGTGGGACTATGAACCCACAACCCTTCTGATTCAGAGCCAAGAGTGCTACCCACTGAGCCACTACATGTCCTAAGATCTTGTTTGTTCCTTTACTATGTTAAAGGCGCTATATAAATGCAAGTTGCTGTTGTTGTTGTTGCTTACTGCTGCCGCACACTGTGCTGATGGTTTTAAGAACATCAGAACATAAGAAATAGGAGCAGGAGTAGGCTAATCCGCCCCTCGAGCCTGCTCCGCCATTCAATAAGATCATGGCTGATCTGATCCTAACCGCCAATCCACTATCACAGAACCATCTCCTGAATCTAACAGAATTAGACACACAAAATAGGAGCAGGATCAGGCTACACGGCCCCTGGGCCCACTCCGCTACCCACAGGGCCATGACCGATCCGAACTTAGACTCATGTCCAAATTCCTGCCCGCTCCCCATAACCCTTAATTCCCTTTACTTCTAGGAAACTGTCTATTTCTGTTTTAAATTTATGTAATGATGTAGCTTCTACAGCTTTTTGGGGCAGCATATTCCATGGACCTACCACCCTCTGAGTGAAGTAGTTCCTCCTCATCTCAGTTTTGAAAGAGCAGCCCCTTATTCTAAGACGATGCCCCCTAGTTCTAGTTTCGCCCATCATCGGGAACATCTTCCCCGCATCCACCCGATCCAACCCCTTCACAATCTTATATGTTTCAAATAGATCGTCTCTCATTCTTCTGAACTCCAATGAGTAGAGTCCCAATCTACTCAACCTCTCCTCATATGTCCATCCCCTCATCCCCGGGATTAACCGAGTGAACCTTCTTTGTACTGACTCGAGAGCAAGTATGTCCTTTCTTAAGTATGGACACCAAAACTGTACGCAGTATTCCAGGTGCGGTCTCACCAATACCTTGTACAACTGAAGCAATACCTCCCTATTTTTATATTCTATCCCCCTAGCAATGAAAGCCAACATTCCATTGGCCTTCTTAATCACTTGCTGCACCTGCATACTAACCTTTTGAGTTTTGTGCACCAGGACCCCCAGATCCCTTTGTACTTCAGTACTTTCAAGTTTCTTGCCATTAAGATAATAACTTGCTCTACGATTTTTCCTGCCAAAGTGCATAACCTCACACTTTCCAGTATTGTATTCCATCTGCCAAATCTCTGCCCACTTACTTAGCCTGTCTATGTCCCCTTGCAGGTTTTTTATGTCCTCCTCACTCACTACTTTCCCTCCCATCTTAGTATCATCTGCAAACTTTGATATGTTACACTCGGTCCCCTCCTCCAAATCGTTAATATAGATTGTAAAGAGTTGGGGACCCAGCACTGACCCCTGCGGAACACCACTAGTTACTGATTGCCAGTCTGAGAATGAACCATTTATCCCAACTCTCTGCCTTCTGTTAGATAGCCAATCCTCCATCCATGCCAAAATATTACCCCCAATCCCGTGATTTTTTATCTTAAGCAATAATCTTTTGTGTGGCACCTTGTCAAAAGCCTTTTGGAAGTCTAAATACACTACGTCCACTGGTTCCCCTTTATCCACCCTATATGTTACTTCCACAAAGAACTCCAGCAAATTTGTCAAACATGACTTCCCCTTCATAAAACCATGCTGACTTTGTCCTATTAGATTATGATTATCCAAATGTCCTGTTACTGTCTCCTTAATAATGGACTTCAAAATTTTACCGACCACAGATATTAGGCTAACCGGTCTATAGTTTCCAGCCTTCTGTCTACTGCCCTTTTTAAATAAGGGTGTTACATTAGCAGTTTTCCAGTCTGCCGGGACCTTTGCCGAGTCCAGGGATTTTTGGAAAAATATTACCAATGCATCCACAATCCCTACCGCCACTTCCATCAAGACCCTAGGATGTAAGCCATCAGGTCCAGGTGATTTATCCGCCTTGAGTCCCATTATTTTACCGAGTACCACTTCCTTAGTGATTTTGATTGTGTTTAGCTCCTCCCCCCCCTTTAGCCCTCTGTTTGTCCAGTGTTGGGATATTCTTAGTGTCTTCTACTGTAAAGACTGATATAAAATATTCATTTAGTGTTTTTGCCATCTCCATATTTCCCACCATTAATTTCCTGGTCTCATCCTCTAAGGGACCAACATTTACTTTAGCCACCCTTTTTCTTTTTATATAACTATAAAAACTCTTACTATCTGTTTTTATATTTTTTGCTAATTTACTTTCATAATCTATCTTCCCTTTCTTAATCAATCTTTTTGTTATTTTTTGCTGTCTTTTAAAGTTTTCCCAATCCTCTATCCTCCCACTAGATTTGGCTACCTTATATGCCCTTGTTTTTAGTTGAATACTATCCTTAATTTCTTTACTTAGCCACGGATGGCTGTCTTTTCTTTTACACCCTTTTCTTCTCAGTGGAATATATTTTTTTTGGAAGTTGTAAAATAACTCCTTAAATGTACACCACTGATCATGTATCGTCTTACCCTTTAATCTATTTTCCCAATCCACTCTACTCAATTCCATTCTCATACCTTCATAGTCTCCTTTATTCAAACTTAGCACACTTGTTTGAGATCCAACCTTCTCACCCTCTAATTGAATATGGAATTCATCCATGTTATGGTCACTCATTCCAAGGGGATCCTTTACTAGGACATTTTAAATTAATCCTGTCTCGTTACACAGGACCAGATCTAAGGTTGCTTGCCCCCTGGTCGGTTCAGTTACATACTGCTCAAGAAATCCATCCCTAATACACTCAATGAACTCATCCTCAAGGCAGCCCTGCCCAATTTGATTTGTCCAATTAATATGATAGTTAAAATCCCCATAATTATAGATGTTCCCTTATTACAAGCCTCAACTATTTCCTGATTGATACTCTGTCCAACAGAGTTGCCACTGTTCGGAGGCCTATAGACTACGCCCACTAGTCTTTTTTTCCCCTTATTATTCCTTACCTCCACCCAAACTGGCAAACCACAATTATCCCTAGGTTCCTCTCGTAAACTCTGTAGACTAGTTTATAGCATAGTTTATATTCCCCCTGCCTATCCCTCTCGCCCTATCCCATTATTTTGTGCTTGTCCATATTAAATAAATTCTGCCACTTGTCAGCCCAACTTCAGAATCTGTCTAAATCCTTCTGTATTTGGTCCTCTTGTTATTTGGTTTAGGGTTTTAATGACCTTAATCAATGTGATGAGGTTTGTAAATGTCTATGGCATCTGAATCCCTTGACTGAAGTTCCAACACCAGTGCACCATGGCTGCAGCATGTACCATCTACAAGATGCACTGCAGCAGCTCGCCAAGGCTTCTTCGGCAGCACCTCCCAAACCTGCGACCTCTTCCACCAAGAAGGACAAGGGCAGCAGACGCATGGGAACACCACCACCTCCAAGTTCCCCTCCAAGTCACACACCATCCTGACTTGGAAATATATCGCCGATCCTTCATCGTCGCTGGGTCAAAATCCTGGAACTCCCTCCCTAACAGCACTGTGGGAGTACCTTCACCACACGGCCTGCAGCAGTTCAAAAAGGCGGCTCACCACCAACTTCTCAAGGGCAATTAGGGATGGGCAATAAATGCTGGCATTGCCAGTGATGCCCACATCCCATAAACGAATAAAACATTTTTTTTTTAAATACCTTTTGATTGTGCAATTTGATTATACATAATTAGTACTTGAACAGTAGAGAGAAAGAACTTGCATTTCTATAGCACCTTTCACATCTCCAGATCGCCCAAAGCACTTTACAGCCAATTGAGTACTTTTGAAGTGTAGTCACTGTTGGAAATGTCGGAAATGTACCTACATAAGTAGATATAAAAACATTCTGAATGTATAAAAAAGTTAAAACTAGAGTTATGGGGCAGAAGAAAATGCAATTAAATATATGTGGAGGTGACCTGTTGCTGAGGTGACCTTGACCATGGGAAATAATAACAAGCAGGGTGATATTTCTGCTCCAGTAGCTCTGAGGTCAGGGAAATGGGATACGAGCCAGTGAGTCAGAGGCGGAATGAAACAATCTGGAGGAACGTAGTTAAATCTGGTCCAGTTAGCATCAACGGTTCGTTCCCAGTTTTAAATACGCTTCACTTGTGCTGGAAGGTCATCTTCAATGACCACACACTTTTCAACAGGGAGTCTTAAATTTTAACGAAAGAATATTTTGTCAGTTTCAATTTTGTTTTTTCACATTCTTTCTTCCAAAAGTGGGATACTGAAACTTGCGATGTAAATTTGATGAGATTTTAGCAGAGAATTGACTGATTATTCACCCCATGCCTGTTTTGGGGACATTGCTAGTTCCTGTGGTGGCCATATTTGCCTCCACAGCAGTCAGTGGACTCCAAAAATAGTTGACTGTGTGAAGTGCTTTGAGACATTTTGACTTGTTAGACACTACATAACCATATAAAGGCAACTATTATCATTTATTGTTCGAATCATTATGTTCTGTAATGATTTATTGGTATTTTGGTCTAATTTGGGTCGCTCGACCATTGGCGGCTGTGCCTTCAGCTGCTTGGGCCCTGGGCTTTGGCGTTCCCTCTCTAAACCTCTCTGCCTCTCCCTACCTCTCTTTCCTCCTTTGGGACGCTCCATGAAACCTACCTCTTTGGCCAGGCTTTTGGTCATCTGCCCAATATCTCCTTGTATGGCTCGGTGTCAAATTTTGTTTTATAACGCTCCTGTGAAGCGCCTTGGGATGGTTTACTACGTTAAAGGTGCTCTATAAATGCAAGTTGTTGTTGTTACTAAACAATGTAAATTGTAAGAGTAAATTTAACCATTAAATCCATAGATTAACAGTCCCCGGTGGATCCCTATACAGGAAACTTTCGATTAACCGGCCACTAAATAACCGGAAATGTCGGTTAACCAGCAAAATTCAGGAGTCGGTCAGATAACTTTTTTTACTTTTAGTTACATTTTTTTACTCATTTCTGGCTGTGCAAGCGTCTAACTGAAGCTGTTGCTAAGCTACAGAAACGCTTGCAAGCTGTGCTGATTGTTTTGAAGCTGTTGGGTTTGTTGCTTTAGACGGAGCGCTGAGCTCCGTATCTTATAACTATAGCGCTCGATTCTCCGGCATTGTTGATAGACCGGCACCAGCTCGGTCCCGTCCATGCCAGATACCAGAAAGTTTCCTGTACATCAAAGTTCATATACTTAACCTCCATTTTAGAACAGAAGAAAAATATGTTTATAAAATGGTTAAAGGCCATTCAGCCTAGTAAAGTTGAACTCTCCAGTGCATAATCTCTCTCATGAAACCTAGCTGTATTTTGAATGACCCCAATGTTTTTGCCTCACCTACTGTTACATTATGGGGTCAAGTTTCAGCTTACTTACCCAAGTAATATCAGCTCAATCCAGGCGGAATCGCCCGAACAAGCGAAAAAGAACAGGGCTTTTTAAACGTGAGTTAAGGCCCCAAACCACTTACATTCAGAATACACTTGTGTTCTGCGATCTTTTATGCTGGTTCGAGATACATAGAGTCATAGAGTCATAGAGTTATACAGCACAGAAAGAGGCCCTTCGGCCCATCGCGTCCGCGCCGGCCATCAAGCCCTGTCTAATCTAATCCCATTTTCCAGCATTTGGTCCGCAGCCCTGTATGCTATGGCATTTCAAGTGCTCATCCAAATGCTTCTTGAATGTTGTGAGGGTTCCTGCCTCTACCACCCTTTCAGGCAGTGAGTTCCAGGTTCCAACCACCCTCTGGGTGAAAAAGTTCTTCCTCAAATCCCCTCCAAACCTCCTGCCCCTTACCTTGAATCTATGCCCCCTTGTTATTGACCCCTCTACTAAGGGAAAAAGTTCCTTTCTATCCACCCTATCTATGCCCCTCATAATTTTGTACACCTCAATCAGGTCCCCCCTCAGCCTTCTCTGCTCCAAGGAAAACAACCCCAGCCTGTCCAGTCTTTCCTCATAGCTGAAGTGCTCCAGCCCAGGTAACATCCTGGTGAATCTCCTCTGCACCCTCTCCAAAGCAATCACATCCTTCCTATAGTTGGAATTGGAATGCTCTTTGTAAATCATTTTTGTTACAACTCAAGGCACTGCATTTTCAGGAAAAAAATAATAGAAACGCTGTTAAGGAGTCCAAGTGAATTTTAGTTGTTTGAACTGTTAAGACCCGTAGTCTCAACGCTATAATATAAAAGCTACAATGTCTCTATTACAGGACTGAGAGCTAAAATTTGTATGATTCCGTCTTCATATAGAAATACACGCCCTGCCCACAAAACTGGCCACGCCCCCAGGTCAAAATTGTGAGATTCCCCCAATTGTGCTGGCTCAGGAAGGCTCTTCAAATTGTGCTCAGTTTCATAAGACCATAAGAATTAGGAGCAGGAGTCGGCCATTCAGCCCCTCGAGTCTGCTCCGCCATTCAATAAGATCATGGCTGATCTTCTACCTCATCTCCACTTTCCCGCACTATTCCCATATCCCTTGATTCCCTTAATATTCAAAAATCTATCGATCTCTGTCTTGAATATACTCAACGGCTGAGCCTCCACAGCCCTCTGGGGTAGAGAATTCCAAAGATTCACCACCCTCTGAGTGAAGAAATTTCTCCTCATCTCAGTCCTAAATGGCCGACCCCTTATTCTGAGACTGTGATCCCTGGTTCTAGACTCCCCAACCAGGGGAAACAGTCTCCCTGCATCTACCCTGTCAAACCCTGTAAGAATTTTGTATGTTTCAATGTGATCACCTCTCATTCTTCTACACTCTAGAGAACATAGACCTAGTGTACTCAATCTCTCCTCATAGGACAATCCCCCCATCCTAGGAACCAGTCTGGTGAACCTTCGCTGCACTCCCTCTATGGTAAGTGTTAAGTCTGTGGGTTGTATTATAAATAATCACAGACTCCACTGTTAACAGAATAAAACACGTCTTTACTGTTCAGCGGTTCGGGCGATTCTGCCCTAGTTAACGTATCACAACCCTTATATACTGGTGTGGTCACTATCGGTATTACAGTATACATGAGCCAATAGATAGTGCCACCCTAAAGTAGTGCTCTTAAAGGCGAACGGTTACATTCTATAGTTCCCTTAAAGGTAAACGGTTACATACACAACACTCCTCCCTTCCTAGCTTATTACTTACAGAATCCCGTTAAACATACAATCTTCAACTTTATATAAACAGTTTGCAGATATACTCTCGATGGAGTCAACGTCATATAACAATTTACAGATATACTCTCAATGGAGTCAACGTCATATAACAGTTTACAAACATACTCTCAGTGGAATCAGTTTACAGGTTCAGTCTCTGTGGGAACAGTTCATAAATTCAGTCTCTGGTATTAATTCGTTCCAGACAGCATCCTCCATAGCTTTTTTTTTTAACAGCTTGTACTTTCGTCCTGTTGAACCAGCAGTGCGGACTTATACAACCCACTGGCTGTCTTGATAATGTCCCTGGATTTTTTTTACAAATTTAGCACCTTTCGTAGTGTTCGGACTGAGGTAGTAGAAGTAATAATATTTTAAACAGTTATTATTTTCTGCTTCTTCTTTTTCTTTTCTGCCTTTTTGAAACTCTCCGAGCTCTTTTCCCGGCTGCCATCTGTAGCGCCACCAACTCTCTATGTTCCTTAGACCTTAAGTGCTTCCTCAGGATTTCAGCACTTTGGGAGTTCCCATCACAATTTGGGCAGACCACATCCTCATAACATTCGGTGTCGCTCAACAGGTCAAAACCCTTCTTCAAGCAATCATATTCATCCTGCTCTTCCTCGGATGTCTGCCCTTCCTTCCCTCCTGGCCTCATTTGTGCGTTCAATCCTTTCCCTTCCTTCAGGGATTTCGTTATCAGGCTATTTAATCCTTCTACTGAAGTAGCTGTTTCCCCATTCTCCTGTTCCCCTGGACGTAATTCAGCGTACTCCTCCATTTCATCCATCATTTTCTCCAATGCTTTCATCTTCTCTTCCTCTTGTACTTTGGCTTCCAGTGCTTGGAGAAGTTGCGCCTCGATGCTCTCTAGCTCATGTTCAACCTTTAGTTGCTCATATACTTCCAACGAAACTAGCTTTTCGGAGGTTGCTGAGTTAACCCCCTCCAGAATTGTAGTCTGGGCCTGTTCATACTGTTTTTTCAACTTCTCGCACTCTGCTTGTAAGGAGTCGTAGAGAAGAACTGGAATAAAATCCTGGCTTCCTGAAGATTCCTCTTCATTTGTTTCTTTCGCAATTTCCTGTTGGAGTTCAGCCAAGGCTGCTATGCTATCTGCCTCTCGAAGTCTCACTGCCATCAACTCTTCTTTATTCTTGCAGTCCATCTCAGCCATTTCCCGTTTACTTTCATTTAACTGAGTGAGTAGTCCCTTATTTTGGGCTGAGAGATATTGCACCTTCTCATGTAGACCCTTGCACTCCTTCTCTGCTTGACATAGCTGATTACCGCTGATTTGGTTCTGCGTTTCAAGTTCCAACATCCTTTGCTTAGCTTCTTTCAGTTTCGCCCCTATAAGCTCCTCTTGCAACATGGCCACATTATTCTCATCAGGTAAAGAAGCGTTTCTCTTTTCCATGTCCAAGATTTGTTTCTGCATCTCCTTAAGAGCACCCTGTGATTCAACTTCTCTTAACTTTGCCTGCACTAGCTCCGTCTCTAATTGCAGAACAAAATCCTCAGTGCAGCGTGATTTGCCCTTCTGCTGTATCTCTAGATCATGCAAATATTCTAACCCCTGAACATCATCAGGGAGATGTGATCGGTAATTGGTCATGATGGCTCTATGGTCGCTCTCTGCTTGAGCCAGTAGGTTCTGTTGTCTTTCCAGACTCTCCCATTCGGTGTCATAGAACTTTTTCATTGTTTTCATCTCTTGTACGAGGCGGTAACTTAATTGTTCTAATTGTTGTTGTACTTTGAAATAGCGTTGAGTTCGAGCCCGGTGTTCCTCCGTAATGCATATGTCTGTAGCTTGAACAGACTCAGAATTCTCTGTCTTCATGCACGCCATCGATTTTCCAACCTTAGTCCGTGAGTTAATGTTAACCTTGCTTTTCATACATAAGCTGGACTTATCGTCTTCCGGCTCAGAGTCTGAGCTGCTTGTCTGCACCGAGTCCTCACTCGTCATTGCTTGTCGGTAGTGCCATTCCATGTCTATTTTCTTGATCCACTCCCGTCCTAGAAGTGGTGGTCCTCCCTCAGGTAGTACGTACAAATTCATTCTTGGGTGTACTTTACCCCTATCTCTCACCTTGACTCTTATCTTCCCCATGGGGTATACGCGATGCCCCGTGTATGTCTGTAATACGAACTTGGTATTTCTTAAGGGTATGTGAGAGAATAGTCGGTGGTAGTCCTTTTGGTTGATGACTGATACAGCTGATCCCGTGTCCAGCTCCATTCGTACTTGGACTCCAGCTATTTTTAGTGTGACCCAGATCGTCTGTAGATCAGTTACTTTACCCACATTGTGGATTCTCAGACTATCCAACTCCTGGCTGTTTGGGTCTGAGTCTGAATTTTGTTCGTCTGAACTCTTTTCAGCCACCTGATGCACCTTGTTGTACTTTTCTTGTGGTGGTGGCTTCCTTTGTTTGTTGGTCTTCTTTCTGGACCTGCATACCTTCGCGATGTGACCCAGTTTGCCACATTTCCTGCACTCTTGATTCTTAAACCAGCACTGATTCTGGTCGTGCGTTGTCTTTCCACAACGGTAGCATTTGGAAATGCTTGCAGTCATTTGGTCCACCCCGAGTGCCGCCGCCTTTAGCTGCATTTCCGCCGTCCCTTTCGCTGCGGCTTCGTGCGATGAAGCTATGAGGACAGCCCTGTCCAGTGTGAGGTCGTTTTCTTCCAGAAGTCGCTTCTGCGTTCCTTCTTTGGCCAAGCCGCATACGAACTTGTCCCGCAGCGCCTCTGTCAAATTCCCTCCAAACTGGCAGTATTTCGCTAGCTTACGCAGTTCGACTAAGTATTCCGCATTGCTTTCATCTTGCCTCTGGGTTCTGGCGTAAAATTTAAATCGTTCAGCCAGTATCAACGGTGTGGGGTTCAAGTGATCCTTCAGCACTGCTACGCTCTCTTCGAAGGTCTGGTCCACTGGTTTAACTGGTGCTATTAGATGTTTCAAGAGCCCGTATGTTTTTGCTCCCATCGAATTTAACAAAGTTATTGCCTTGGCGTATATGGCTACGCAATATATTCCTATGCGTTCCCCATACGTGGCCCTGTCTTCTATTTCAGCATTAAAATCATTAATATTTCCTCGCTTAGGCATCTTCTTCTCTTTCCGAGAACAGCACAAGTATTTCTTTACTTATTATTAATTTTCTTCTCTTCTTGAGAACACCACCAGTATTGCTTTACTTATTTCTTGTTTCTGAAAATTCTAATTAATTTTCTTCTCTCTTCTTGAGAACACCACAAGTATTGCTTTACTTATTTCTTGTTTCTGAAAATTCTAATTAATTTTCTTCTCTCTTCTTGAGAACACCACAAGTATTGCTGTACTTATACTTATTTTCCCTCTCTTCTTGAGAACACACCAGCCTTTCTGAAAAATCTTATTACTTTCCTGAAATTCTTAATAATTTCCAAGATGGCGGTTTCCCGCTTCTTCCTTCTTCTTCAGCGGTTTCCCCGCGAAAAATGGCGGCTTTCCCGCGCTTCTCGCTCTCCCCGCCCACTTCAATGGCGGTTTTCCCGCGCTTCTCGGCGCTCTCCGCCCACTTCAATGGCGGTTATCACCCGTTCCCCGACGCTGACTTTCAGGCCGAGTGCGGGCCTTATCAGCGGATGCGATCGATGGCCCGGCTGCGCCTCGCACTTGAAAGCGGCCCCCGGCCTCTGGCTCACCCGCTCGCGCGGCTCTTGCTCGCTCCCTCCCGGGCTCTGGCTTACCCGCTCGCGCGTTTCACCGCGGCTCTTATCAGGGATTGCGATCGCCCTGTCTTTGCAGCCAACGCTGCGGCTTACCCACGAGGTTATGGAGGCTTCAGGGTCCTAATGCCTGTCGCTTCCAGCCTGTCGGTTCCAGACTGGTGAGGATTGAAACCTCTCTTCAACGTCCTGTCTTCGGACGAAGCCGCCGTGGAACAACTGCCGCAGGGTTCGAATCCTGACTCGTCGCCAATGTTAAGTCTGTGGGTTGTATTATAAATAATCACAGACTCCACTGTTAACAGAATAAAACACGTCTTTACTGTTCAGCAGCTCGGGCGATTCTGCCCTAGTTAACGTATCACAACCCTTATATACTGGTGTGGTCACTATCGGTATTACAGTATACATGAGCCAATAGATAGTGCCACCCTAAAGTAGTGCTCTTAAAGGCGAACGGTTACATTCTATAGTTCCCTTAAAGGTAAACGGTTACATACACAACAGTAAGTATATCCTTCCTTAGGTAAGGAGACCAAAACTGTACACAATACTCCAGGTGTGGTCTCACCAGGGCCCTATATAATTGCAGCAAGACATATTGGCCTAGAAATTCAGTTGTTAGCGCCAGCCGCTAGCGCCTTAAGAGGGCGAGAAGTGGGGCGCGAAGCGGCTAGCGCCCGGGCGCGGCGCGATCTGCGCCTCTCGCGAACTTGAGTCAAGAACTAGCAGTGGCGCAAAACCGCAGCGCCCGCTCAGCTGCGCGCGCAGATCCTGACGTCATTTCGTGGTGCAATGCCCTTGGTGCGCCCCGAACCGGAACTTCAGTGGCGCCCCCCTTCTTGGCGCCTGGCGCTCCCAGCGACTGGTTGAGTGGAACGGTTCCCAGTCGCTGTGAGGCTGGGGGGGGCGCAATTTAAAGGGGACTCTTCCTGCATTCTTTGTGGCAGCCATTTTGTTCCACTCCTTCTGTGTGAGAGAGAGATATTTGGAGAGAGACAAAGGGAGAGAGCTTTCTGCTTTGACTCATCGCAAGCACAGGTACTTCTGGCTTCAGGCCAGAGATTTGCAGTTGGATTTATTTCTCAGTGCCATAGCCTTGAGTGGCCACATATAATGGGGGCTGCAATGGGTGGAAACGTTGGGTTTCTGCATTGCATTGAAAGGGCTCAGAGACGCCAAGAGAGAGTGCCAATCATGGCCAGATGGAGAAGGGCCAACAGACATCGGCACAGGAGGTATACCGACAGCACTTCTCCAACCTCAACATGTCTGAGGAGCAGTGCATTCGGAGACTTTGATTCAGAAGGGAGGTGGTCACGGAGATCTGCCACCTGCTTCAGAGAGATCTGCAGCCTCAGCTGAGGAGCAGGACATCTCTGTTGGTGGCGGTGAAGGTGACAGTGGCTCTCAACTTCTATGCCACTGGCTCCTTCCAATCCACTACTGGGGACATTGCCAATATCTCCCAGTTCACGGTGCATTGCTGCATCCGCCAGGTCACAAATGCCCTCTTCAGAAGGAGACATCAGTACATTTCCTTCCCCATGACCCCGGACAAGCAGCAAGAGCGTGCAATGGGATTTGCAAGAATAGCGGACTCCCCCATGATCCAGGGCGCCATTGACTGCACGCATGTGGCTTTGCCAGCGCCTCTAGAGAATGCCGAGGATTACTGCAACTGGAAGGGCTACCATTCGCTGAACGTGCAGTTGGTTTGTGACCACAGGCAGCTCATACAAGCTGTGAATGCCCGCTTTACAGGCAGCAGCCACGACGCCTTCATCCTGCGCCAGACTTCTGTGGTAGACATTTTTGAAGCCCCGGCTCACCCAGGAGGCTGGCTTCTTGGGGACAAGGGCTATCCTTTGTGCACCTGGCTGATGACCCCACTCCATGCGCCCACCATCCCTGCTGAAGAACGATACAATGACAGCCATCAAGCGACCAGGAACATCATTGAGCACACAATCGGCGTGCTGAAGCAACGGTTCCGCTGTCTGGACCATTCCGGGGGAGCCCCACAGTACTTGCCTGAGTGAGTCTCCCATTTCGTTGTAGTGTGCTGCATGTTGCGCAACCTGGCTATCCTCAGGACTCAGCCACTGCCAGCAGACATTGGAGGACCACCAGTGGAGGAGGAGGAGGAGCACCAAGACAGGAGGGAGGCACAAAGTGCAAGGGCCGTCCGTCAGCGGCTTATTGTAAGTCGGTTCTAGGCCCCCTCTCAGGGAATGGCTTGTGCCATTGAAAGAATATGAATGGAGCCGCACCGCAAACCCTGAGGTGGTCAAGGCAACAAATAGTTCAAAGTGCAAACATGGACAATCTGAATAAAGACAATTCTTTATTTAACAAACTCTGTGCCCTTCCCGCATAACAAACAAATACAGAGAAACCCCCCAAAAAACAGTCAGACACATAACTGGCTCTCACAACCTGGAGAAAATGAACAAAACAGTGAAACAAAAATGAGCATGATCTTCGGCCTTCATACAAAACAAACGCAACATTCTCGGCCTTCATAAAAAACTAACACAACATCCTCGGCCTTCGTAAAAAAGTAACACAACATTCTTGGCCTTCATAAAAAACTCAACATTTTGCCACACCTCCTACTTTTTGGCCTGCGAGGGTAATCCGCCTCGCTTGCGCGATTGGCCCCTTCCCGCCCTGCAGCTCCTCCTCAATGGGACCCCAGTGGCTGCAGCAAGGCTGGGGGAAGGCTGCTGAGGGTCAGATAGTGAGTTGGCAGATGCCCTTGGGGGACGGCCTGGACCAGCTCTGGGCTTGGAGGGCCCGACTGCTGACTGCTCCAACTCTGCTTGGGCAGCAGCAGTCTGTCCTACGGGCGGTGGCAGCTGCAGTGGAGGAGTGACAGGAATGCTGCCAACCTGACAGAGCACAGGCACTCCCTGGTCGGCCGAGACACTGGCACTCGCACGGGCCAGCACTGAAGCATGCGCAGCAGTCTGCTGAAGCACAGACTGCTGGGCTGCTGGGGCGCAGCGAGGGCCCCAGCAATTCCTGGCCGATCCAGCGAGGGTGGCAGCAGTTAGTGCCTGTGTGGCCCTGATCTGTGTCTGCATCAGACCAGCCAGTGAATGCATGGCACGACTAAGCACTTGGCTGGAAGCCGCATGTGATGCAGCGACGTCCTGCTGACTCCTGGCCTGTGATGCAGTGACCTCCTGCTGACTCCTGGCCTGTGCTGCCCCGAAGTCCTGCAGACTCCTGGCCTGTGCTGCCCCGAATACCTGCAGACTCCTGGCCTGTGCTGCCCTGAATTCCTGCACACTCCTTGCCAGTGACTCTATGGAGTCAGGCATCCTTGCCACTGCAGCCATGAGCTCAATGTGCCTGCGCTCAGCCTGGGCGCCCATTTCACCAAGGAGCCGCACCTCCTCTGCGCTCACTGTAGCAGGACTGGAGGCTGAACTCACCCTCCAGGGAGAAGGCCGCCGAGCTTCCCCACCCCTCCCGCGTTGCTGCAGCCTGCTGGGTCCCGGAGCTTCACCGTCATCAGACCCTTCCCCCCTGCTCCCCTCTAGGGAAGACATGTCCCCATCATGGCCATGGGCTGCCTCGGCTGAGGGTGGCACTGATGGTCCAGCTTCCTCTTCATCCTCCTCGCCTTCCGATTCACTCACAGTGCCAGCTTGAGGGCCCGCCTCCTCACCTGGCGATTCAGCATCTGAAAGCAGGGAGGCACAAGAGTTGCTTTAGAGTGAGGACAGGGCGGCAGCGAGGGAGGCATGAGTGCTGCAATGCACTGCATTGGTTCGAGAGTGGCAAAGGATGCTGGTGTGAGGCACAAGTGGAAAGAGAGAGGTCAAAAAGGTGATGACCTTACCATTGCTGTCCAGAACGGGGTCGGCATCTCCAGTGGCGACGGGGCCAATCAGCTGGCCTCCCATAATCCGTTCCACTCGCTGCTCCAGGTCGCTGAGGTCTTTAAGTTTAGGACAGCCTCCCCCGGTCCGTAGCTGCTGCCTGCGATTGTGGGCCAGCTTGCCCTGGAGGAGAAAGGACAGGCTCTGAGTACAGTGTCAAGCCCTGATCTTGCCTGCACTGCCTCCCATGGTGGAATAGCCCTGACAGTGTCAAGCCCTGATCTTGCCTGTACTGCCTCCCATGGTGGACTAGCCCTGACAGTGTCAAGCCCTGATCTTTCCTGCACTGCCTCCCATGGTGGACTAGCCCTGACAGTGTCAAGCCCTGATCTTGCCTGCACTGCCTCCCATGGTGGAATAGCCCTGACAGTGTCAAGCCCTGATCTTGCCTGCACTGCCTCCCATGGTGGAATAGCCCTGACAGTGTGTAAAGTGGTGAATGTGCATGTGATTTTCATGAGAGTCCCATAGGTGTTGGATGAGGGTTGGGTATTGGGGCTTTCAGGACCCTTTGGCCATAAAGTGAGGTGCACATGCAGGGATGAAGAGGATACTGGAAAGGGTACTCACCCTGACAACCCGAGTGAGGTCGTTGAACTTTCTGCACTGTGTGGGTGTCCTGGGGACCATGCTGCTGGAGGTCACTCTGTTTGCCACCTCCCTCCAGGCTTTCCTGTATTCGCTGGGCAGCGGCCTCCTGCCACTGTCAGGGAAGAGGGTAGGTCGCCGGCGCTCCACTGCGCCAGCCAGAACCTTCAGGGCACCCTCACTAAAGCGCTGCGCTCGCTCCCTGGCCTTCTCCATGGTCGTGGGCGTTGAGTTGTTGAAGCAGGTCTGTCTAGGCCTAGATTCAGGGCTGCAGTGTGCAGGGCATGGCAGCAAAACAAATCGACCCTCCCCCTTTAAGAGCTGACCGGCGCCAGCGTGTCTGCCTGTAATCTATAACTCGCCGCACCTGCGCTGCGCCCGCCCTCGGTGGTAGTGCCCCGGCTCGCCGGCTTAGCACCTTATGATAGTCGTGCACTGCCTGCTTTAGCGCAGCAGCAACCTCTTGGGGCGATGCAACTCAATTTTGGCGAAGGTGGCGCTAAGTTGCGCCCGGTGCTAAATTTAGCGAACGCCCGGCTGTAGCGCCCCAAACGTGGCGATACTGAATTTCTAGGCCATTTACTCTTATACTCAAATCCTCTCGTAATAAAGGCCAACATACCATTTGCTTTCCTAATTGCTTGCTGTACCTGCATGTTAACTTTCAGTGATTTCTTAGGTGCACAGGCACCAGTAGGCACATTTTAAAAGTTTTCTCACGTCAAAAAATTATTTACTAAGAAACTGACAAGTGCACACCAGTGAAACTATTAAATGGTTCAGTATAGTTTTTAAGTAATTTTCAGTGATTTTTGAATCGGTTTAGTCACAGGTGGAGGACTGGACATCCTTATTAAAAATGTAAATTTTTTGTGATAAACCCATTTTCAGCTGTATTAATAAAACTGCATCAGGTTACCACTCTTAAATACATCGAGGAATACTTTTTAATGGAAAGAAAAAGAAGAGGTGTATAAAATTAAGAGGGGCCTAGATAGAATGGACAGGAAGGACCTATTTCCCTTAGCAGAGAGGTCAATAACCAGGGGGCATAGATTTAAAGTATGTGGTAGGAGTTTTAGAGGGGATTTGAGGGTGGTTGGGCCTGGAATTCACTGCCCGAAAGGGTGGTAGAGGCAGAAACCCTCACCACATTTAAAAAGTACTTGGATATGCACTTGAAGTGCGGTAACCTACAGGGCTACGGACCAAGAGCTGGGAAGTGGGATTAGGCTGGATAGCTCTTTGTTGGCCGGCGCGGACACGATGGGCCGAAATGGCCTCCTTCTGTGCTGTGACTTTTGTAAAGTCTGTGGGTTGTATAGCGAAGTAATACACAGACTACAAGAGTAACTTAAACAGGACTTTACTATTCGAAGGTCAGGGCGAATCTGCCCAATAAATTCTGCCACAGCACTTATATACCGGTGTGGTCACCGTCGGTATTACAGTATACAGCAGCCAGGATAAAGTAGTGCCACACCTAAAATAGTTCTCTTAAAGGTGGACGGTTACATACAATAGTTCTCTTAAAGGTAGAACATACACTACAATCCTCCCTTTTTAGCTTACAACATACTTATTCCCCAGTAACATAACATCATAACATATCCAACTTCATGTTACAATAGTTCACAGAGGTAGTCTCTGCGGAAACAGTTCACAGATTCAGTCTCTGCGGGAAACAGTTCACAGATTCAGTCTCTGATCTTCTTGACTCGGTCCGGACCACGCCTCCGTGGTGTAGTCGGGTCACCTTGCTAGAGGGACTCATCCCATAGTCCTTCCCTAGACTTAACAGCTTTACTTCCATCACTTCTGAACCAGCATTGCTGACTTTTTAAAACAAACAAAAAACAGTTGGATTGCCTTGGGAAATTTTCCTACTTTCCAACTGATTTGGCTCCGTTCGGGGGACCACGTGTGTGATCGGGTAGAGGTAATAATGGTTCAGATGGTTATCATCTTCTGCTTCGTCTTTTCCTTTTTTGCTTCTTGGAGACTCTCGGGGCTCCATTGTCAGCTGCCAGCTGTAATGCCACCATCTCCCTATGTTCCTCAGACTTTAAGTGATTCATCCTGATATCGGCACTTTGGGAGTTCTCGGCAAAGCTGGGCAGACCAGGTCCTCGTAATGTTCAGTGTCACTCAACAGATCATGGTAATATTCGGTGTCGTCCTGAGCTAGGCCCGCGAGAGGGTCTTCTATTTCCTCCTTACCCAGCTGGACGTTAGCCGACTTTTGTTCCAAATCCCGACATCTGTCCTGAAGAGACTTCATCATGCATTCAGATTCATCCCGCTTTTTCTGGGCTTCCCGCAAGTCTTTTACTAATGACCTCATTTGTGATTTCAATACTTCAACTTCATTCGGAGATTGATTAATCGGACTATTCAATCCCTCTACTGAAGTAGCTGTTTCAGTATTCTGTTGTTCTACATTGCCGTGCGTCAGCGTACTTTTGGCATCCAAGGGCTGTTCTGCTGCAGACTTCTCAGTCTGGGTTGCCACCTCAGCTCTTCCAATGACTTTTGAGAGCTCCCTTCCCTTTGAAGATTGAGGCTCGTATTTAAGTTTTTCCCATTTTAGAGTTTTATCCCTCAGCATATGAATGAGTTGGCTGACTGTTAACTCTTCTGCCATCATCCCTTTTCCATTAACTACAGGGCTGTTTATAACCTTGCCCTGGAGGAGTTGGCTGACTGTTAACTCTTCTGTCCTCATCCCTTTTCCATTAGCTGCAGGGCTGTTTAGAACCTTGTCCTGGGGCTCCTTTGCTGCTTCTACTTCGCCATCATCCGCAGCCCCCATCATTCGAATTTCCACAAATGAATCGTCCGGTGATGCTGCACCCAACTTCAGTAGGAGCTCGGAAGTCATGTCGACCAACTCAGCTTTTTCTGCCTGCAACCTGCTAACCAGCGCCTTCAGTTGCGGCACATCTTGTTCCACCGGATTGGAGCACGCCCCTTCAGAAGCCGAATCAGCTTTGATTCGTTTGGCCTCCTCGTGCAGACGGTTTGTGTGCTCCTGCTCCCTTTTCTTCCCCAGCTGCTTCTGTTGTCTTTCCAGATTCTCCCATTCGGTATCATAGAACTTTTTCATTGCTTTCATCTCTTGCTCGAGACGGCAATTCAATTGTTCTAATTGCTGTCGTAATCTGAAATAAGTTTGCGTTCGAGCTCGATGTTCCTCAGTAATATATATGTCTGTAACTTGAACAGACTCAGAATTCTCTGTCAAGCTATGTTGTTGTTGTTCAGAGGAATTCTGTTCTGAAACTTTGTTCTCCTCTGGAGCATAAGCCTTTAGGCCCACATTCGTTCTACCAACCTTAGTCAGCAAGTTCATTTTAGACTTGTCTTTCATGCTTGGGCTGGTCTTATCGTCATCCGTTTCAGAGTCTGAGCTGATTGTCTGCCCCGAGTCCTCACTCGTTATTGCTTTGAGGTAGTGCCATTCCATGTCTATTTTCTTGATCCACTCCCGTCCTAGAAGTGGTGGTCCTCCCTCAAGTAGTACGTATAAGTCCATTCCGGGGTGTTCTTTGCCCCTGTCTCTCACCTTGACTCTTATCTTTCCCATGGGGTATACTTTATGCCCCGTGTATTTCTGCAATACGAACTTGGTATCTCTCAAGGGTATATGTGAGAATAGCCGGTTGTAATCCCTTCGATTTATGACTGATAGGGCTGATCCAGTGTCCAATTCCATTCTCACTTGGACTCCGGCTATTTTTAGCATGACCCAGATAGTTTGTAGGTCAGCTTCCTTACTCACATTATGAATTCTCAGACTACCCAGTTCCTGGCCGCTTGGGTCTGAATCCGAATTCTGTTCATCTGAACTCTTCTCAACCACCTTGTGTACTTTGTTGTACTTTTCCTGTGATGGCTTTTTTTTTTGGTTGTTGGTCTTCTTCCCTGACCGGCATACTTTGGCTATGTGACCCAGTTTGCCACATTTCCTACAGTCCTGGTTTTTAAACCAGCATTGGTTCTGGTCATGTGTTGTCTTCCCACAACGATAACATTTCGTTGCACCCGAAGTAATTTGATCCACACTGAGGACCGCTGCCTTCAGCTGCATTTCCGCAGTTCCTTTCGCTGCGGCTTCGTGTGATGCTGCAATAAGGACAGCCCTATCCAGTGTAAGGTCGTTCTCTTCGAGCAGTCGCTTTTGCCTTCCTTCCTTCGACAACCCGCACACGAACTTGTCTCGCAATGCCTCTGTCAGATTTCCTCCAAACTGGCAGTATTTCGCTAGCCTACGCAGTTCGACCAAGATGGCGGTTCCCGCTTTTCTTCCCCTGGCAGGAGGGGTAAGCTTTTCTCTTGGGCGACGGCCGCTGGCTTTCGGGGTTCGCAGCCTGCGCTTCGGCTTCAGCGCGTTCCCTTCTCTCGGCCGGGCAACCGGCTCTGGGTACAACCCGTTGACGGCGAACAGTCTCAGCCGCTGGGCTGGATCTCGCTCAGTCTTCCTCGGGCTCTGTCTCTCCCGCTCGCGCGGCTCTCGCTCGCTCTCTCTCTGGCTCTGTCTCTCCCGTTCGCGTGGCTCTCGCTCGGGCTCTGTCTCTCCCGCTCGCGCGGCTCTCAATCGCGCCTCCCAGCCCTCTCGCAGTCCGGTGCTTCCCTCCCCGGCTGCGGCTGAGTTCTCCGCGATTTATTTATTTTATCTCTTCCCGCGCCTTATGATCCCGGTCGCAGCGCTTCGTGGCCTCGGTCACTGTCCGACCTTTTTCACCCAATCGCTCCTCCCAGCCTCTCGCAGTCCGGTGCTTCCTCCCCGGCTGCGACTGCGTTCTCCGCGGTTTATTTATTTTTATCTCTTCCCGCGCCTTACAATCCGGTCGCAGCGCTTCGTGGCCTCAGTCACTGTCTGGCCTTTTTCACCCCAATCGTGCCTCCCAGCTTCTCGCAGTCCGGTGCTTTCCTCCCCGGCTGTGGCTGAGTTCTCCGTGGCTTATTTATGTTTATATCTTCCCGCGCCTTACGATCCCGGTCGCAGCGCCTCGTGGTCGCGGTATTTGTCCGGCCTTTTTCGCCGTCGCGGTCTAGTCGTCTCACGACGCTCCCCAGCCCGCTTGTACCGCGGCTTCTGCTCCACGCTGCCCCAGTCTCAGCGCCTCTGGGCCCGACTTCTGTCCGGCTCCTTTCCCCCTCGACCGTGGTCGAGTGCACCGCCCTTATCCTCCGTTTATTTGTTTCTATTTTCCCTTTACTCACAGTCACCGTGGCCGACTTGCTTCTCGTGTTGATCGGCTCACTCACCACCGTGGCAGAAGGGACAATCCGTGCCTGTTGCTGATGGAAGACTTCGTGTTTGAAATCTTCCTCCTTTCTTGGTCTGCAGACTCGAGTTTTCTCTCAGCAAAACGACGAGGGCGGGTGCCTCTTCTCGACGCTCGTTTACTTCTTCAGAAGTATTGTTGCCGCAGGGTAAGATCGAACTCGTCGCCACTGTAAAGTCTGTGGGTTGTATAGCGAAGTAATACACAGACTACAAGAGTAACTTAAACAGGACTTTACTATTCGAAGGTCAGGGCGAATCTGCCCAATAAATTCTGCCACAGCACTTATATACTGGTGTGCTCACCGTCGGTATTACAGTATACAGCAGCCAGGATAAAGTAGTGCCACACCTAAAATAGTTCTCTTAAAGGTGGACGGTTACATACAATAGTTCTCTTAAAGGTAGAACAGTTACATACACTACAACTTTCTATGATTCTATGATTCTATGAAGCGATTACATTCTATCACGCTGCCCGATTGCACTGGTTCGTGGAAGATTTTACATTTGTGATTATGCAAATTAGTTTTAGCAGAAACTTGAAGCCTAACCTAACCAGCGCAATTTGGGCGCAATTTCTCAATTACACCCAAAGTGGACACTCTACCCCAGATCCTTCTTTAAGTAAAAGAATTCTTCCAGATAGCTGTTTTTAAATTTACCCCCCCAAACAGAAATGTTTCCTTAAGCAAAATGCAAAAATAAAAACTGCAGATGCTGGAAATCTGCAACAAGAACAGAAAATGCTGGAAGCGCTCAGTGACGAGAGCAAACTAGTTAATGTTTGGGGCTTTTTGCTAAACATCGGAAACATTAACTCCTCTGCTCTCCCTGCAGATGCTGACTGACCAGCTTTTGATAAGGTTCCACATGGCAGACTGGTCACTGTAGTGTATGTACCTTTAAGGGGAGAACTACTTTTTACAGCTCCTGTATACTGTAGTACCGGCAGTGACCACACCTGTATATAACCCTGAGTAGGGATCTGTACAGTTAGTTTTAGAGTAACCCTCATCCAGTAAACACCTGTTGATTGTTCTCTGCAGTCTCTTGTCTAGTTATTGAAGGACACACAACATCAAGATACACGGATTTAACATTGGCGACGAGCAGATTCGAACCTACCTGCAACTCTGCAGAAGAAGGCCGATTCCAGAAGCACGGGCGTCGACCATCCAACGGAGACTCCAGCAAAACGGGCTGGCAACAGGTACGGCGCAGACCCTTCCCGCACAGCGGCGGCTAGAGCCGACCGATGGCTCAGGAAAAGGCCGAGCAGCGTCGACGGGAGCAGAGAGAGGGTAGAGCGCACAGGGCGCAGCCGCTGTTCAGGACCGAGCGGCGTCAACGAGAGAGAGAGGCGGTGTTCAGGGGGCGAGCAGCGTCAGCGGGGAAGAAAGGAAAGCGCGGGAGACGCCATTTTGAGCCGCAGCGGAGAAGAAGGGAGAGCGCGGGAGACGCCATTTTGAGCCGCAGCGGAGAAGAAGGGAGAGCGCGGGAGATGCCATTTTGAGCCAGTCTAACCACACCCAGGGATGCCAAAGAGTGACAGTGTCACAGCGTTCGACAATGAAGTCGAAGATTGGACGACATATGTCGAACGCATAGAAGTGTACTGCAAGGCGAATGAAGTGCCAGATGACAAGAAAGCGCTGGTATTGTTGAATTCAATGGGTGCAAAAACGTATGGCTTACTGCGAAACCTAGTAACCCCAGAGAAGCCAGTGGAAAAGAATTTTGAAAACATAGTGTCAATCCTACAGGACCACTTAGACCCCACACTGCTGCTGATAGCGGAAAGATTTAAGCTTCACAAAAGGAACCAGCATAAAGATGAAAGTAATGCTGAGTTTTTAACGGAACTGCGCAAGCTATCGAAACACTGCCAGTTTGGAACGGGACTAGCAGATACTTTAAGGGACAAGTTTGTGTGTGGGCTTCAAAGTGAAGGAACCCAGAAACGGCTTCTATCAGAAAAGGATCTTATGCTGGACAAGGCTTTCAGCATGGCAGTATCACACAAAGCAGCAGCACGGGGCGCGGCAGAGATACAACGGAGACCGCAAGAATATGGCACAAATGAAATGTCATACGGAACAGTGAAGTGCTATCGCTGCGGCAGAACAACACACGGGCAGCACGGTGGCATAGTGGTTAGCACTGTTGCCTCACAGCACCAGGGACCCGGGTTCAAATCCGGCCTCGGGTGACTGTCTGTGTGGAGTTTGCACATTCTCCCCGTGTTTGCGTGGGTTTCCTCCGGGTGCTCCAGTTTCCTCCCACAGTCCAAAGATGTGCGGGTTAGGTTGATTGGCCATGATAAAAAAAATTGGCCCTTAGTGTTAGGGGGGATTAAATACGTGGGGTTACGGGGTTACGGGGATAGGGCTTGGGTGGGATGGCTGTCGGTGTAGGGACCGGGTGCTAGGGTTTGGATGATCAGCCATGATCTCGTTGAATGGCGGAGCAGGCTTGAAGGGCCGAATGGCCTACTCCTGCTCCTATCTTCTATGTTTCTATAAGGATTGCTGGTTCAAGGACCAAGTGTGCAGACAGTGTGGAAAAGTAGGACACATAGCAAGAGTCTGCAGGTCGGAAAAGAAAACCAGCAGCAAGAAATCCCCACAGGAGAAGTACAAGAAGGTACATAAGGTGACGGAGAGTAGTGCAGACGAACAGAAAAGTGATACAGACTTTGGAAGCAAGGAGCTGGGTTGTCTGAAACTACATAATGTGATCAAAACGGAAGATCACCAAGCTATCTGGGTCATGCTCAAGATAGCCGGAGTCCAAGTGAAAATGGAATTGGACACAAGATCAGCCCTAACAGTCATAAACCGAAGGGACTACAAGTGGCTATTCTCACATATACCCTTGAGAGATACAGAGATTGTCTTGAAGACGTACACGGGGCAAAAAGTCTACCCCAAAGGAAAAATAAGGGTGAACGTGATATATAACGGCAAGGAAACACCAAAAATGGACCTATGTGTATTGCCAGATGGAGGACCACCACTACTAGGACATGAATGGTTCCGGAAGATACAGCTAGATTGGCATTCCATACAAGCACTGACTGTAGATGCCAAAAAGGATGACGACGTCACACCTCGACGACTGTCAAAAATGCTAACTGACGCACAAGAAGTGTTCCAGGAGGGACTCGGAACACTAAAAGGCATAACAGCAATGATCAAAATAGAGGAAAATGCAAGCCCAAAGTTTTTTAAGGCCAGACCGGTACCTTATGCGATCACGCCCAGCCGTCGAAGCAGAGCTGGAAGGTTTGGAACGTTCAGGAGTACTGTCCAAAGTGGACTGGAGCGAGTGGGCTACAACCATCGTTCCTGTAATGAAGAGGTCGTTGAGTAATACGCCTGGGGAACCAAAGAACGTTCGCATCTGTGGGGACTTTAAGGTGACAGTGAACCCAGTCCTTCACACTGTACAATATCCGCTTCCGCGGATTGAAGATATTTTCGCCTCGCTATCTGGAGGGAAACGCTTCACTAAGATTGATCTGGCCCAGGCGTACCTGCAAATGAATGTTATGGTACTGTTAATCTAAAAGCGGAGGAATTGTAGTGTATGTACCTTTAAGGGGAGAACTACTTTTTACAGCTCCTGTATACTGTAGTACCGGCAGTGACCACACCTGTATATAACCCTGAGTAGGGATCTGTACAGTTAGTTTTAGAGTAACCCTCATCCAGTAAACACCTGTTGATTGTTCTCTGCAGTCTCTTGTCTAGTTATTGAAGGACACACAACATCAAGATACACGGATTTAACAGTCACGAAATTAAAAGCCCATGTGATCCAGGGCAAAGTGTCAAGTTGGATTCAAAACTGGCTCGGAGACAGGAAGCAGAGGGAAATGTTTGATGGGTGTTTTTGTGACTGGAAGGCCGTTTCCAGTGGGGTTCTGCAGGGCTCTGTACTAGGTCCCTTGCTTTTGTGGTATATATCAATGATCTAGACTTGAATATAGCGGGTATGAGTAAGAAGTTTGCAGATGGTGCTAAAATCGGCTGTGTGGTTGATACTGAAGAAGGAAGCTGTAGACTGCAGGAAGATATCAATAAATTGGTCAGATGGACAGAACAGTGGCAAATGGAATTCAATCCGGAGAAGCGTGAGGTAATGCATTTGGGGAGGGCCAACAAGAAAAGGGAATACACATTAAATGGTAGGACACTGAGTAGTGTAGAGGAACAAAGGGACCTTGGAGTGCATGTCCACAGATCCCTGAAGGTAGCAGGCCAGGTAGGTAAGGTGGTTAAGAAGGCATACGGAATGCTTGCCTTTATTAGCCGTGGCATAGAATACAAGAGCAGGGGGGTTATGCTGTATAAAACACTAGTTAGGCCTCAGCTAGAGTACTGCGTGCAGTTCTGGTCACCACATTACAGGAAAGATGTGATTGCACTAGAGAGGGTACAGAGGAGATTTAGAAGGATGTTGCTGGGAGTAGAGGATCTTAGCTATGAGGAAAGTCTGGACAGGCTGGGTCTGTTTTCCTTGGAACAGAGGAGGCTGAGTGGAGACCTTATTGAGGTGTATAAAATTATGAGGGGCATAAACAAAGTGGATAGAAAGAACCTATTTCCCTTAGCAGAGGGGTCAAAAACCAGGGGGCACAGATTTAAAGTAATTGAGGGAAGGTTTAGAGGGGATTTGAGGAGAAATGTCTTCACCCAGAGGGTGGTGGGGGTCTCGAACTCACTGCCTGAAAGGGTGGTAGAGGCAGGAACCCTAACCACATTTAAAAAGTACTTGGATGTGCACTTGGGATGCTGTAACCTGCAGGGCTATGGACCAAGAGCTGGCAAGTGGGATTTGGCTGGATAGCTCTTTGTTGGCCGGCGTGGACACGATCGGCCGAAATGGCCTCCTTCCGTGCTGTAACTTTCTATGATTCTATGATTCTATGAGTGTTCTGCTTTTTGTTTAAGGAAGATTTTACAAAAATAATTCTGGTTAAACTAATATTCTAGTAATGAACAATTACGATGCATGTATCTTTCTGAAAAAAAAATGATCAAACCCTTTTTTTATGATCTAAATTATCAAAAGCCTCATTCTCTGTGAAAAGGTGTTACATTTCATTTTATAAAATGACCAGAGAGTCAGTTTTAAATAGAGAGTTCCTTTCATTCAATCTCCTCTATATATATATAATATATAAATATATCTATTTATAAATATCGGGATGTGGGCGCCTCTGGAAAGGCCCGCCTTTATTGCCCATTCCCAGTTGCCCTTGATAAAGTTGCGGTGAGCCTCCTTCTTGATCTGCTGCAGTCCGTAGCGTGAAGGTGCTCCCACAGTCATCCAGGTGGTTTGGTTGGCTGCTGTGTGTCAGCCATGGCTCAGTTGGTAGCACCCTTGCCTCTGCTATCCGAAGGTTGGTGGTTCAGGTCCCACGCCAAGACTTGAGTGTGAAAAGTTACACTGACACTCTAGTGTAGTACTCTGAGGGAGTGCTGCACTGTTGGTTAGATGCTGTCTTTCATATGAGACATTAAACTGAGGTCCTGTCTGCTCTTTCAGGTGCATGTAAATGATCCTACTAGCACTATCTTGAAGAAGAGCAGGGGGGTTATCCCTAGTGTCCTAACCAATATTTATGACTAAAACAGATTATCTGATCATTATCACGTTGCTGTTTGTGGGAGCTTGCTGTGTGCAAATTAGCTGCCGCATTTCCTACATTACAACAGTGACTACACTTCAAAAAAAAAAGTATTTCATTGGCTGTAAAACGCTTTGGGAGTTCGGTGGCCGTGAAAAGCGTTATATAAAGGCAAGTCTTTCTTTACTTATTATTTTTCTCGTTGATTATTTGTTTCACCCTTTGGCTTCTAATTACAGGAACTCCTCTTTTGACCGCACTTCAAAAAAAAAAGTACTTCATTGGCTGCAAAGCGCTTTTGGAACGTCCAATGGTCCTGAAAGGTGCTATATAAATGCAAGTCTTTCTTTCTTTTGCAAGAAGAACTGTTTATCTGCGGAGCAATTGTGGAATAAATAAAAGTAGCGTTGCTATATGGTGATAGTTTGAATTGATTCGAAATGGTTCTTGAAACCGGCCCGACACCATTTAGTCAAAAAACGGCCTACTGTATTGAGTTGTTTGTTCCCACAAGCAGAATATCTGGTTTCTTTTATGAGGACGCAGCTATGTTAATTTGGTTTAGTGGTTTGTTTGGGGGTAAACAAACCTTTCACTAAATAAACACCCCAAATCCCTTTAACAAATTCCCTGGTGGCAATGACTGCCTGATTGGCAGCTTTGTTTTTGCAAAAAGTGGCTCAGTTGGCTCGGACTGTTTAGTCTAGTGACTCGTATGGTGATGGAGTGTCTGCTGATAGCTAAATGGAGCTTGTGGTTAGGGAAGGGTCCTGTGTCATTTCTCCGCTGACAAGAGCCGCAGAGTAATGCAGGCTGCACTTACATTGTCGAAACGTACCGTTTTCACCCAGCGATTGGGTCATGAACAGTTTAATCCTAAAGTATTTTGAAATGTGAACAGTAGGCCAGAAACAAAATGAATGGGCACATCTTAACTGTCAATGCAAATAATAACAAACAGACCAGCCATTTTGGGAATGGCTTGCGACTAAGATCACTAAATCGGATGTGCCAAAAGACACTTTTTTTAGTCCATATATCCATTTGAATAAGTGTAGAATAACAGTTACCCAAGAGGAATTTGCATGTCTCTAATTCAGTTCAGAGGATCGTACAGTAGCATAAGTTGCAAGAGTGAAGTCAGGCTGGTTTAATAATGTGATCTGAATCCCAAGACTGTTTCACAGCCTTAAACTCCCTCCCCCTTTATAAGCTAGTGGTAGGACTTTCATCTCTAAGTAAGAAGGTTGTGGGTTCAAGCTCCACTCCAGAAGGTATAAACATAACCTAGGCTGCCTCTTGAACCCCGATTTTTAAGCCCAATGATGCTTGGGTAGAACACCCGCTTTACACCCCGTCCGATTTTAACTTCAATTGAAGTCAATGTAGAGTAAAATCGCGGTGTGTATCAAATGGGCGTCTGATCCAAAACCACCCCGTCCCGCTGGGCATGTGCGTCAATACAACAGGGGCAACAAGCTCCGGCCTAAAACAGGCAGGGGGATCCATTACAATATTACAATTGTGGCCCGGGGCTAGATTTTCACCTTGCCAGCCAGGTGTAAAGCTGCTGTTGCTGATCAGTCGCATGTTATAGCAAGCGGACGGTTTCTATAACGAGTTGCCGATCCACAACGCCAGTTTCATGCCCCGGACGACAGGATGAAAACCAACCCCGTCCTTTTAGCCTGTATGCTGTTGCCCAATGTTTGTGTGTGCAGAAACCCGACCACTCTTCACACCCATTTATCACGAGCAACCAAGGTGGACAGGCATTCAGCTGTATGTGGAAGTTCATGTAGCGGACATAGTAAGAACATCCAGTAACGGGTTCTCAGCCCATTTCTACACCCTTTTGCCTGATATTTTTTCTCCTTCTGCCACTTCAGTTCTCAAACTTTTATACCAATTGTTCCAATGTTTCCTTCCCCACGCACCCCCCCCCCCCACCTCATTAGTGAACCAGTAGGTTTCCCAATGGGAATCCCCTCAGCCTCTGAGCTTTTTGGAGGAGGAAGTGGAGTTTCAATAGATTGTTGCAAAGCAGGTCAGACAGCAGCGGGGATGTTTCTGTGTCCACCCGCCCATACCCTCACACCCGCATTGGGTCGAACGATAAGAGCTGACTTGTGGCGTCAGGGTGGGTCAGGCACGCTGGCGTCGGGAGTCAGGTCGGACAATGAACGCTAATTGGGAGACGGGTAGGATTGCAGGTTTGCAAAATCTTCACTTGGTGATTCCTACTAAGTTTTGCTCATTCCACAGCTGAATTGAACGCATTTCAATCAACTCTCCTGGCTAGCTACAATTGTCCGTGCTTCAAAGGTGTAAAACAGCATCAATTCGGATCAGTCCCGATTTTCTGGCATAAGTCACCAGCCACCATTTTGCTCGCTGGGTGAAGATATAGATAATTTTGCGTAAGAAAACTTTTCTCTCTAAAAGAGCTCAAAATACCTTTTTGTAGGTATTTTCCAAATTATTTAGACAGTATTTTCAATGACTCCAATATTTAAGCCCAATATTTCTTCATAAAGATTAGTATTGTACCTTCAGAAAGTTACATTTTGGAATGAGGATAGTCTTCCCCATAGGAAGTCAGCAACAAATGGCCTTAGTGCTTCTCTCAAATATCATTATCATTTTCAGTCGGCAGAACTTTTTAATGCGTTTAACGGTATATTAGATATATATATATTATAATATATATGTGTGTGTGTGTATATACATATATATCTGCGCTCCTCCAATTCTGGCTTCTTGCACATTTAATCGTTCCACCATTACCTAGGCCCTAAGCTTTGGAATTCCCTCCCTAAACCTCTCTATCTCTCTCCTCCTTTAAATCAAATCAAATCAAATCAACTTTTATTGTCATTGTTAGTGCACAAGTGCAGTGCAACGAAATGTAGGCTTGCGGCTCCCGAGAGTGTACATTTAGATTAAGACATTTAAACATTCAACATTCATTTGGCTTGTAATACATGAACATAAACATAACCATAATAAAGTGCATTGGCAGATGTGCAGGCTTTAGAGTTTATTTGTGGAGTTCAGTAGGATGACAGCCCTGGGAAAGAAGCTGTTCCTAAATCTGGTCGTTTGGGTGCGAATGCATCTGTAGCGTCTCCCAGATGGCAGGAGGGCGAACAGACTGTGGCTGGGGTGGGTAGGGTCTTTGATGATGGACCGTGACCTCCGTAAACAGCGTTTCTGGTATATGTGCTCTATGGTCAGTAGCCGGGTGCCGGTAATGCGTTGGGCAGTTTTGACTACCTTAAAACTTCCTTAAAACCTACCTCTTTGACCCCCTGTTCTAATATCTCCTTGTGTGGCTCGGTGTCAAATGTTGTTTGATAACTTTCCTGTGAAGCGCCTTGGGATGTTTTACTTCATTAAAGGTGCTATATAAATGCAAGTGGTTATATGTGTGTGTATATATATATATATGTATGCAAAGGTTTTGTTCTAGCCCTGTGTTAATAGAACTGTGCACTTTGTGTACGGTTTGCAATAGAAATGGCTAGTCAATCGGAAGTTTATTCATATATATATGTATATATAATATATATTTTGCACAGTTCTCTTAACACAGGGTTATACCAAAGCCTCCTCAGTCCGTAACATGCCCCTTTGAAAATGAATGCAGGTTTTGTGGTTTCATATCTCTAAAACGACCTTGGATAATATTTTAGCATTAATGATTTGCGTCTGATATTTACAGTCTCCAGCAGCCCAATTTTTTTGAGGCTTCTGAGCTACTGTAAATATTCAGGTGAAAAGAATATTTGATCAGGTGTTTGTAAAATGGGGGTTGATCAAGAAAATAACATTCATAAAAAGTCATAAATATAATGATGTATTGAACAGTGGAGTTTCACCATCGATCCCTTTTTAAATGTATTTTCTTTTCCCCAGTCTCTTTGCCTTGCCTCGCCTTTGTAGAATTCAGCTCTTCCACAGATCGCAGCAGCTCGCCAGTGCCTCACCCAACTGGCCAGTCTTTGGCCATGTGTAGTTGAAAGCCAGTGAGATCTTCAACCATGACAGCCGTTACATCCAAGCCCAATCTTCAGTGCAGCCGACATCCTCACATTATCCTTCCAAAAAGGGATCGCTAGTGGCATCACCCATCGCCCCTGTAATCACTGACCTACTTTGGCCCCCGATCCAGCAACGCTTCAAATTCACATCCTTGTGTTCAAATCCCTCCACAGCCACACCGCTCCCGATCTCTGTAACCTCCTCCAGCCCTACAACCCTCCGAGATCTCTGCGTTCCTCCAACTCTGGCCTCTCACCACTTCCTGCACCCCAACCATTGGTGGTCAGCTGCCTCGGCTCTAAGCTCTGGAATTCCCTCCCTAAACCTCTCCGCTTCTCTACCACTCCTTTAAGATGCTCCTTAAAGCCTGTCACCTGTTCCAATGTCTCCTTATGTGGCTCAGTGTAAAAATATTGTCTGCTAATGTTCCTGTGAAGCGTCTTGGAGTAAGAAGGGTTGTAGTTTCAAGTCCCACTACAAAACACAAAATCTAGGCTGACACTTCAGTGCAGTACGCAGGGTGTTAAATGTTATTGTGATTACATAGAAACATAGAAACATAGAAGATAGGAGCAGGAGTAGGCCATTCGGCCCCTCAAGCCTGCTCCGCCATTCAGTGCGATCATGGCTGATCATCCAAATTCAGTACCCTGCCCCTGTTTTCTCCCCGTATCCCTTGATCCCTTTAGCCTTAAGAAATATATCAAACTCCTTCTTGAATATATTTAATGAATTGGCCTCAACTGCTTTCTGTGGTAGAGAATTCCACAGGTTCACCACTCTCTGGGTGAAGAAATACCTCCTCATCCTAAATGGCTTACCCCTTATCCTTAGACTGTGACCCCTGGTTCTGGACTCCCCAGCCATCGGGAATATCCTTCCTGCATCTAGTCTGTCTAGTCCTGTTAGAATTTTATAAGTTTCAATGAGATCCCTTCTCATTCTTCTAAACTCTAGCGAATATAAGCCTAATCGACCCAATCTCTCGTCATTCCTGCCATCCCAGGTATCAGTCTGCTGAATCTTCGCTGCACTCACTCCATGGCAAGAACATCCTTCCTCAGATAAGGCGACCAAAACTGCACACAATTGTAACAATCAGGGGCAACAACATTGGTCGGTTTTCCAATGCCCAGGCTGCTACGGATGTTAACCCTGGCGGAGATCAACAAACGCAGCACTGATCTTCCTGAACACCAGGGACCTTCAAAATCAGCACACCTCAGTGATACACATGATGTGTTCACTGCACTGTGGTGGGAAATACGTTACAAGGAGCTAAAGTTAACCGCAATTCTGTTGGCTTGCTTGACTTATTTTGTCTCTTCTTTAGACAGGGTCTGCTGATGATATCAGTGGGGAAAAATAGCATGGAGGCGTTATTAAGCCACACTGCGAAGAGGCCAAATGAATATCAACAGAGACCAATCACTAACCCAGGGAGCTGCAGTCATTACATCAATTCGCCTGTGGTTGTTAAAAGAAAACTCCAAGGAATTAATTAAGAATCCAGAACAAATCCTAGCTGCGATCCCTGAAGACGTTTGTGCTGACCTTCCAATGTAAACCTAGACTTTTGTCGTGTGATTTCTCTGTCAGCTGTGGCTCAGTTGGAAGCACTCTCTCCTCTGCGTTAGGAGGTTGTGGGTTCATAGTTCACTCCAAAACACAAAATCAAGGTCGGACTCCAACACAGTGCTGAGGAAGTGCTGCTTTGTCAGAGGTGCCGTCTTTCAGATGAGACGTTAAACCGAGGCCCCGTCTACTCTCTCAGGTGGACATAAAAGATCCCACGGCACTATTTTGAAGAAGATCAGGGGAGTTATCTCCAGTATCCTGACCAATATTTATCCCTCAACCAACATAACAAAAACAGATTATCTGGTCGTTATCACATTGCTGCTTGAGGGAGCTTGCTGTGTACAAATTGCCTGCCGCGTTTCCTACATCACAACAGTGACTACACTTCAAAAATACTTCATTGGTTGCAAAGCACTTTGGGACATCCTGAAGTCGTGAAAGGCGCTATATAAATGAATGATTTTCTTCCGTTTTTAATCACGCTCCACTGCCATCCTTTCCAGCACACAGGGCATTCCATTATGAAGCAGCTTGACATGCACTCGCTGCAATATGATGGACCTGGCTCGCTCCCTTCTGTGCCAGTCTGTCTAAGCAACATGTCCCCAGGACTGCTTTAATTGATCATTGTCGGACGCAGCAGTTTTAATGCAGGCAATCTCATGTGCTTAACAGTGTGGGAAAATAATCAAAACTGCTTTAAAAATGAGAAAGTTGTCCTCAACTCGTGTTGGCACGCGTGCCCTTTTATTTTGTCAGCTGGGTGTCTGGCAGGCATGAACAGCCATTAGCAGTCTTAAGAGCCTCCAGACCAAACCACTGAGAAACCTGCACAGGTAGAGCTTTTCGATTGATACGGATGCACACTTTGGGGGTAGATCTTGATTTTGTGTGATCGATAGTGTAACATGGGTGACAGCGAGTCATGTTTGCAGCCAACTCATTATCCCCCTTTTTATACTATCGCACAAAGTCAAGATCTACCTCTTTTGTCTGCGTTAGGGCATATCCCATTTACTCAAGTCTAGAGAAAATAGGTACAGGTTGACAACAGCCAAGAACGCGCCCCCCGCCACCCCGCCACCCCGCCACCCCGCCACCCCAGCAAGTGCCTATAGGGATATTGCTGATCATAATCTATCTTGGGAAACAAATGGACCTTCTCCCTCTTTTATTTGGGGTGTGTTTTGTACTCGTTGAGATACAGGATATCAAGTATTGGGGAGCTGTAGAATAAGTCTGGCCATTATCATATTGCTGTTTGTGGAAGCTTGCTGTGTGCAAATTGGCTGCCATGTTTCCTACATTACAACAGTGATTACACTTCAAAAGTACTTCATTGGCTGTAAAGCACTTTGGGATGTCCTGAGGTTGTGAAAGGTGCTGTCGAAATGCAAGTCTCTTTTTTTTTCTTTCTTTATTCTTCCCCATTAATGTGTTCTAGCCATAATCTCAGAGGAGTACCCCTGCTGTAGTAAACATTTTTTTTTTCTATTTCCTACACTAGGCCATTTGAGTGAGAGTGCCAATTTTCTAGCAAGCTATGGTCAGTTTTGGTAATGCTGGCCCACACTCTCTAAGACCTAGGGGAACACCACTGTATACTTCCCTCCAGTCTGAAAAATAACCATTCGCCACTACTATCTGCTTTCTGTCCCTCAGCCAATTTTGTATCCACGTTGCCATGGTCCCTTTAATCCCATGGGCTTTATTTTTGTTAACAATTATGTGGTACTTTGTCGAATGCCTTTTGAAAGTCCATATACACAACAGCAACCACACTACCCTCATCAACCCTATCCCCTATCCATTACTTCATCAAAGAACTCGACCAAGTTAGTCAAACACGATTTGCCTTTAACAAATCCATGCTGACTTTTATTTATTAGCCCATACTTTTCCAAATGCCAATTAATTTTGTCTCGGATTATTGTCTCGAACGTTTTCCCCAACATTGACATTAGACTGACAGGCCTGTAGTTGCCAGGTTTATCCCGCTCTCCTAGATTCAAGAGACTAGAATCTGGAACACATCTGCAACCACTTTTTTTACCGTTGTTAATGACTCCTATTAATAACAGCGACGCTCATCTGAAATATATTCCTCCCCTGTGGAACAGTTCTGTGAGATGATCTAAATAAAAATAGATTTGTTTGCAGTTTTGCCTGAAAGGAAAATAGTGGCATCTCTTGGAAGCATTCCAAAGCATTCCACACGGAACAAATGACTTTGAAGAAAAGAAAGAAAGACTTGCATTTGTATATCGCCTTTCATGACCACTGGTCTCAAAGCGACTTACAGCCAGTGAAGTACTTTCTGAAGTGTAGTCACTGTTGTAATGTGGGAAATGCAGCAGCCAATTTGCGCACAGCAAGCTCCCACAAACAGCAATGTGATAATGACCAGATAATCTGGGTTTTTTCGTTAGTTGAGGAATAAATATTGGCCAGGACACCAGGGAGAACTCCCCTGCTCTTCTTCGAAATAGTGCCATGGGATCTTTTACGTCCACCTGAGAGAGCTTACAGGGCCTCGGTTTAACGTCTCATCCGAAAGACGGTACCTCCGACAGTGCAGCACTCCCTCAACACTGCACTGGAGTGTCAGCCTAGCTGGACTTGAGCCCACACCCTTGCTAGACTCAGAGGCGAGGGTGCTACCAACCGAGCCACAGCTGACACTGCAGTGGAGCGACTGTTGTCCGGTTGGCAAATGCAGCAGCCAAATTTGCACAGAGCAAGAGCCCATTAACGCCGACTGGATGAATGGGCAGTTAATCTGTTCCGGTAGCTGTGGTTGAGGGAGGAATGCTGGTCTGGACATCGGTAAACTCCCTGCTTTCCTTCGCATGGTGCTGTGGGATCTTTCATATCAACCTGAACCGCAGGAATGGGCAGGTGGACAGTTTAACGCCTCATCCGAAGGATGGCACCTGCAACAACGCTTCATTCTCGCGGCACTGCGCTGGAGTGTCAGCTGAGTGTTGCCCCGCAGTGGGGCTTGAGGTCATTTGATAATAAATGACAATGCAATTATTAAACACACTTGTGTATTTGCAACACTTTATGTCGGGGTAGTTGAAGGCTTGTTTCAAAGTGACTTGTGAAATAATTACCAACTGTTTCTGGGCAACTCATTCATCCCAGGTGTACAATATGTTTTCATTTGCATGTTTGGCTGTTCAGAAAACTTGGCCCAGGTGAAGAATTCCAGTGGAAACGCACCAATCACATGATGAAAAATGTTTATATGCAGCGAGATCCAGAAAGAGTTCAGTACTTAAAAAGGTTCTCTGAAACTATTGACTCATTGCTTCACTACATGCTGCGGTGATTGGCGTCTAGTGAGCTCGGCACAGAATGGAGACCTTAAACAATAATTGAGAATATCATACTTACTTGTCCTCTACAATCCTCTTCACACCCCATGATCTGGAGCATAGACCTTGATAAAATCAAAACAGCTAATTATTTCAGATTGCATATGGAAGGGTATTCATTTCATCCAAAGCTCTGCTGCCCGTATTCTGAATTGCACCAAGTCTCGTTCACCCATCACCCCCTGTGCTCGCTGACCTACATTGGCTCCTGGTCCAGTAACGCCTCAAATTTAAAACTCTCATCCTTGTGTTCAAATCCCTCCATGGCCTTGCCCTCTCTTTATCTCTGTAACCTCCTTCAGCCCGACAAGCCTCCGAGATCTTGGGCTCCTTCAATTCTGACCTCTTGCGCATCCCCAATTTTCATCCCTCCTCTATCGGCGGCCGTGCCTTCAGTTGGCCAGGCCCTAAGCTCTGGAATTCCCTCCCTAAACCTCTCCGTCTCTCTACCTCTCTCTCACTCTGTGAACAAATTAGTATTGAGAGGGAGGAGGTACTAACGGTTTTAGCGGGCTTAAAAGGGGATAAATCCCCAGGCCCAGACGGAATGTATCCCAGGCTGCTATGTGAGGCAAGGGAGGAGATTGCAGGGGCTCTGACACAAATTTTCAGATCCTCTCTGGCCACGGGAGGGGCCAGAGGACTGGAGAACAGCTAACGTAGTACCATTATTCAAGAAGGGTAGTAGGGGTAAACTAGAGAATTACAGGCCAGTGAGCGTAACATCAGTGGTAGGGAAATTATTGGAAAAAATTCTGATTAGTCTCCACTTGGAGAGGGAAGGATTAATTAAGGATAGTCAGCATGGCTTTGTCAGGGGGAGATCATGTCTAACCAATTTGATTGAATTTTTCGAGGGGGTGACTAGGTGCGTGGATGAAGGTAGTGCAGTTGATGTAGTCTACATGGACTTCAGTAAGGCTTTTGACAAAGTCCCACATGGGTGACTGGTCAAGAAGGTAAGAGCCCATGCGATCCAGGGCAATTTGGCACATTGGATCCAAAATTGGCTTAGTGGCAGGAGGCAGAGGGTGATGGTCGAACGTTGTTTTTGTGACTAGAAGCCTGTGTCCAGTGGTGTACCACAGGGTTCGATGCTGGGTCCTTTGCTGTTTGTAGTGTACATTAATGATTTAGATATGAATGTAGGAGGTATGATCAATAAGTTTGCAGATGACACGAAAATTGGTGGAGTGGTAAATAGCGAGGAGGGAAGCCTCAGGCTACAGGACGATATAGACAGATTGGTCAGATGGGCAGAACAGTGGCAAATGGAATTTAACCCTGAAAAGTGTGAGGTGATGCATTTTGGGAGGACTAACAAGGCAAGGGAATACATAATGAATGGTAGGACCCTAGGAAGGACAGAGGATCATAGGGACCTTGGTGTGCATGTACATAGATCCCTGAAGGCAGCAGGACAGGTAGATAAGGTGGTTAAAAAGGCATATGGGATACTTGCCTTCATTAGCCGAGGCATAGAATATAAGAGCAGGGAGGTTATGATGGAGCTGTACAAAACGCTAGTTAGGCCACAGCTGGAATACCGTGTGCAGTTCTGGTCGCCACACTATAGGAAGGATGTGATTGCATTGGAGAGGGTGCAGAGGAGATTCACTAGGATGTTACCTGGGCTGGAGCGCTTCAGCTATGAAGAGAGACTGGACAGGCTGGAGTTGTTTTCCTTAGAGCAGAGAAGGCTGAGGGGGGACCTGATTGAAGTGTACAAAATTATGAAGGGCATAGATATGGTAGATAGAAAGGAACTTTTCTCCTTAGTAGAGGGGTCAATAACCAGGGGGCATAGTTTCAAGGTAAGGGGCAGGAGGCTTAGAGGGGATTTGAGGAAAAACATTTTCACCCAGAGGGTGGTTGGAATCTGGAACTCACTGCCTGAAAGGGTGGTAGAGGCAGGAGCCCTCACAACATTCAAGAAGCATTTAGATGAGCACTTGAAATGCCATAGCATACAAGGCTATGGACCAAGTGCTGGAAAATGGGATTAGAATAGACAGGGCTTGATGGCTGGTGCGGACACGATGAGCCGAAGGGCCTCTTTCTGTGCTGTATAACTCTATGACTCTATGACTCTCTCTCTGCCTTTAAGATGGTCTTTAAAACTTACCTCTTTGACCAAGATCTTCTTATGTAGCTCTGTGCCAAATTTTGTCGGATAATGGTCCTGTGACACGCCTTGGGACGTTTAAAGGCACTATATGAATGCAAGTTGTTGTTGTTGCCGTACTTGTGATTTTCCTTAGAGTGTTTATTAAAGTTTTCATAATAGGGAAGAAGAGAATGCCTTCAAAGAGACATTGCAAAACTGCTAAAATATTAGACAGGTCAATGATTTGTACAAATTCACACTGATCCTGTGTGTCGTTGAAGCAGCTTAATATACCTGAACTACACGTTCCCCACTGCACTCAGTTTCCACATTCATCTTACATGGAAGATACAAAGATTGCCGTCTGCAAAACTAAACATGTAACGTCATCTACTCTGCCTGAATGCCAACTTGACCTCGAGTTTAGGTTTGTTTCGAAACTGTTCAGTGTGATTTACTTCACTTAATCCCAGTAAAGAAACTTATGTTTTGGCAGAAGACCAGAGAAGGATCCAAGTGAAGTACAATTTTTCAACTGCACTCAAACCTGGCAGTTCCCAGCACAGCACACTGGATTTTCCTGGGACCAAATGGAAGATTTTCAGACTCCACTTATTGTCCACCATTAACTCGTTGGATCTTGAGGCTTGGTAATGATTTAGGTTGACTTTGAGAGCTCATCGGCAATTCCTTAAAGGTTTTGCATTCTTCAATTTGATTTAACTTTCCTGAGGAATTTTCACATGAAAGAATAATGATGCTGCTTAAAGTTGTTCCAGAATGTATATTCCCAAGCCATACTCCAACAGAGGGCAATCATATAGTTAAAGTATAAAGAAAAACACATGAATGGTGGGAATCTGAAGTAAAAGGAAAGTGTAGCGAAAAGATTCGAAATTCATAGCAGGTCAGCAAGCATAGGAACAGGCCATTCAGCCCCTCGAGCCTGTTCCACCATTCAATTAGATCATGGCTGATCTGTATCTTAATTCCATCAACCCGCCTTGGTTCTGTAACCCTTAATACACTTTCCTAACAAAAATCTATCAATGTATCATGCACCTGAAAGAGAAAGGGCGGGTTAATATTTTGGATTTAACCCTCGGCGATCAATACTAAGAAAGAAATGTTGGACATGGGGGGTGGTAATTGCATAAGATTTAAAGGGCAGGTTCGGTCCAACTGGTCCATGCCAGTGTTTAGGCTCCACGCGAGCCTCCTCCCACCCCTCTTCATCGAACCCTGTCAGCATATCCCTCTACTCCTTTCTCCATCATGTACTTAACTAGCTTCCCCTTAAAGGCATCCACGCTATTCCCCTCAGTCACTTCATGTGGTAGCGAGTTCCACATTCGAACCACTCCCTGAGCAAAGAGGTTTGGCCCGAATTCTTTTTTGCGTTTATTAGTGACTATCTTATATTTATGGCCCCCTAGTTTTTGGTGTCCCCTACAAGTGGAAACATCTCCTCTGCCCATATGCTTTTAACTTCAGCAGCTGGGGGGGAGCGGATCTCATCCGGTTTCCATCCTGTTGACTTCAACGGGATGAAAATTGGACGAGTTCTTTAATGGGCGGGTGATCCGCTCTGCCGGATTACCAACCGGGTGTCGAGGTTGAAAAGGACCCCAACCCCACCCCCACCCCCACACGTATATATATTTTTGAACTGGCTCTGCTCCTGTGCAGGCGTTTGATGGGCTTGTGTCAAATTGTGATGATGCTGGTGTTACCCAGTTTAAAAGAACACTGCAGGACAGACGTCTGATTTTGTCAAGTTCTCGTGTGGGACCATTGCTGGTCAGGAAATATACCCCAGAGTATCTTGCCTGAAATACCCAAGGTGTAGTAAGTAGTTACATTGAGAAGATCTGTATAATAACAACAACAACATGCATTTATATAGCGAAGTTAATGTGATTAAAAAGTCCCGCACATAGAAAAATAGGAGCAGGAGTAGGCCATTTGGCCCTTTGAGCCTGCGCCGCCATTCAATATGATCATGGTTGATCCTCTATCTCAATACCATATTCCTGCTCTCTCCCCATACCCCTTGGTGCCATTTGCATCTAGAAATCTATCTATCTCCCTCTTAAAAATATTCAGTGACTTGGCCTCCACAGCCATCTATGGTAGAGAATTCCACAGGTTCACCACCCTCTGAGTGAAGAAATTTCTCCTCATCTCAGTCCTAAATGTCCTACCCCATATCCTGAGACTGTGACCCCTCGTTCTAGAGCCCCCAGCCAGGGGAAACACCCTCCCTGCATCCAGTCTGTCTAGCCCTGTCAAAATTTTATACGTTTCAATGAGATCCCCTCATTCTTCTAAACTCTAGTGAATACAGGCCTAGTCGACCCAATCTCTCCTCATACGACAGTCCTGCCATCCCAGGAATCAGTCTGGTGAACCTTCGCTGCACTCTCTCTATGGCAAGAATATCCTTTCTTAGGTAAGGAGACCAAAACTGCATACAGTACTCCAGGTGTGGTCTCACCAAGGCCCTGTATAACTGTAGTAAGACATCCTTGCTCCTGTACTCAAATCCTCTTGCAATGAAGGCCAACATACCATTTGTCTTCCTAACTGCCTGCTGCACGAAGACAAAAGAGGTAGCTCTTGACTTCAAAGCAGCGTAATCAGAGAAAATTTGACACCAAGCCACAGGAAATGGGATTAAGTCCCAGTATCCACAGCATTTTGCTTATTGCGTTAATGGGATTAAGTAGATAGCTCCAGTTGAAGATCTAGCACTGACGCAGGCACAGTGGGCCGAATGGCCTCCTTCTGTGCTCCAAGTTCTATGATTCTATGTATGATTCAACTTTTATTCGCAGTTTCTTGCTGTAAATAGATTGAAATAATTTTAAACAGAAAATGTTGACTCCAGAATGTTCTAGAATTTTTTAAACATTTACTGGTTTTATTTCAAGCTAACTTCAGAACTTCTTCATTAAAAAGTGTTTGATAAACTTTTACCTGTGTACTTATCAGCACTTGAGAAGTCAATATAAATTGTATTAAAACATATAATTGCATCCGCTGTATATTATGGTATCACAACAGCTTTTTTTGGGCTATTCCACTCTCCAAGCACAAAAAAAAAGTTTGTCACTTTTTCATGAAGCCAATCTAAATAAAAATTATTTTAGGCCATTGAGCTACAAACTAACAGAAGAAACATTTGACATAGGCTCATTTCCAACCCAACATTTTCTTCTTCTGCTTAGGAAGTCCCTCGGAACCGAGGATGACTTGCTTCCACATTAAAAATGAGTTCTCAGGTGACTGATGAGTCCAATGTGGGACCTACAGTCTCTGTCACAGGTGGGGCAGACGCTGGTTGAAGGGGCGGGTGGGTGGGCTGCTTGGGTTGATGTGCGCTCCTTGTGCTGCTTGCGCTTGGCTTCCGCTTGCTCCCGGCGAAGAGACTCGAGGTGTTCGGCGCCTTCTCGGATGCTTCTTCTCCACTTTGTGCGGTCTTGGGCCAGGGATTCCCAGGTGTCAGTGGGGATGTTGCATTTTTCAAGGAGGCTTTGAGGGTGTCCTTGAAGCGTTTCCTCTGCCCACCTGGGGCTCTCTTGCCGTGCTGGATCGCCGATTAGAGCGCTTGTTTTGGGAGTCTCGTATCGGGCATGCGGACGATATGACCCATCCACCGGCATGAGGTTGAAAATGCCATCCAACAACTGAAGAACAACAAGGCCTCAGGAGCAGATGGAATCCCCCCCGAGGCACTAAAGCATGGCAGAGAAGCACTACTGGCGCGAATTCACAAACTAATTTCTCTTATCTGGAAGGAGGAGAGCATGCCAGGGGATCTCAGAGACGCTGTAATTGTGACCATCTTCAACAAAGGTGATAATGTAGGAGTCTCTGCACTCCTAACAAAGAATCTATAACCATAACGGTGCAGCAAGTGATTAAGAAGGCCAATGGAATGTTGGCTTTCATTGCTAGGGGGATAGAATATAAAAATAGGGAGGTATTGCTTCAGTTGTACAAGGTATTGGTGAGATCGCACCTGGAATACTGCGTACAGTTTTGGTGTCCATACTTGAGAAAGGACATACTTGCTCTCGAGTCAGTACAAAGAAGGTTCACTCGGTTAATCCCAGGGATGAGGGGATGGACATATGAGGAGAGGTTGAGTAGATTGGGACTCTACTCATTGGAGTTCAGAAGAATGAGAGGCGATCTTATTGAAACATATAAGATTGTGAAGGGGTTGGATCGGGTGGATGCAGGGAAGGTGTTCCCGATGATGGGTGAAACTAGAACTAGGGGGCATAGTCTTAGAATAAGGGGCTGCTCTTTCAAAACTGAGATGAGGAGGAACTACTTCACTCAGAGGGTGGTAGGTCCATGGAATATGCTGCCCCAAAAAGCTGTAGAAGCTACATCATTACATAAATTTAAAACAGAAATAGACAGTTTCCTAGAAGTAAAGGGAATTAAGGGTTACGGGGAGCGGGCAGGAATTTGGACATGAGTCTAGGTTCGGATCGGTCATGGCCCTGTGGGTAGCGGAGCGGGCCCAGGGGCCGTGTAGCCTGATCCTGCTCCTATTTCGTGTGTCTAATTCTGTTAGATTCAGGAGATGGTTCTGTGATAGTGGATTGGCGGTTAGGATCAGATCAGCCATGATCTTATTGAATGGCGGAGCAGGCTCGAGGGGCCGATTGGCCTACTCCTGCTCCTATTTCTTATGTTCTTATGTTCTTATGTTCTTACTGGAAGTTAACAAACTGAATTTATTGTCTAAGAACTTTACAAAACAAGAAACTACAGGAGAAGCTCAAAACAGGTCTTTTCTCTTTCAATCCACACGAGGACTGGCTGGCCCCGCCCTCTACCTCTGACGTCATGACGTCATCACGTTTCCCACCGAAGGGGACGTCACGTGACCCACGTGATGACGTCATCGCGTCAGATCGCGATGTTGTCGATCTAGCTCTGTTTAACCAGAGCCAACTTGAAAGGTAATAACATTGGTTACAGACAATTAATGCTAGAGGTAATAACATTGGTTATAGACAATTATGTTAGTCACTTAGTGGTTTTGCCACATACGCCCCCCCAGAATTGTCTTTAACGAAAAGAGTCAATCGCTGGGGAGGTCGGACAAGTCTGTTGGACCGACTCCGAAATTCCCGGAGGGGAAAACACCGAGCAGGCGGCGAACTGGTAGGCGGCACGGCGTTGTCAGGTGTGGTAGCGGCCGGCGGCCGGCCGCGGCACGGAGGCTGCGCCAGCTCCATCGGTCGTTCGAGGTCCAGGTGCGCAAGCTTGAGGTGATCGACAGAGATGTGATCCGGTTTGCCCCCGACATCAATCACGAAACTCTTGTCCCCTGCCTGCAAAACCTTGAAGGGTCCGGCATACGGCGGTGCAAGCGGGGTACGATGGCCGTCCTGGTGCACAAACACGAACTTGGCTTTCGACAACTCCCCCGGGACGTTGGACGAAAGCAAACCGTGCCGTGAGGTCGGAACTGGACGGAAACAGCGGGCCGCATCCCGGAGGGTCTCTTTTTGTGTGGCCGCGGACCATGGTCGCGTAGGTAACGGCAGGAATTCACCTGGGACTCGAAGCGGTTGCCCGTAAACCATCTCCGCCGCCGACGACTGGAGATCTTCCTTCGGCGCCGTGCGGAGTCCTAACATCACCCACGGTAGTTTGTCGACCCAGGATGCATCCAGCAGGCTGGCCCTGAGCAGCGCCTTCAAGGAGCAGTGGAACCGCTCGCACAAGCCGTTCACCTGTGGGTGATAGGCCGTAGTGCAGTGGAGTTTAACGCCCAACACGGAAATCACCTCGTTCCACAGTTCGGACGAAAATTGCGGCCCCCGATCCGACAAAATGTCCGCAGGGACACGAAAACGGGCCACCCAGGATGAAACGAAAGCTCGAGCAACGTCCGCAGATGTGGTGGACGTCAGGGGAACTGCCTCCGGCCACCTCGTGGTGCGATCCACCATCGTCAAAAGGTACGTAAAGCCCCGGGAAGGTGGGAGTGGTCCCACTAAGTCGATGTGAACATGGTCAAATCACCGTTCCGGGACCTCGAAGGTGGCGAGCGGGGCTCTGACATGGCGCTGCACCTTGGACCGTTGGCAAACAACACAAGTGTTCGCCCAGTCCCTGACGTCCTTGCGTATTCCCCTCCATACGAATTTGGAGACCAGCAGTTTTTGCGATGCCCGCACCCCAGGGTGCGATAGGCCGTGTAAGGCATCGAAAATCGTACGACGCCATTTAGACGGGACGATCGGATGGGGTGCACCCAGCGAAACATTGCAGAGCAGAGTGGTACCTGTGGAATGGAAAGGCACATCCCTTGGCTGGAGGCTGTTTGGAACCGAACAAAAACCCTGGGTCTCCGGGTCGTCCGCTTGGTCAACCGCCATCTGTGTGTAGTCAATGCCCAATTGGACGGCCTGGATGGTGGCGCAGGATAGGCAATCGGCGACGACGTTGTCCTTACCGGCCACATGTCGGATGTCGGTGGTGAACTCCGATATGTACGTCAGCTGCCGTTGCTGCCGAGCCGACCATGGTTCCGCAGACTTGGCCATTGCGAACAGCAATGGCTTGTGGTCGACAAACGCGATGAAGCGCCATCCTTCGAAGAGGAAACGGAAATGGCGGATGGCCAAAAACAAAGCCAACAGCTCTCGGTCGAAAGTATGGTACCGGCGTTCATGCCGTTGTAGCTGGTGGCTAAAAAAGGCCAGGGGTTGCCACGCGCCGTCGACCCACTGCTCCTGGACGGCCCCCACCGCGTAGTCTGACGTGTCCATCGTGAGAGCAATGGTGGCTCTCGGCAGGGGGTGTGCTAACATGGTCACATTGGCGAGTGCGGCTTTCATCTCCTCGAAAGCACGATCCATGTCCTGTGACCATTCCACAGGGTCCTTTCCCGTCGAGCCTCTGAGGGCCTCATATAGAGGATGCATGAGCTGTGCAGCCCTGGGGATGAAACGATGATAGAAGTTAACCATCCCCAGGAACTCCTGTAAAGCTTTCACGGATTTCAGTTTCGGGAACGCCGCAATTGCCTCCACCTTGACCCAAAGTGGCGTTGCCCCCGCGGGGGTTATGCGGTGGCCCAGGAAATCCAGTTGCAATAGGCCGAAGCGGCATTTGTCCGAGTTAACGATGAGGCCGTGCTGCTGAAGCCGTCTGAAAAGGACCCGAAGGTGCTCGAGGTGTTCCTCCTTGGAGGTGCTGGCAACCAGAATATCGTCCAAATAAACAAAGAGAAAATCAAGGTCCTGCAGGACTGAATCCACGAGGCGCTGAAACGCCTGTGCCGCGTTCTTAAGCCCAAAGGGCATTCGCAGGAATTCAAAGAGTCCAAAGGGGGTAATTACCGCTGTCTTTTCAACATCCTGAGGGTGCACCGGCACCTGATGGTAACCACGGACGAGGTCGATTTTGGAGAAGATGGACATCCCCGCCAAATGTGCTGAGAAGTCCTGTATATGGGGAATGGGGTAGCGGTCGGGCGTCGTTATGTTGTTGAGGCGGTGATAATCCCCACAGGGCCGCCATCCCCCGCCGGGCTTGGGGACGATGTGGAGCGGGGAGGACCAGGGGCTACTGGACCGACGGATGATCCCCATTTTTTCCATCACAGCGAACTCCGCCTTTGCTGCCGCTAGCTTACTGGGCTCTAAACGTCGCGCCCTGGCATAAACGGGCGAGCCGGTAGTCGAAATATGGTGCTCCACCCTATGCTTGACAGTCGGAGCCGAAAAGTTGGGCTTCGTCAGCTCGGGGAAATCCTCGAGGAGCCGGGCGAAATCGTCGGGCTGCGGCCGCGCACATGAAATCGTGTGTGACGCAGCCGTGCTGCGCGTCCCCGAAATATCATCGAGCGTGGCGGCGCGAACGAGGCGTCGATTTTTCACGTCCACCAACGCCTAAAAAGTCAGCACCCAACAGGGCCTGTGATATTTGAGCGGTGATGAAATTCCAACTGAAAAACTGTCCACCGAAACATACTCGGACGAGGCGCTTCCCGCAAGTGCGGATCGAACCCCCGTTGGCCGCTTGCATAGGGGGACCACGGCTGCCGGAGCGAAGGTCTATGACCGAGGCGGGCAGTATGCTGCATTGCGCCCCCGTGTCGCATAGAAAACGACAGCCGGAGGTGGAGTCGATGATGTAGGTGAGATTCCCGGAAGCACCGATCGCCATCGCGGCAGCGGGGGAAGTGCTGGGACCGGCGTGCATGACTCGCGGCGGTCTATTCGACGGTCTGGTAATGAAAGTGCACAGTGAGCGGCAGCAGTGGGCCTTCGGGCCGAAACTAGGGTGGCAGTAGCAGAAACCGGTCGTCGGAGGCGCCTTTGTCGGAGCCGGGGCCGGGTTCTTCATGGCGGGGCGTTGCGCGAGGGCGCAGTATTGTTGCCGGACCACGTAAATCTTATCCGCCTCTTCGGCGAGCGCGACGCGGTCTGCGGTTTCTGCTCGGGTGAGGGGCGCCTATACTTGCTCAGGAAGTTGAGTAAGGAACAGTTCGCGAAACAGAAAGCACTGGGGCTCGGACCCCAGGAGAGTCAGCATATGACTCATCATTTCTGAGGGTTTGGAGTCTCCTAACCCTGGTAGAGTCAGTAAACAGCGAGCGCGCTCCGCTTTGGTGAGACCAAATACCTGCAGCAATCGTGTCTTGATGGCGACATACTTGTCAGCAGTCGGAGGACTCTCCAGCAGGCTGATGATTCTCGACGCCGTCGAGCTCTCGAGGGCGGAGACCACGTGGAGATATCTGGTCTGATCCTGAACGATGTTGCGGAGCTCAAATTGCGCCTCGGCTTGCACAAACCAAGAGGCTGCCTGTTGTTCCCAGAATTGGGGGAGCTTCAAGGCCACTGCGTTGGCCTCCATCACTGGCCTGTGTTCGGCGTTCACCGCGAAAAACGATCGCGAGGAATCGGGGTCACCAATGTAGGAGTCTCTGCACTCCTAACAAAGAATCAATAACTTACTGGAAGTTAACAAACTGAATTTATTGTCTAAGAACTTTACAAAACAAGAAACTACAGGAGAAGCTCAAAACAGGTCTTTTCTCTTTCAATCCACACGAGGACTGGCTGGCCCCACCCTCTACCTCTGACGTCATGACGTCATCACATTTCCCGCCAAAGGGGATGTCACGTGACCCACGTGATGACATCATCGCGTCAGATCGCGATGTTGTCGATCTAGCTCTGTTTAACCAGAGCCAACTTGAAAGGTAATAACATTGGTTACAGACAATTAATGCTAGAGGTAATAACATTGGTTACAGACAATTATGTAAGTCACTTAGTGGTTTTGCCACAATAAGTCCAATTGCGATAATTACAGAGGAGTTTCCCTGCTGTCTGCCACAGGGAAAGTCATCGCAAGAATCCTCCTCAACCGCAACCCAACATGCATGACACTGGAATCACAAAGCACAGTACAAATGGTCCAATAAATTATAAAAGACAGACAGGGGGCGATTTTCCCAATGGAGGCGGGTTGGAGGCGGGTTTCGGTTTGGATGGGTTCCAAATCCGCCTCTGCTGAGAGGTGGGAAAAATTTGCGATTTTCCCCTAATTGGCCAATTGATTACAGAGGTGTGGGTTCCCCTGGGCCAGTTAGTGTTTTGTGACTGAAACTTACCTCTGCTGATGTCACTTATCCAGATTCATTTAAGGGCTGCTTGCTGCCTTGGCTCATTCCACTGGTTTTTGGTCGATGCTGCACCACCTCCAAGCTGTTATCTCCTTGAAGAATGGCCAGCTCCAAGGCCAGGGCCTCCCTGAGGTTCTCGGATGAGGCACTGGGTATGCTGGTTGAGGGGGCGAGAGCTAGCAGGGAGGTGCTCTTCCCCTCATCTGGGAGGAAGAGGCCTCCCAAAGAAACCAAGGCTGTGTGGGTCCAGCTGGCAAGGGATATGACCTCCAGATCTGTGTGCAGATTGGGTGATTGTTTCTGTTTATTGATGAAATGCCATCCCTGTGAGAATGTATTAAAATTAGGTGATGGCAAACTGTTGGCGTGATGGCATCTGTTATTTCGGCTTAGGCAGCTCCACATTGCGGGTTCCGTGACACTTGCATGTCCATTGTCTATCATGTGTTAAGAAGGAGCCAAGCACATGTGCCACAATGGGCAACCTATGCAAATCTGGCCAGGATGAGTGCATTCCTTGCACGACGTGCTTCCATGCGCTGGCGCCTTCTGCCCTGTGCAGCATCAGGTGGCTGAGCAGGAGGTTGGGGCTCCTGCTGCTGTTGCTGCTGAACGGCCTGGTTCTGCTGCTGCCATGGCTGCTCCTCATCCGAATCTGAGGTCCATGGTGAAAGGAAGTAAATGGTTCCCATGCTGCTGACAGATAACTCCTTTGGGGAAGCGCTCAGTCCAAGTGGGGAGAGGGTCTTCCAAGGAGGTCCCACAGTTGAGAGATAGAAGCTGAAGCACCTCCGACTTCGGTAGGCCTGCTAAAAGTGCTGAAAGACCTTTGCAACGAAAGTTCTGCCACCTGCAACTGTTCCCTGATGAAAGCTCCGTTTTAATGCTGGAGCTGCAGCTGTGAGGAGGCCACTCGCTTATCAACCCACCAGGCTTAGCTGGTGTGGTTCAGGAGGGTCGTGTAACACGTTGAAAATGTGGTAAAATAACAAAGGCCTGTCAAAATAGGATTATAGAGGCCCTTAACTACTATTTAAGGGCCTTAACTACCTCTCCCGTCTGATGAAGGCGGGATCAAATCGCACCCATCAAACCCGCCTTCGGCAAAATTGCGCGGAGGCGGGTTCCGAACCCCCCCTCAGTTTTTGCCATTTTGCCAACTGTCCCGCCTCCAAACCCGCCTCCTCGGGGCTGGGACAATTGCCCCCAAAAGATTTGCATTCATATAGCGCCTTTCACGACCTCGGGATGTCCCGACACGCTTCACAGCTAATCAAGTACTTTCTGAAGTGTAGTCACTGTTGCAATGTAGGAAACGGGGCAGCCAATTTGTGCACAGCAAGCTCCCACAAACAGCAACGAGATGAATGACCAGCTCATCTGTTTTAGTGACGTTGGCTGTGGGATAAATATTGGCCCAGGACACCGGGGAGAACTCCCCTGCTCTTCTTCGAAATAGTAGATTCTGGCAATAATATTGAATAGATTCCTGCCATAACATTTCATCAGCAACCTTGCATTTGATATGACTGCACCTGCTCCCCACTTTTCCGCAGTGTGGGTGCCTCAGGTTGTAATAGGTGCTATTCGCACGGTGAGGGAGTCAGAGCTCCCTTATTAGGAGTCTCCCCGTCTGTTTTGTTGCCATGGAAACTGATGTGCGGAGGGGGTGATTGACTCTGCCCGGTGTGCCCAGCAGCAGTAAACGTGTATTAAACCTCACCCAGTGCCATCTTTTTGGTCTTGAAGCAGCAAAGCTAAACTCAAGAGCCCCAGTACTCAACTGATTAAAGCAGATTAAAACAATACATTATAAAAAAAATTTGGGGGGGGCAGGGTTTCAATTCTGCAATTGTAAACAAAAGAGATTAAGAATTTGTATCTGGGTGCTGGTTAGCTGAGCAAGCACGTAATTTTCAATTTCAAAAACACATTGAATCCTACTTTAACTATTGGCTCCCGGTTAAGCAGCGCCTCGATTTCAAAATTCTCATCCTTGTTTTCAAATCCCTCCATGGCCTCGCCCCCTCCCTATCTCTGTAATCTCCTTCAGCCCCACAACCCCCCGAGATATCTGCGTTCCTCCAATTCTGCCCTCTTGAGCATCCCTGATTATAATCGCTCCACCATTGGCGGCCGTGCCTTCTGTTACCTAGGCCCTAAGCTCTGGAATTCCCTCCCTAAACCCCTCCCCCTCGCTACCTCTCTATCCTCCTTTAAGATGCTCCTTAAAACCTACCTCTTTGACCAAGCTTTTGGTCACCTGCCCTAATTTATCCTTATGTGACTCGGTGTCACATTTTTTGTCTTAAAATACTCCTGTGCGGCGCATTGGGACGTTTTACTACGTTAAAGGTGCTATATAATTACAAGTTGTTGTTGTTGAAACTTTTTTTGGTGCAAAAAATGCGTATTTAATTATTTTCTCCAGAAATTTTTGAAAAGCACCTAATTGACCTGGAAAATCAGATTCTGACAGAAATGGTGATCTTCTACCAATTACACCATCAATTTTTTTTGGTTTGAATAATGCTACTTTTATTTTTTTTTAAAGGTTTTAATCTGAACTTTGCAAAGGTATTTGTAAAAAAAAAAAAATCAGAATCCTGTTTATGGCACCATCTGAATTTAGTGCTATTTACAGAATATAATGCCCACCCACACATAATGATTCCTCGTGTCTCTTTGAAGTGCCGGATAATACTGTGTTGTAGCAAAAGCCGATTGGCTTTTTTATGTCTCGAATCCAGCCCAGGGACAGAGCCAGGTGGATGCTTCCTTCTAAACTTGCAGCTCATAGTTGCGGAGTCGTAAGGTAATCGTTGTATTGCATTCGGCCTTTCACAGTCGAGAATGCATAATACTGTTACCGGGGTCGTAATGGAAAGCAGTTACTTCACGAGATTTTCCCCACGTTAGCAGGAACATACATTCTTTTGTTAACGAGCCACAGTCTGCAATAGCAGATCTACCCTGAAATGGTCCTGATCCAGTTTATATGGAAACGGAAACCTGGTGATCACAGCTTGCTTGAGCAGTGCGCTGTTTAAATAACTGACCTGATAGAAACCTATGCTTTTTTTTCCCCTTTTTTTTTGACAATCTATGTTCTCCTCTTCCGTGCATCATCACTTTGGCACAATTCACATCACTGTATTGTTAAACTGGCTGCAACTGGGAGTTCAGCACGCACTTTTTCACAAAGGCAGCGTCCCTTTGAGTGAGGCTTACTGATTGACAAGTTGCCCTATATATCGATATATCAAGAATTAGAACGTAAGAATTAGGAGCAGAAGTCGGCTGTAGGGCCCCTTGAGCCTGCTCCGCCATTCAATAAGATCATGGCTGATCATCGACCTCAACTCCACTTTCCCCGCCCCATCTCCAGATCCCTTGATTCCCATAGAGTCCAAAAAGCTATCGATCTTTGTCTTATCGATTCCTATCAGAACATAAGAAGAAGTAATTGCGTAAGGAAAGTGTATATGAAAAATCGTGAGGGGGGAATATCTTTGCTGGTGTGAGACTGGCGAAATTCTGTGCAGTTGCTAATTGCAGAGGAACCTGTTACACTGTAACTATCACTCTGTACTGGTTTGTAATCACTATCATTAATAACCCCTCGCTGCTCTAATGCTTAGCATCTGCTAGGGTTTCTCTGATGCTAGCTCGAAGCAAGGTCTGGCTCCCAATACCTCAAATCTTCATCCTCAGGCACAAAATCTTTTACAGGTTTTGACTGTATTCTCACTGCCCAGGCAGCCCGGCAACATGTGTGCTGCTCCTTTATAAAATGCAAGCTTTTTTTTCGTCTCCCTCTCTCACTCTCTCTCGCACAAAATCTTTATGCACAGGTAGGAATACAAAAAACAAAACCCTTCCAAGTTGCCGTGTGCAAAAAATAAAAAAGATTTACGGAAAAGAAACGTGAAAGAAACCGTTTCCACTGGCCGGGAGGGTTGGTAACCAGGCGACACAGATTTAAGATAATTGGCAAAAGAACCAGGGGTGGGGGGCAGATGGGGAGATGTTCTTTTTTACGCAGCGAGTTGCCACGATCGGGAATGCACGGCCTGAAAGGGTGGTGGAAGCAGATTCGATAATAACTTTCAAAAGGGAATTGGATATATTCTTGAAAAGGAAAACAAAATTGCAGGGCTATGGGGAAGGAACTAGTTGGATAGCTCTTTCAAAGGGCCGGCACAGGCACAATGGACCAAATGGCCTCCTTCTGTGCTGTGGGAGTCAGCCTTGGCTCAGTGGGTAGCACTCTTGCCTCTGATGTCAGGAGGTTGTGGGTTCAACTCCCACTCCAGGCACTTGAGCATAAAATCTAGGTTGAAGCTCCAGTGCAGTGCTCAGGGAGTGCTGCACTGTCGGAGGTGCTGTATTTTGGATGGGACGTTAAACCGAGGCCCCGTCTGTCCACGCAGGTGGACGTAGAAGATCCCATGGCACTATTTCAAAGAATTGCAGGGGAGTCCTGGCCAATATTTGCCCCTCAACCAACGTCACTAAAACAGACTATCTGGTCATTATTACGTTGCTGTTTGTGGGAGCGGGCTGTGCACAAATTTGACTGCTGCAATTCTTACATCACAAGAGTGGCTACAGTTCAAAAGCACTTCATTGGCTGTAAAGCCCTTTGGGACATCCTGAAGTCATGATAGGCACTATATGGAGGTCATTTTATGAATGTTGTAATGATTAATTAACAAGAATGCACCAGCATTCGTTGTCAGGCACAGAACAAACCATCCAAATACCAGCCCATCCTTCATATCAACTGGAGCGACAACATTTCATGGGCAACTATCGTCGCAAAGAAAACTACGAATCAAATCAGTATAAGATGCACAGACGTCTATTTACATCTTTTGGGGGTTGATACAATTATTGCAAAGCACGGAACCAGAGGAGAGATGAGGTGAAATATTTTTACACAGTTATGTTCTGGAATGCACTGGCTAAAAGGGTGGTGGAAGACAGTAACTTTCAAAAGGGGTATTGTATATATACTTAGAAAAGGAAAAATTTGCAGGGCTATGGGGGCGGGTGTGGGGGAAGAGCGGGGAGGAGTGGGACTAATTGGATCGCTCTTTCAAAGAGCCGGCACAGACACGATGGGCTGAATGGCCTCCTTCTGTGCTGCATCATTCTATGATTCTAGGTTGTTTTCTTTTGAGATTCACAAATGGCTTGGTCCAGGACGCCCCAGGTCTGGGAAGAGAGCGCTTTGGCAAAGTCCAATGCCATTTGGAATCTTGCACAGAGGCCTTATGACAAGTGGAAGATCATGTGTTCTGAAGCTCTTCCCTAATGGTTGCAGTTAATAGCTTAGCAGCTGCTTGCATCTGGAGGCTATGCTTTAAGACCGTCACAGCTGCACTGCAATAAACAGCAAGAAGTTAACTCGGCCGGCTCGCCAGTTTACATTCTTTTTTCAAGATCTCCGAGTTAATTACGCTGTAATCTCGGTGGCTAATTCTATTTTATCAGTGTTTTGTTTATGCAACTGTAAGGCTGAAATGCAAACATATTTTGAAAAAGAGATAAACTCGTAATCGGTTCGCAGTCTCAGTGAATTTAGCGGTCAGTCAGATCACAGCCCCCTTGTTCTCTCACTGACCAAATTATTCAGTAGTTTTTATTTTTATAATTCATTTCCTTGCCAAAGAAAAAGTAACAAATGATTCCACTTTTTGTACATTTCGATTCATAAATTCCTCGGATTAGGTTTTGAACGATTTGAATCAGTGTATAATTTTTAAAAAAATCTTTAAATAAACACTACTGGGGTAATCTGTGCCCAGCATTAATTATGGTGCTAACTGTTGTGGGGCTAAGTTGCGCCCCGCATTAATTGCTGCTGCTAACTTTCCTGAAGTTCAGCTATCCGTCAATGGGTGGCTGGTCACAAAACGGCAATAAATCGTCCATTTTAATTGTTGTGGGTCTCATGCAGTCTGGAACCAATTCTGAACTGCAGTTGCAAATTAGACCTCACACACATGGGCCCATCTAGTTCAAGGATGGCCCGGTGAATGAGAGCCAGTAACCTTTGGGCAGATTACCTTTTCTATCCACCCAAACTCTCGGTATTGGCACAGGGTATTAGTGAGACCACACCTTGAGTACTACGTACAGTTTTGATCTCCTTATTTAAGGAAGAATATGCTTACATTGGAGGCAGTTCAGAGACGATTCACTCGCTTGATTCCTGAGATGAGGAGGTTGACTTATGAGGAAAGGTTGAGCAGGTTGGGCCTATACTCATTGGAATTTAGAAGAATGAGAGGTGATCTTATTGAAACATATAAGATACTGAGGGGGCTCGACAAGGTAGATGCAGAGAGGATGTTTCCCCTTGTGGGGAAATCTAGAATGCAGAGTCACAGTTTTAGAATAAAGGGTCGCCCTTTTAGAACTGAGATGAGGAGGAATTTCTTCTCTCAGAGGGTCGTAAATCTGTGGAATTCTCTGCCCCAGAGAGCCGTGGAGGCTGGGTCATTAAATACATTTAAGGTGGAGATAGACAGATTTTTGCAAGATAAGGGAGTGAAGGGTTATAGGGAGCGGGCAGGGAAGTGGCTTTGAGCCCAAGATCAGCCATGATCTTATTGAATGGCGGAGCAGGCTCGAGGGGCCGTATGGCCTACTCCTGCTCCTATTAATAACAACAGAAAATGCTGGAAAAACTCAGCAGGCCAGGCAACATCCGTGGAGAGAAAATAGAGTCAACATTTTGGGTAAACCTGCTCCTACTTCTTATGTTCTTATGTTCTCTTGTGCCAGAGAGAACAGCTGATTCATTTTAATACTGGCGCCAGTTTGTAGTCTGCCAGGAGGTGCTGGGAAAGAACAGACTCCGAAAGGGCAATTTATCCTCTTCTGTAATACGAGTTCTGAAACACTTCAAGTTAAGATAGGTCACCGGATTTGATTGCCCAACACTCCACAGATGTACAGCAGGCCGGCTGAAATCCGCTGGCTGATCGAGAAGAGGCTCAATTTGCAGAAAAAAAAGCCATGCCATGGCTGTGCAAAATGGGTTTTAGTTTTAGAAACATGACATTAGAACAACAACTAGAAAAGAGAAGGCCGAGGGGGTGACCTAACAGAGGTCTTTAACATTATGAAGGGGTTCGATAGGGTAGAAATAGAGATGTTTCCACTTGTGGAGGAGTCCAAAACTAGGGGTAGCACCTCTGGGTCAGAAGGTCGTGGGTTCAAATCCCACTCCAGAAACTTGAGCAGAAAAACCTAGGCTGATGCTTCCAGTTATTGAGCGAGTGCTGGACTGCCGTTGGTGCTGCCTTTCAGATACGACGTTAAACCCCGTCTGCCCTCTCAGGTGGGTGTAAAAGACCCCACGGCACTATTTGAAGAAGAGCAAGGGAGTTCTCCCCGGTGTCCCGCCAAATAATTAACTCTCAACCAATCACTGAAAACCAGGTTATCTGGTCATCATCAACTTGATGTTTGTCGGACCTTGCTGTGCGCAAATTGGCTGTTGTAGTTTGCAGAATGGAGCTTCCCAGGGCTGGGTGGGAATGTTTGTATTCCATCTGTTATAGGGCCTGATACAGCCCCTGCCATTTACACCATCCAAAACTAGGGGTCATAAATATAAGACAGTCACTAATAAATTCAATAAGGAATTCAGGAGAAACTTCTTTACCCAGAGAGTGGTGAAGATGTGGAACTTGCTACCACAGGGAGTAGTTGAGGCGATTAGCATAGATGCATTTAAGGGGAAGCTAGATAAGCACATGAGGGAGAAAGGAATAGAAGGATATGTTGTTAAGGTGAGATGAAGGAGGGTGGGAGGAGGCTTGTGCGGAGCATAATCACCGGCACAGACCTGCTAGGCTGAATGGCCTGTTTCTGTGCTGTAAAATTCTATGCAATTCTCCGACAGAGCCATTACAAACCGTTCGCTTCAGTCATCAAACCTTCAGATAAAATACTACACAAATGCTTAAAGTGATTGTCAAGTTCAATAGGTTGAGTGACCTCTGAGTATTATCACCGTGGGCATATTGTCATCGTCAGGCCTCTCGCTGATAGAAAACTTTTGGTTTTCGAGATGTTGATTATTCCAAAGTCAGAAATTCGTTTTTTTTTAATCCAACTTCTTACTTTTTAGCCTTTTAAACAAAAGAGAGAAGATTGAGCTTCTGGCTTCTTTTGAATCACAGCCAATCCAAATTAAATTGGTTTTGGATCTATTTAGATTAGGAGTGTCCATTATTATTTTTTTTTGCCTTCATGGGTTCATTAGGTGCACATTATGGAGCCTAATGGACTAAAATAGTTTAAATTATTATTCCTATTAATTTGCACACATCTCAAGAAAGAGAACAAAAAGCTTGCGTTCTTTAAAATTGTTTTTACTTTGGATAGCTCTGGTTTCTATTTTTGAAATGACCCTCATAGATGAGTCCTAGAACCCTACGTCAGGATAGTAGAGTGAGGGCTTCAAATCAACTTTGTCAAGGGGTGGAAAACGGGTGGTAACGTTTGGGGGCCTCCACCAGAGTTGAATTTCACCCCCAGTGTTTTCGTTTGCCCAGTTATTTAGGTAAATTCAGAACGGGCTCAGGGAATGAACAGAGAGCCCTCTTCACTTTATTTCATCCACCATGATGTGCCTCAATGAATCCGAGACTCGACGTTAACGGAGCAAAGCAAGGCTTTTATTAACTCAGAAAGTAATACACATTGGAGAAGTGTCTCTCATCCAGAGATCTGCTGTACTGCTGTGAGACACGCTGGGGCTTGCTTAAGTAGGGGCCAGATATGGGCGGTGCCCTACACACAATACAATACAGGTAAGGAAATGAAACTGAAACTAAACTAAACACAGGGAATACAGTGCCTGATGAATGGCATATTTCATCACACACCAATTTCACCATATAGTCTCACATGATCCTCCTTGTCTTTGCAATATGGAACAATGACACAACATTAGATTTTGACTCCAGCTTTAACTGCCAAACAAATTTATTGAACAGTAAAAGAACAAGTAAATAGCAGCAATGGGCTTAGGGGTGATTTGATCGAGGTTTATAACAACAATACCTTTAACATAGTAAAACATCCTAAGATGCTTCACAGGTGCGTTATCAGTCATAAATTTGACACTGAGCCACATAATGAGATATTGGAGCAGATGTCCAAAATCTTGGTCAAAGAGGTAGGTTTTAAGGAGCATCTGATAGGAGGAGAGAGAAGTAACGAGGCAGAGAGGTTCAGGGAGGGAATTCCAGAGCTTAGGGCCCAGGCAGCTGAAGGCACGGCCGCCAATGGAGGAGCAAGAATAATCGGGGATGCGCGAGAGGCCAGAATTGGAGATCTCAGAAGAATATACACCCATGTATTTTTACAGTAGTTGTTAAGTTTGAGGCCCAAATTCACTTGTGATTTTATTTTGGCAAGTTTGGGTGAGCATAACCACCATGTTTGCAGATGGATTCTGGGACAGGGCCCTTTTCTGTCCTATAATGGTAGCTCATAGTTTCAGCTGCAGTCCAATCACATCAGACCTCTTTTGCTTGTCATGACCATGGAAGTTTAAATAATATGAATGATTAACTGAGCACGGCATAAGTGCACCCTTTCCTGTATGACAATGTTCTCTACGGATAACTGAGCAAGAACTAAGTGCACATTCTCCTTCATTACAAGGAACTCAAAAGTGTACATGAATCATCGTACTCATGCCTCGCGCTGTGCTTTCCCTGGGTGTCTAAAGTAGCCTCCTTTCACTTATTCTAGTGCTTCCCGTGTCTGAAAGCCAGTCCGAAAATGCTGGCTAATCGGTCCACTACAACAACAACAACTTGCATTTATATAGTGCCTTTAATATAGTAAAACATCCCAAGTTGCTTCACAGGAGTGTTATCAAACAAGATTTGGCACAAGCCACATAAAGAGATATTGGGACAGGAAGGAGGTAGGTTTTAAGAAGCATCTTAAAGGAGAAGAGAGGTAGAGAGACAGAGTGGTTTAGGGAGGGAATTCCACAGCGTAGGTCCTCGGCAACTGAAGGTACGGCCGTAAATGGTGGAACGCTTAAAATCGGAGATGCTCAAGAGGCCAGAATTGGAGGAGGGCAGAGATCACGGAGTGTTATAGGGCTGGAGGAGGTTACAGAGATAGGGAGGGGGTGAGGCCAAGGAGGGATCTGAAAACAAGGATGAAAATTTTTTAATTGTGGCGTTGCCGGACCATGTAGGTCAGCGGGCACAGGAGTGCTGGGTGAATGGGACTTGGCATGAATTAGGATACGGGCAGCAGAGTTGCAGTCTGTGTTTCCATGAAGGTAAAGGGACCAAATGGTCCCTGGCTCTTGTTAGTTAGGGGACAGTCGCAGACTCGAATGAATCTCCGACACACTCCATTGATGTCTACATTGAAGAAAAGTCTTCCCTGATGTTCCTGCCAAGGAAAGCAGTTGACTCCAGAGCCACAGCTGCTGCACATCTCTGGTCACTTTCCTCAGTACCTCCACATAGGTGTGATGCTCCTGCAGCATCCTTCTTTATCAGGCGAGCACCTAGGAGATCTGGGTCTCCTGACGCTGAAGCCATGGGCAGCCTGTGGTAAACCACTTTCATCGTTCACTATCGTTACACTATAGTTATCACTGTTATATCGTTACTCTATGGTTATCACTGTTCACACTGTTGTATCACTATACGAGGTCGCCTCTTGTCACGCTGCTATACCTGGGCTGACCATAGCTGACTCCGCCCATGGCTCCACCTACCTGCCCAGGTATAAAGGTGGTCGACTGGCTGGTATTCCTCCTTGTTGGATCCGATCACCCACGAGGGTGGGCTCTGTTATTTAGCCAATAAAAACCTATAGTTACTTTCTTAACTCGTCGCTTTTCATTGGATGAATTGATAGGTATATCAATTTTATTGGCTAAATTTTAAAATGTCGTTCCCTGAGCAGCAAAGCGAGCAGTCAAACAACCAGCCAGACGCCGAGCTACAACAGCCACAGCAGCCAGCTTGGCTGCGAGCCCTCAGACCACCGTACCTGGATCTAAACCCACAGGCAGCAAACTCAGCCCTCGACTTCGAACACTGGCTGAGCTGTTTCGAGTCCTACCTGGGAGAATCCGGCGTGCCTCAGAGATCCAAGCTAAGAGTTCTGACCGTCCAACTGAGCCCTAAAGTATTCGCACTCATCCGGGACCTTAAAACATACGAGGACGCCATCAACCGGCTGAAAAGACAATACCTGAGCCCGGTAAATTCCATGTATGCCAGACACCTCCTAAGATCCCGCCCGCAACAGCCAGGAGAGACCGTGGATGAATTTTTACAGGTGCTGCAAGCACTCGGCAGAGACTGTAACTTTAAAGCGGTAACGGCGGCAGAAAATACTGAAGACAATGTCCGCGATGCCTTCGTGAAAGGCCTGCGGTCCGACTACTCACGGCAAAGACTACTGGAAGCAAAGGACCTCGACCTGGACAAAGCTGCAGCCCTCGCTCGCTCCCTAGAAGTGGCCCATCGGGACCTCGAGGCATACTCAAGGTACTGTAACCTGCGACCCTGGGACTCGGGACCGACCCCAATACCCCCCGCAGCACCCCCCCGGGACCTACCTCAGCGTCGACGTCCCGGACCCGATCGGGACCGCCACCCCCGGTACCGGCTGCGACCTCTGACCCCCGCGATCGGGCCGCCGGCTGCTTCTTCTGCGGCCAGGCGAAACACCCGAGGGCGCGCTGCCCAGCCAGGAACTCTACCTGCTCAAACTGCATGAAGAAAGGCCACTTCGCCAAGGCCTGCAGAGGTGGATCATCAGAGGCCAGCAGTGCCTCATGCGAGCTGTGGGGGCGGCCATCTTCCATCAAGGCCACAGAGGCCAGCATCCCCACACGTGAGTCATGGGGGCGGCCATCTTTGATCCAGGCAACCGACACCAGCAGTGCCTCATGTGAGTTATGGGGGCAGCCATCTTCTCCGCCATTTTGTCCAACCTCGTGGGAGACGCCATTTTACCCACCACGCCCGACCGCCACCGTGCCTCTAGACCCGACTACCGCCTCAACCGCAGACTACAACAACTCGCTCAGCTATACATTAGCCTCCGTCACACTGGACCAGGCCCGCCCGCATCACCTGTCCAAGTCGATGATGGACATCAAAGTAAACGGCCACGCCACGACCTGCCTGTTCGACAGCGGAAGCACGGAGAGCTTCATCCACCTAGACACGGTGAGCCACTACTCCCTCCCTGTCCTGCCAACGCGCAACCGGATCTCGATGGCATCGAGGTCACACGCCACAGACATCAGCGGCTACTGTGTTGTGACCCTGTCGGTTAAGGGTACGGAGTATAAAAATTTTAAACTCCTCGTCCTGCCCCAGCTATGCGCTGCCGTCCTACTAGGCCTAGACTTCCAATCCCACCTCCAAAGCGTCATGCTAGCATACGGCGGACCCCTCCCCCCACTCACAGTCGACAACCAGCAGATTTTAAACCGCCTACCGCGTAACACCTGCGGCCTATCCACCCTCAAGGTCCCGCCACCTTCCCTGTTCGCTAGCCTCACCCCCGACTGCAAACCCGTCGCTACCAAGAGCAGGCGGTACAGCGCCGGGGACAGAGCTTTCATTAGCTCTGAGGTGCAGCATCTCCTGAAGGAGGGCATCATCGAGGGGAGCACCAGCCCCTGGCGTGCCCAGGTCGTGGTCGTTAAGACCGGCAACAAAAACCGCCTGGTCATCGACTACAGCCAGACCATAAACAGGCACACCCAGCTGGACGCATACCCCCTTCCCCGCATATCTGATATGGTCAATCAGATTGCGCAGTACCGGGTATTCTCCACCATCGACCTGAAGTCGGCCTATCACCAACTCCCTATCCGCCCTGAGGACCGCCAGTATACAGCCTTCGAGGCGAACGGCCGCCTCTACCACTTCCTTAGGGTTCCCTTCGGCGTCACCAACGGGGTTTCGGTCTTCCAAAGGGAGATGGACCGGATGGTTGACCAGAACGGGCTGCATGCCACGTTCCCCTATCTAGATAACGTCACCATCTGCGGCCGCGACCGGCAGGACCACGATGTTAATCTGGAGAGATTCCTCCGTACGGCCCAACGGCTGAACCTCACCTATAATAAGGATAAATGTGTGTTTAACACCTCGCGCCTTGCCATCCTCGGCTGTGTAGTAGAGAACGGAGTCATCGGCCCCGACCCCGAAAGAATGCGCCCCCTCATGGAGCTACCCCTCCCCCACTGTCCAAAGGCACTGAAGAGAACCCTGGGGCTCTTCGCCTACTATGCCCAATGGGTGCCCAATTATGCGGACAAAGCCAGACCCCTCATGAAGTCCACATCCTTCCCCCTTACGGAGGAAGCGTGCGCAGCCTTCTCCCTCATTAAGGGAGACATTGCCAAGGCCACAATGCACGCAGTGGATGAGTCCATCCCCTTCCAAGTCGAGAGCGATGCATCCGACTTCGCCCTAGCCGCCACCCTTAACCAGGAGGGGAGACCGGTGGCCTTCTTCTCAAGGACCCTACAGGGCCCTGAGATCCGACACTCGTCGGTCGAGAAGGAGGCCCAGGCGATTGTGGAGGCGGTACGACGCTGGAGGCATTACCTGGCAGGCAAACGATTTACCCTCCTCACCGACCAACGTTCGGTCGCTTTTATGTTTAATAACAAGCTGAGGGGCAAAATCAAGAATGACAAGATCTTGAGGTGGAGAATCGAGCTCTCCACCTATGATTATGATATCTTGTACCGGCCAGGTAAGCTGAACGAACCCCCTGATGCTCTGTCACGAATTACATGCGCCAGCGCGCAAAGTGATAGACTTCAGACCCTCCACAACGACCTCTGCCACCCCGGGGTCACCAGACTTTACCACTTCATTAAGGCCCGCAACCTGCCCTACTCCATCGAGGAGGTCAGGACCATGACCAGGAACTGCCAGACCTATGCCGAGTGCAAACCGCACTTCTTTAGGCCGGACAGAGCAAGCCTGATCAAGGCCACCCGCCCCTTCGAGTGCCTGAGCATCGACTTTAAGGGGCCCCTCCCGTCCTCTGACTGTAATGTGTACTTCCTCAACATTGTTGATGAGTACTCCCGTTTCCCCTTTGCCTTCCCCTGCCCAGACATGACCAGTACCACGGTCATTAAATGCCTGAACGACCTCTTCGCCTTGTTCGGGTTCCCAAACTATATACATAGTGACCGGGGCTCCTCCTTCATGAGCGAGGAACTCCGTCAGTTCCTACTAGCGAGAGGTATTGCTGCAAGCAGGACCACCAGCTACAACCCCTGAGGGAACGGCCAGGTGGAAAGAGAGAACGCGACGGTATGGAAGGCCGTCCTCTTAGCCTTAAAGTCTAAGGGCCTCCCAACCTCCCGCTGGCAGGAAGTCCTCCCGGCAGCGCTGCATTCCATCCGGTCACTACTTTGCACTGCCATTAACGCCACCCCCCATGAACGAATGTTCGTTTTCCCCAGGAAGTCGACTACGGGAACCACGCTACCAACCTGGCTGACCTCTCCGGGGCCCGTCTTGCTGCGAAAGCACGTGAGGGCCCATAAAACGGACCCCCTGGTCGAGAGGGTGGACCTCCTGCACGCCAACCCCCAGTACGCCTATGTGGCATACCCAGACGGGCGGGAGGACACAGTCTCCTTACGAGACCTCGCACCCTCGGGCACTCCCGTACTCCCGGAGACACCCCCTTTATTCCCCCCCACCACCCCCCCAATTCCAGCCGAGGTAGACGGCATGCCGGAACCCCACGAGCCTTCGCCGACCACGCAGACACCAGCATTAACACCGGATAATGCAACACCGCCGCTGCGACGATCAGAAAGGCTTACGAGGCCTCCGGACAGACTGACATACCAGAACTGGTAGTACACTTCACCCCGCCGGACTCAAATCTAAACAAGGGGTGAATGTGGTAAACCACTTTTATCGTTCACTATCGTTACACTATAGTTATCACTGTTATATCGTTACTCTATGGTTATCACTGTTCACACTGTTGTATCACTATACGAGGTCGCCTCTTGTCACGCTGCTATACCTGGGCTGACCATAGCTGACTCCGCCCACGGCTCCACCTACCTGCCCAGGTATAAAGGTGGTCGACTGGCTGGTATTCCTCCTTGTTGGATCCGATCACCCACGAGGGTGGGCTCTGTTATTTAGCCAATAAAAACCTATAGTTACTTTCTTAACTCGTCGCTTTTCATTGGATGAATTGATAGGTGTATCACAGCCTTCTGCTTATGTATCCGCCGGGAAGGTGGCACATCTTCACCCATTTATATAGCACCGCTCCTGCGGCTACCTACGGGTGAAAGTACTTGAGGTGGCGCATGAGAGTGAGATGCAACTACTGGGATGTCAATATCAGGTAATGCCTCTAGATCCCCAAGGTTGGATTTGGACCTTTGTACTTCCACATGCACAAGTATATGTAGCACAAACTCTCACTACTATTAAAATGACAAAAATCCACAAAATAGATTTTTGAATATTAAGGGAATCAAGGGCTATGGGGATAGTGCAGGAAAGTGGAAACGAGGTAGAAGATCAGCCATGATCTTATTGAATGGCTCGAAGGGCCAAATGGCCAATTCCTGCTCCTATTTCTTATGTTCTTATGTTCAGTACTATATCTTTACAAACAATGGGGTTGTCAGGTAAATCAGGAGGAAATGGTAGAAAAGAAAGAAAGACTCGCATTTATATAGCACCTTTCACGACCTCAGGAGTCCCAAAGCGCTTTACAGCCAATGAAGTACTTTTGGACGTGGAGTCACTGTTGTAATGTAGGAAACGTGGCAGCCAATTGCGCAGAGCAAGCTCCCACAAACAGCAATGTGATAATGACCAGATCACCTGTTTTTTAGTGATGTTGATTGAGGGATAAATATTGGCCAGGACACCGGGGATAACTCCCCCTGCTCTTCTTCGATATAGTGCCGTGGGATCTTTTACATCCACCTGAGAGAGCAGACGGGGCCTCGGTTTAACGTCTCATCCAAAAGATGGCACCTCTGACAGTGCAGCACTCCCTCAGCACTGCACTGGAGTGTCAGCCTAGATTTTTGCACTGAAGCCTCAGGAGTGGGGACTTGGAACCCACAACCATCTGACTCAGAGGCGAGAGTGCTACCCACTGAGCCAGGGATGAGCGTTGAAGCTCTCATCTTTTTCCACTGAGAGTACGTAGGACTTTTGAGCCTTCATTGAGTTATAATGGTAACTTTGGAACTTTATTTGTGAAAAAATAAATATGTCAAGCCCCTAATTTTTCAATGGTTCTTTAATACCTGTTGAGTATACAATGTTTCTAAAATGTTTAGATTTATTCTGTGGCTTTACATCTACTATAAAAGACTGACCTTGTTACAACTTCATAAGTGGGACTAGTGCCAATCCTAAGTAAGGTCGGTCTCTTCAGATCTGGTTCTCTCACCCTCTCTTTTCTTTCACTCTCTCCCCTCCTTGTTTTCTCTCTGGTTGCTGAAGACTATGCTTCATCGCTGTCAGTTCCTTCTGCATGACTCTTTCAACACTGGCCTGCTCCGTATCAAAGCTGAACTTGTATCTTACATGCAGACAGATTACCAACACACACACACACACACATGTATTAATTCAACTGTTGCTGCTATTGCCTCACTACATTAACAGTTGCTACTGCTCCCACTATTACTAACGTGGCATTTTGAATAACTTTAAAGCTTTACTTTGTATTTTAAATAGTTGTGAAAAACTGAGAACTGCTAAAGTAAACAAACTTCTCATTTGTATTGTCTCTCTATCTCTGTATTGCCTCCCTATCTCTGCAATCTCCTTCAGCCACACAACCGCTCCCCCACCCCACCCGAGATATCTGCGCTCCTCTAATTCTGCCCTTTTGAGCATCCCTGATTATAATCGCTCAACCATTGGTGGCCATGCCTTCTGTTGCCTAGGCCCTAAGCTCTGAAATTCCCTGCCTAAACCTCTCCGCCTCGCGACCTCTCTTTCCTCCTTTAAGATACTCCTTAAAACCTACCTCTTTGACCAAGCTTTTGGTCATCTGCCCTAATTTCTCCTTATGTGGCTCGATGTCAAATTTTTTGGTCTTATAATACTCTTGTGAAGCGCCTTGGGACATTTTACTACGTTAAGGGTGCTATATAAATACAAGTTGTTGTTGTTGTCTTGCACGCCAAGCTAATTCTTTGTTCAATGCATAATTAATTCAACCTTTTCACATTCGCAGTGATACACAGACATTTGCATTTATACAGGGCCTTTAATGCAGTAAAATGGCCCAAGGCGTTTCGCAGGAGCATTATCAAACAAACTGTGGACACCGAGCCACATAAGGAGGCTCAGTGGGTAGCACCCTCGCCTCTGAGTCGGGAGGTTGCGGGTTCAACTCCCACTCCAGAGACTTGAGCACATAAATCCACACTGACACTCCAGTGCAGTGCTGAGGGAGCGCTGCCCTGTCGGAGGTGCCGTCTTTCAGATGAGATGTTAAACCGAGGCTTCGTTTACTCTCTCAGGTGGATGTAAAAGATCCCATGGCACCATTTCGAAGAGGATCAGGGGAGTTATTCCCCGGTGTCCCCATGCCAATATTTATCTCTCAATCAACATCACTAAAACAGATTGGCCTAGAAATTGGGTTTTGGCTTAGCCAGGGCTTTAGCGCCGGAAATTAGTGCCGGCGCTAAGTCCCCTGTGCGCGCCAAAAATTCAGTGGCACCACGCCCAAACGGCTGCCGGCGCTACTGAAGGGTCTTAGCGCCTGGAAAAGGGCGCTAACTGCCGTTTCGCGCCGCAATTCCGGCGCTGCGGCACCCGATGCGGTGCGGCAGGCTGGGGAAGTGCAGGCCTCCTCCTTCCGTTAAGGAGGAGCTGCCTGCACCCGGCCGCGGCCCGCGCAAATCTGCTTAAAAATGAGCCCGGCACCTCGGACAAGTGCCGGGCTTGCATCTGTTCCGGGGGGGGGAGAGAAGTCCGGGGAGGGAGCTGCGGGCAGGCGGCCGGCGGGAAAGCGGCCGGCCGCCGCGGGGCCTTTAATGCGCCGGCGCTAACTGCAGTAAGGCACCTCTGACAAAACGCTGGTTGCGGCTGCCACGGGCGAGGCGGCCGCAACTCAATTTCGGAGTTCGGGCGGGTTACCACGGCAACCGGGACGCTGCGCACACCGATGACGTCATCGGTGCCGGTGCAGCGCTACCGGAGCAACGCCGATTTAGGGCCCCAGGGAATTTCACTACTGGCCATAACTCCGGCGCAAGGCCCTCTAGCGCCTCAAATGAGGCGCTAAGGCTACTGAATTTTCAGCCGATTATCTGGTCATTATCACATTGCTGTTTGTGGGAGCTTGCTGTGCGTAAATTGGCTGCCACATTTCCTACATTACAACAGTGACTGCACTTTAAAAAGTACTTCATTGGCTGTAAAGCACTTTGGGACGGCCAGTAGTTGTGAACAGCGCTATAGAAATGCAAGTCTTTCTTTCTTCTATTAGGACAGGTGACCAAAAGCTTGGTCAAACAGATAGGTTTTAAGGAGCGCCTTAATGGAGGAGGGAGAGGTAGAGAGACAGAGAGGCTTAATGAGAGAATTCCACAGAGTAGGGCCTAGGCAGCTGAAGGCACGGCCGCCAATGGTGGGGCGATTGACACTGGGGATGTGCTAGAGGGCAGAATTGGAGGAGCGCAGAGCTCTCGGGTGGGGCAGGGGGTTGTGGGCTGGAGGAGGTTACAGAGATAGGGAGGGGGCGAGGGCCACGGAGGGATTTGAGTGCAAGGATGAGAATTTTTAACTTGAGGCGTTACTCGGGAAAAGTAATCATTTATTATTTTGTGCTCATCCTCCAGTTCAAGCCCGTTTTGCATCTCTTATGGTTCTCACCTCTTCTCCAACTGTCCACTGGGTGCTGTGGGGCTGAAAGAATGTTTTAGTCATGCTTAGCTTCAGCTTTGGATGCAGGGCAAATTGGACAAACGAAGGCTGTGGTCATAATTTTAACCAGAGAAACAACTTAAATATGGTAAATTTTGTGTAACATAACATATGAACTGACTCAAGCATTGCCCGAAAGTGCACTTAGATTTTAGGGCTGTCAAACTAAATACCTTTTCCCTTGGTGTTAAATCGTATCTGATAATACATTAGTGCCAGTTACTGTACTACAGAAGCACTTGTAAATGATAATACATTTCTAAGTTTAAGTTTTTTGGGGGGAGGGAGTGGGGTTCAGGGCCACCATTGACTCTTGGTTCCAAACGTCCTTCTCCAGTTGAAATAGTGAACTGGGTTTTTCAGTAACTCAGTGCTCCGATAGTTCAATATTAAAACTGATTCTCTGTGGGAGAATAAGAGGATGCGTCATTGCTGGCCTCTTCTTTCTATTCCACCATTCTCCCCCCTCCCCTCCCCCATTTGAAGCCTTCTGCTGTTGCGGAACACTCCACCTGGTAAATCTCACCGAAAAGGCAAGTAATCAAGTTTGAATGTCAGTCAAGCCAAAGATTTGAACCAGTGACCCTCCGGGTTGTAAGGTCAAAACTCTTCTGCTTGAACTACAGGGTAACACATAAGCAAAGACATTCGTTATTCTTTGATAAAGACATTTGTCAGTTTGGCTCAGGTAGTAGCGCTCTTTGCTGCGAGTCATACGGTTGCGGGTTCAATGCCCTTTCAGGACCTGAGTGCATAAGATCGGTGGACACTCTGTTGCGGTACTGTATTGTTGGAGGCACCAGCCTTCACCTGAGCTGTTAAACCTGAGGCCCTGTGCTGCTGTTTCAGGTTGGTATGAAAGATTCCCTGGCACGAGTTAAAGAACAGCAGAGAGATCTCCCGGCATCCAAACCAACATTCCTCCCTCAACTAAAGAAGCTGGGATTGTTCTCCTTACAGCAGAGAAGGTTCAGGGGAGATTTAATAGAGGCTTTCAAAATTATGAAGAGTTTTGAGAGAGTAGACAGGGAGAAACTGTTCGTATTAGCAGAAGGGTTAGTAACCAGAGGACACAGATTTAAGGTAACTGGCAAAAGAGTCATGGGGATAATCATATCATAGAATCATTGAAATTTACAGCACAGAAGGAGGCCATTTGGCCCATCTTGTCTGTGCCGGCCGACAAAGAGCTATCCACCCTAATTCCACTTTCCAGCTCTTGGTCTGTAGCCCTGTAGGTTACAGCACTTCAAGTGCATATCCAAGTACTTTTTAAATGTGATGAGGGTTTCTGCATCTACCACCCCGTCAGGCAGTGAGTTCCAGACCCCCACCACCCTCTGGGTGAAAAAATCCCCTCTTAACCACCTACCAATTACTTTAAATCTATGCCCCCTGGTTATTGACCCTTCTGCTAAGGGAAATAAGTCCTTCCTATCCACTCTATCTAGGCCCCCCATAATTTTATACACCTCAATTAGGTCTCCCCTCATCCTCCTCTGTTCCAAAGAAAACAACCCCATCCTATCCAGTCTTTCCTCATAGCTAATATTCCCCAGCCCAGGCAACATCCTTGTAAATCTCCCCTGCACCCGCTATAGTGCAATCACATCCTTCCTGTAATGTGGTGAGCAGAACTGCACGCAGTACTCTAGCTGAGGCCTAACTAGCGTTTTATACAGTTCAAGAATAACCTCCCTGCTCTTATGTCCTATACCTCGGCTAATAAAGGCAAGTATCCTGTATGCCTTCTTAACCACCTTATCTACCTTACATGAATCAGTCATTCATGAAAGAAAGAGTTATGAAATAATACTGAGCGGCCTACGAGTGGCGCTGTCCAGGGAGAGTATAAATACTCGGGCACGGGCCCAGCTTGCGGAGGACATTCTTAACAGGAACTAGTGAAGGACACAACTAGACCTCCATGTTGTAAAACAGTTGATTAAAGCTTTGTTTAACGCTTAGACCAAGTGCCTAGTAGTTTTCTTACATCACTACCTGTCCTGCTACCTTCAGGGATCTGTGGACATACACTCCACGGTTCCCCTGATCCTCTGTACTTCTCAGTATCCTACCATTTATAGTGTATTCCCTTGCCTTGTTAGCCCTCCCCAAATGCATTACCTCCCACTTCTCCAGATTGAATTCCATTTGCCACTGTTCTGCCCACCTGACCAGTCCATTGATATATTCTTGTAGTCTGCAGCTTTCTTCTTCATTATCAACCACACTGCCAACTTTTTGTACCATCTGTAAACTTCTTAATCATACTTCCTACATTCAAGTCCAAATCATTGATAATGAGGAGACTTTTTTTTACACAGCGAGTTGTTATGATCCGGAATCTTGATTAAGTGAGTGGGTAAAACAGTGGCAGATGGATTTCCACACAGGTAAGTGTGAGGTCATTCATTTTGGACCAAGAAAGGATTGATCTGAGTATAATGTCAGCTGTGGCTCAGTGGGTAGCACACTCGCCTCTGAGTCAGAAGGTTGTGGGTTCATAGTCCCACTCCAGGAACCTGAGCACATAAATCTAGGCTGACACTTCAGTGCAGGGCTGAGGGAGTGCTGCACTGTCGGAGGTGCCGTCTTTCGGATGAGATGTTAAACCGAGGCTCCGTCTGCTCTCTCAGGTGGACGTAAAAGATCTCATGGCACGATTTCGAAGAAGACCAGGGGAATTATCCCCAGTGTCCTGGCCAATATTTCTCCCTCAACCAACAGGGAGATTTAGGGGTCCATGTACACAGATCACTAAAATGTAGTAGTCAGATACGAAAAATATTCAAAAGGGCTAATGGAATGTTAGCCTTTATAACTAGAGGGCTAGAATACAAAGGGGAGGAACTTTTGCTGCAGCTATACACAGCCCTGGTTAGACCACATCTGGAGCACTGTGTACAGTTCTGGGCACCGCACCTCAGAAAGGATATATTGGCCTTGGAAGGAGTGCAGCGCAGGTTCACCAGAATGTTACCAGGGCTCCAAGGGTTAGATTATGAGGCGAGATTACATAAACTAGGCTTGTTTTCCCTGGAATATAGACGGTTAAGGGGGGATTTGATTTAGGATTTTGATAGGAATTGATAGGGTAGTTAGAGATAAACTTTTCCACTGGTGGGACAGTCTAGAAAAAGGGGACAAATCCTTAAAATCAGAGCCAGGCCCTTCAGGAGAGAAGTTAGGAAACACTTCTTCATGCAAAGTAACTCTCTCCCACAAAGAGCAGTAGATGCTAGCTCAATTAATAATTTTAAATTTGCGGCTGATAGATTTTTGCTTGCCAAAGGTATAAAAGGATCGGGAGGTGGATGGAGTTAGGATACAGATCAGCCATGATCTTATTGAATGGCAGAACAGGCTCGAGGGATTGCATGGCCTCCTCCTGTTCCCATGCGTTGCCTGAAAGGGTGGTGGAAGCAGATTCCAATAGTAACTTTAGAAAGGGGAATTGGATATACAGTATACTTGAAAAGGAAAAATTTGCAGGGCTATGGGGAAAGAGCAGGGGGAAGTGGGACTGATTGGATAGCTCTTTCAAAGAGCCAGCACAGGCACGATGGGCTGAATGGCCTCCTTCTGTGCTGTATCATTCTATGATTATACTCTATAACTAATATCACCAAAAATGGATTAACTGGAATTTCATTTTGCCTTTGTTTGTGGAATCTTTCTGTGGGCAAAGTGTTTGCCCGGTTTGCCTGTATAACCGTCACTGTACTTCAAAGTAGCCCATTGCATGTGAAGCACTCTGAAAGGTTGCTGAGAGGTGTGATTAGATGCTATGTAAATGCAAGCCTTTCTTTCATTGCCTCCAACTTTCCTGTGTATAAAAACAAAACTGATTGTGTGTGTTCCAATAGGAGCTTTGCAGTCACGAGCCATTTCTTTATGAAAGCACAGCAATGTGGATAAATGTGAGGTTATCCACTTTGGTGGCAAAAACAGGAAGGCAGATTATTATCTAAGTGACAATAGATTGGGAGAAGGGGAAGTGCAACGAGACCTGTGTGTCCTTGTGCACCAGTCGCTGAAGGTAAGCATGCAGGTGCAGCAGGCGGTTAAGAAGGCAAATGGTATGTTGGCCTTCATAGCGAGAGGGTTTGGGTACAGGAACAAGATGTCTTGCTGCAGTTGTACAGGGCCTTGGTGAGACCACATCTTGAGTATTGTGTGCAGATTTGGTCGCCTTATCTGAGGAAGGATGTTCTTGCCATGGAAGGAGTTCAGCGAAGATTCATCAGGCTGATACCTAGGATGGCAGGAATGACGTATGAGGAGAGATTGGGTTGATTGGGCTTGTACTCGCTGGAGTTTAGAAGAATGAGAGGTGATCTCATTGAAACTTATAAAATTCTGACAGGACTGGACAGACTAGATGCAGGAAGGATGTTCCCGATGATCGGGGAGTCCAGAACCAGGGGACACAGTCTAAGGATAAAGGGTAGGCCATTTAGGACAGAAATGAGGAGGAATTTCTTCACCCAGAGAGTGGTGAACCTGTGGAACTCTACCACAGAAGGCGGTGGAGGCCAGTTCATTAAATATATTCAAGAAGGAGTTAGATATATTTCATAAGGCTAAAGGGATCAAGGGGTATGGGGAGAAAGCAGGGACCGGGTACTGAATTTGGATGATCAGCCATGATCGCATTGAATGGCGGAGCAGGCTCGAGGGGCCAAATGGCTGACTCCTGCTCCTATCTTCTATGTTTCTATGTAATATATTCTTTCATAACATAAGAATGTAAGAATTAGGAGCAGGAGTCGGCCATTTGGCCCTTCGAGCCTGCTCCGCCATTCAATAAGATCATGGCTGATCTTCCACCTCATCGCCACTCTCCTGCACTATCCCCATATCCCTTAATTCCCTTAATATTCAAAAATCTATCGATCTCTGTCTTGAACATACTCAATGACTGTGCTTTCACAGCCCTCTGGGGTAGAAAATTCCAAAGATTCACCACCCTCTGAGTGAAGAAATTTCTCCTCATCTCAGTCCTAAATGGCCAACCCCTTATTCTGAGACTGTGACCCTTGGTTCTAGACTCCCCAGCCAGGGGAAACATCCTCCTTGCGTCTACCCTGTCAAGCCCTGTAAGAATTTTGTATGTTTCAATGAGATCACCTCTCATTCTTCTAAACTCTAGAGAATACAGGCCTAGTCTACCCAAACTCTCCTCATAGGACAAGCCCCCCATCCCAGGAACCAGTCTGATGAACCTTTGTTGCACTCCCTCTATGGCAAGTATATCCTTCCTTAGGTAAGGTGACCAAAACTGTACACAACACTCCAGGTGTGGTCTAACCAGGGCCCTATATAACTGCAGGAAGACGTCTTTACTCTTATTGAGTCTTTTACACAGAGAAGGTGCACTGCCATCCGTCTAAGAGTAAAAAATAATGGGGCCAATTTTTCTGACCTTTGCCCCTGGGGCATACCGTTCTCTGCACACACAGTCAGGACAATGGGGGTTGGGGACCTGTTACACCGGGTGGGTGTTTAAAATTATGACGGGATAGGACGGATTGGTTGGAAACAAGCGGTTTCCAATGGTTGAAGGTGTCTAGACTGAGGGGATTTAGGACAGAGGGCAGGAGAATGTATTTTTTAATCAATTGGTTTGTGAGGCACTACCAGAGTTAGTGATTGAAGCAGAAACTATATAAACACACAAAAAATAAATAACTTACATTTATATAGCACCTTTCATGTCCTCATGATGGCCCCGAAATGCTTCAGAGCCAACAAAGTACTTTTGCTGTTGTAATGTGGAAATTAAAGAATAGGTTAGATAGCTGGTTGAAGGACAAGGGGATAGAGGTACATGGAAACAAGGCAGGCACATGGCATTAGCACTACTGCCCGTGTGCAGGATGAACATCAACATGGACCGGCTTCTGTGGTTTAAACTCTGGCCTCTTGCGTATCCCCGATTTTTCTTCGCTCCACTATAAGAACATAAGAAAATAAGAAGTAGGAGCAGGAGTAGGCCATACGGCCCCTCGGGCCTGCTCCGCCATGCAATAGGATCATGGCTGATCCGAATATAGACTCAAGTCCACTTCCCTGCCCGCTCCCCATAACCCCTAATTCCCTTATCAGCTAGGAAACTGTCTATCTCCGTTTTAAATCTATTTAACGTTGCAGCTTCCACAGCTCTCTGAGGTAGCAAATTCCATAGATTTACTACCCTCTGAGTGAAGAAGTTTCTCCTCATCTCAGTTTTGAAACGGCAGCCCCTTATTCTAAGACTATGCCCCCTAGTTCTAGTCTCACCCATCAGTGGAAACATCCTCCCCGCATCCACCCGATCAAGCCCCCTCACAATCTTATATGTTTCGATAAGATCGCCTCTCATTCTTCTGAATTCCAATGAGTAGAGGCTCAACCTACTCAACCTTTCCTCATAAGTCAACCCCCTCATCTCCGGAGTCAACCGAGTGATCCTTCTCTGAACTGCCTCGAGAGCAAGTATATCTTTTCTTAAATATGGAAACCAAAACTGTACGCAGTATTCCAGGTGTGGCCTCACCAGTACCCTGTATAACTGAAGCAAGACTTCCCTGCTTTATACTCCATCCCCCCTGCAATAAAAGCCAAGATTCCATTGGCCTTCCTGATCACCTGCTGTACCTGCATACTAACCTTCTGTGTTTCATGCACCAGGACACCCAGATCCCTTTGTGCTGTAGCACTTTGCAGTTTCTTTCCATTTAGATAATAACTTGCTCTTTGATTTTTTCTGCCAAAGTGCATAACCTCACACTTTCCAACATTATATTCCATCTGCCAAATTTCTGCCCACTCACTTAGCCTGTCTATGTCCTTTTGCGGGTTTTTTATGTCCTCCTAACTCACTGCTTTCCCTCCCATCTTTGTATCGTCGGCAAACTTGGATACATTGCACTTGGTCCCCTCCTCCAAATCATTAATATATATTGTAAAGTGTTGGGGTCCCAGCACTGACCCCTGCGGAACACCACTAGTTACTGATTGCCAACCCGAGAATGAACCATTTATCCCAACTCTCTGTTTTCTGTTAGATAGCCAATCTTCCACCCATGCCAGTATATTACCCCCAATCCGGTGATTTTTTATCTTGTGCAGTAATCTTTTGTGTGGCACCTTGTCAAATGCCTTTTGGAAGTCCAAATACACCACATCCACTGGTTCCCCTTTATCCACCCTGTTTGTTACGTCCTCAAAGAATTCGAGCAAATTTGTCAAACATGACTTCCCCTTCATAAAACCATGCTGACTCTGTCAGATTAAATAATGTTTATCCAAAAGCCCTGTTACTGCTTCCTTAATAATGGACTCCAACATTTTACTAACCACAGATGTTAGGCTAACTGGTCTATAGTTTCCAGCTTTTTGTCTACCTCCCTTTTTAAATAAGGGCATTACATTAGCAGTTTTCCAATCTGCTGGGACCTTTCCTGAATCCAGGGAGTTTTGGAAAATTACCACCAATTCATCCGCAATCCCTACCGCTACTTCTCTCAAGACCCTAGGATGTAAGCCATCAGGTCCAGGGGATTTATCTGCCTTAAGTCCCATTATCTTACCGAGTACCATCTCCTTAGTGATTTTAATTGTGTTTAGCTCCTCCCCCCCTATAGCCCCCTGTTTGTCCAGTGTTGGGATATTTTTAGTGTCCTCTATTGTAAAGACTGATACAAAATATTTGTTCAGCGTATTTGCCATCTCCATGTTCCCCACTACTAATTTCCCAGTCTCGTCCTCTAAGGTCCTCTAAGTTCACTTTAGCCACCCTTTTTCTTTTTATATAACTGTAGAAACTCTTGCTATCTGTTTTTATTATTTTTTGCTAGTTTACTTTAATAATCTATCTTCCCTTTCTTAAGTAATCTTTAAGTTATTCTTTGCTGGCTTTTAAATGCTTCCCAATCTTCTATCCTCCCACTAGATCTGGCTACTTTATATGCCCTTGTTTTCAGTCGGATACTATCCTTTATTACTTTACTTAGCCACGGATGGCTGTCTTTTCTTTTGCACCCTTTTTCCTCAGTGGAATATATTTTCCTTGAAAGTTGTGAAATATCTCCTTGAATGTACACCACTGCTCCTGTACCGTCTTACACCTTAATCTATTTTCCCAGTCCACTTTAGTCAACTCTGCTCTCATACCTTCATAGTCTCCTTTATTTAAGCTTAGTACGCTGGTTTGAGATCCAACTCTCTCACCCTCCAACTGAATTTGGAATTCAACCATGTTATGGTCACTCATTCCAAGGGGATCCTTTACTAGGACATTTTTTATTAATCCTGTCTCATTACACAGGACCAGATCTAAGATTGCCTGCCCCCTGGTTGGTTCAGTAACATACTGCTCAAGGAACCCGTCCCTAATGCACTCTATGAACTCTTCCTGGCGATGGTGCCTTCAGCAGCCTGGGCCCTAAACTCTGGAATTCCCTCCCTAAGCCTCTCCGCCTCCCTACCTCCATCTCCTCTGTTAAGAAGCTCCTTCAAAACCTACCCCTTTGGGTGCTGGAAATCTGAAATCAAAACAGAAAAATGACAGAAATATTCAATAGGTCAGGCAGCATGTGTGGAGAGAGAAATAGAGTTATCGTTTCAGGTCTTTCGTTAGAAAGAGTAACCTGCGTCGAGTCATTCCGTACTGCAGTGCATCAGAGCCCCAGCATGGCCGACTGCTGGACCGCCCTGCTCATCTTCACATCTTCACATTTCGCTATTCAGTTCAAAACTTGGTGACACAAGATCACAAAAAACAGAGTTACCATTCGGCCCATTTTTAAAAATATTCGTTCATTGGATGTGAGTGTCGCTGGCAAGGCCAGCATTTATTAATGGGACTAAAAGTCGATAAATCCCAAGAACCGGATGACCTACATCCTAGGGTTTTGAAAGGGGTGGCCATTGGGATAGCGGATGCGTTGGTTGTCATCTTCCAAAATTCTATAGATTCTGGAACGGTTCCTGCAGATCGGAGGAAAGCAAATGTAACCCCGCTATTTAAGAAAGGAGGGTGAGAGAGAGTGGGGAACTACAGACCTGTTAGCCTCACATCAGTCGTTGGGAAAATGCTGGAATCTATTATAAAGGATGCAATAATTGGGCACTTAGAAACTAATAGTAAGATTGGGCAGAGTCAACATGGATTTATGAAAGGGAGTTCTGTGAGGATGTAACTAGTGGAGTAGACAAAGGGAAACCAGTAGATGTGGTGTATCTGGATTTTCAGAAGGCCTTCAATAAGGTCCCACACAAGAGGTTGGTGAACAAAATTAGAGCACATGGAATTGGGGGTAATATACTAGCATGGATTGAGAATTGGTTTAAGACAGAAAACAAAGAGTAGGGATAAACAGGTCTTTTTCAGGATGGCAGACTGTGACTAGTGGGGTACCGCAAGGATTGGTGCTTGGGCCCCAGCTATTCACAATCTATAGCAATGATTTGGATGAGGGGACTAAATGTAACATTTCCAAATTTGCTGATGATACAAAGCTAGGTGGCAGTGTCAGTTGTGAAGAGGATGTGAAGAGGCTTCAAGGGGATCTCGACAGACTCAATGGGCTGGATTTTGCTAGGGCCGGGGAGGCGGGATTGGAGGCGTGTGGGGGATAAAAATCGCCAAACTGGCGTGCAGGCCCAAACCCACCTCCATCCCGCCTCCACGCAATTCTCCTAAATTCGTGTCTGCTGGTCCCGACTCCGTCCCGCCTCCAGGAGGCGGGATAGGCCCTTAAGGCCCTTAACAAGCCCTCAATTGGCTCTATAATCCCATTTTCCTAACCACTTGCAAGTTTACTCGTTTTCCCACGTGAAACACGCCTGGTGGGAAACACACATCTGAAACCTGGCGGGAGCACAACTGGCTTGCGGAGTAGCAGCTGCAGCTCAACCATTAAATGGCAGATTTGAACAGGCTTTAATTGCAGGTGGCATAACTTTGCTCTCTCAGGTCTGGGGGATCTATCAGAAGGCATACCCACAGCTCTGGAAGTTTGCAGCCTGACAAACATCTCCAGTGTGACCTCCTGGGAAACCCCTCTTGCCACCTTCACTGAGCGCTTCCTCAACTGAGGCATCTACCAGAAGCATGGGAGCCATTTTTGTCCTGCCCTTCTGGATATTACATGAGGCCGCCCAACAGCAGCAGCAACAACAGTTGCGCCAAGCTGCTGCTGCCCCACCTGAGGATGCACAGGCCAGAAGGGGCCAGTGCATGGAAGGCCGTCGGCGCAGGAGATACCTGATGTGCCTCAATAAATCCGAGACTCGATGTTAGCGAAACAAAACAAGGCTTTTATTGACTTAGAAGGTAACACACAGAGGAGAGGTATCTTCCATCCAGAGGTCTGTCGTACTGGATGTGATGCAGGCTGGGCCAGCTTACATAGGGGCCAGGTATGGGCGGAGCCCTACACACAGTACAATACAATGGTGAGGAAACGGAACTGAGGTAAGGGAAATGAAACTGAAACCAACCACAGTCACAGGCAGAGAATACCAATGAGTGATGAATGGAATATTTCATCACATTCACCCCTTCTATAGATTTAGTCTGTTCGGGGGTTTGATAGTCCTCTGCGACCGATGTGGCTGTTGTGGTGTCCCCGGTGGCCTCCTGGGTCTCTGCCGGGGGTGCCGCCAGGGTTGTTGAAGGGGTAGTTGGTGGGGGTACCGTTGGTCGATGTTCTTCCGGGGGTGATGAAAGAGTAGTGGGTGGGTAAGAGTTGCTGTGATCGTTGTTGCTGCTGTTGTCGTGGTTGTTGTCGTTACCGGCTGGGGCGACGTCTTTTATGGACACGGTGTCCTCCCTTCCGTCGGCGTGCCGGACATACGCGTATTGGGGGTTGGCGTGGAGTAGGTGCACTGACTCCACGAGAGGGTCCGTCTTGTGGCCCCTCACATGCCTTTGCACGAATACCGGACCCGGGGTGGAGAGCCATGACGGCATGGATACGCCTGAGGTGGATTTCCGGGGAAAGACAAACATTCGCTCATGAGGCGTGGCATTAGTGGCAGTACACAATAGCGACCGTATTGAATGGAGCACATCTGGGAGGACTTCCTGCCAGCGGGAGATAGGGAGGCCCTTGGTCCTTAGAGCTAGAGTGACTGCTTTCCATACTGTCCCGTTCTCTCGCTCCACTTGACCGTTACCCCGGGGGTTGTAGCTGGTGGTACGGCTTGTGGCGATCCCCCTGGACAGCATGTACTGGCGTAGCTCTTCACTCATGAAGGACGCCCCCCTATCCGTATGGATGTAGCTCGGCATACCGAACAGGCAGAACAGGCTGTTGAGGCATTTAATGACCATGGCGCTGGTCATGTCTGGGCAGGGGAGGGCGAATGGGAAACGGGAGTGTAAGAGCCATAAAAGCTTAAGAAAATACTTTAAAATAATGGCTAAATGGCATAATACAGTTAATTTACCTGAACGACTTATTGTATTAAGAAACCCCCTATTTTCTTGCTCCAGTAGTATAGTCCGACACCCCCTTCATTCTTGCCACAATGGAACAGTCCCTAAGCCACACATGGGTGCAGCCATCTTACAGTTTTAAACTGCACGTGGTGAAAGAGGCAGAAGCTGTGAAGTTTGGAGCAGTACAGTTTTTGATCGTGTTCGTTTATACGTGTTTGCTTTGTAATTCTGTTTGTTAAGTGTTATAGTAAACCATTTAAAAGACAAAGCTATGTTTGGGAACGTTTTATTTCGACACGCGTCTACTCGATGTTAAAAGCCCCACAGCCCAGTGGCCTGCCTGTTTGGAAACTAAGAAGCGCCACTACATTAGTCAAAAACTAGTTCCCTAAGAAGGAAGGGACGGAATCGTCGGCGAACGTATACATGAATGGTCACGGAGCCAGACGACAATTTAAGAAAGCGAAGGTACAGTGACTGTTACTTGCTTTGTTCATTCTGTTGAGAAGCTAAATAAGAGCTGCGGGTAAAATGGCCGAGGCCTTACGGAGCCAGGAGCCTCCCCCAGCCAGAAGGATTGCTGGCCAAAAGAGGGAAATAAAGCTCACCCCAAAGGCAAGGGAAGAGAAGTTACATAGAAGCATAGGTGCAAGGAAGGCTAAATTAGTTCAGATAACTGGAAAAATGAAGATAATTGATCGTCTCATGGAAGATAATGCTAATATTAAGAAAGCTGAAGGCATGATGTATTACGATTTCTCCAAGCTGCATGAAGAATTTAATATACTCAATGAAGATGTATTAGCACTTCTGTCTGAAGAAGAGGGAAACACTGATCAGCACGACTGGTTTGATCTTAAATCAACCAGCATTAAGGACTATATCAAGGCCACGGAGCAGTGGATGTTAAAAATTCGTCAAGATGCTGATACAGCAGAGAAAGATAAGGTTGACGATGAAGTCGGACCAGACGATAGCATTTCAGAGACTTCCGCCAGACCGAGCAAAAATCGAAAAGAAGGTAGCTCTGTTTCTGGACGCAGGTCAGTCGCTTCTACCACAAGCTCGGCGCGACGCATGAGAGCGGAGGCTGAACGGGCGGCGTTGATGGCGCGCGCAGCATCTTTAGATGAGAAGCAAGCTCTTGAACGGGAAGAGGCCCAACTGCAGGTCCAAGAGGCCCAACTGCAGGCCCAACTGCAGGCCCAACAGGCCCAACTGCAGGCTCAACTGCAGGCCCAACAGGCCCAACTGCAGGCCCAAGTGCAGGCCCAACAGGCCCAAGTGCAGGCCCAGCGGGCCCAGGTGCAGGCAAAGAAAGAACGGCTGGAGATGAAAACAGCTATCGAGGTCTCAGATGCCAGGTTGAGTGCGTACGAAGATTATGAAGGCTCACGGGACGGCGGGAGCCACTGCCAGTCAACGTTGCCACATAGAGTTGGATCCAGGGCACCTTCAAGAGTTACAACAGAGCCCGAAGGCAATCCCCTGGCATTACAGCGTGGAAGAGTGGCCTCTCCACTAACAGGAGCACGTGATGCTACCCCAGACATCAGACGGTCTAGACTAGACCCTGCTGATGACCACCAGAGGCCTGAAGACACAGGGAGAAGCCTATACCGAGTGATGCAACGTCAGAACGAAATTACAGAGATGCTTGTAAAACAACAGAATCTGTTTCGACTCCCTCAAAGAGACATACCAGTGTTCCAAGGCGACCCACTCAAGTATAAGCCCTTCATCAGATCCTTTGAACAAGCCATTGACTCCAAGACAGAGAGCAGCAGTGATAAGTTGTACTACCTGGGACAGTACACCAGTGGTAAACCACAAGACCTGGTCAGAAGCTGTGAACACATGAGACCGGACCGGGGATACATAGAAGCCAGGAAGTTGCTGCAGGAGCACTATGGTAATGAGCTGAAGATAGCCACTGCATATATCGAAAAGGCTACCAAGTGGCCACAGATCAGATCGGAAGACGGAGAGGCATTGAACGCATATGTTCTCTTCCTCATAGGATGTCGCAACACCATGGAGGATGTTGAATTCATGGAAGAGATGGACAATCCTACGACTATGAGAATCGTCATCTCCAAGCTTCCTTACAGGATGAGAGAACAATGGAGAAGAACAGCCTTTGAGATAATGGAGAGATGGAAAAGTAGAGCCAGGTTTGCAGACTTAGTGAATTTCATAGACAAACAGGCTAAAATTGCTAGGGACCCATTGTTTGGAAACATCCAGGATGTCAGCCCGACCACCGATGGAAGAGTGAAAGCCAAGCCTGCTGAATCAAAGACTCTCAGGAAAGGTGGTTCCAGGGGAAGCAGCTTTGCAACTATCGTCACTCAGGCCGAGGAAGAAAGGCCCCAGAACTCATCTCCCAAAAAGAGCAGCACAGTGACGCCTGCTAATGCCTTTCAGAAGCCATGCTTATTCTGCCAGAAGAATCATACATTGGATTTCTGCAGCGACATCAAAGCACAGCCACATAAGGACAGAATCGAATTCCTGAAGTACAACGGCCTATGTTTTGGATGTCTCTCTCAGGGGCACCTGAGTAGAAACTGTAAGCAAAGAACAACATGCAGAGAGTGCACTCGGAAACATCCCAGTCTGCTGCATATCCATAAAGAAGAACAAGTCTCTAAGAAGAGTGAAGAAAACAATACCGACGAGAAGGTTGTTTCAAGTGCTCTGGTGTCGCTAGAACCAGAGACTTGTGGACTCACTGGGGCCGGTGACAGTGACTGTATTCTTGCCATCGTACCAGTAAGGATCAAGTCTAAGAGGAGTGAGAAGGTTGTGGAGACTTACGCCTTCATGGATCCAGGTAGTTCAGCAACGTTCTGCACAGAATCACTCATGCGACAGCTGAACGTTAGAGGCAGAAGAACAGAAATCCTATTACGCACCATGGGTCATGAGAAGTCAATGCAAAGCTATATCCTGTCAGACCTAGAAGTGTGTGGACTTGAAGAGAAGGACTTCATAGACCTGCCTAATGTTTTCACACAGAGGGAGATTCCTGTTAGAATAGGGAACCTAGCCCTGCAGAAGGATGTGGATAGATGGCCCTACCTAGAAAAGGTGCGTCTCCCATACATTGAAGCAGAAATTGGCCTATTAATTGGAACCAATGCCTACAAAACTATGGAGCCATGGCAGGTGATAAACAGCAAGGATGACGGACCCTACGCCGTCAGGACAGCCCTTGGATGGGTAATCAATGGACCGGTAAGGAGAGATGATGGCCACAAGTCGAACAAGGAGGAACGACAAAACGTCACAGTTAATCGCATCTCTATCGCAAGCATTGAAGAGCTGTTGACACAGCAGTTCAACGCAGACTTCTCAGAACGCAGCTGTGAGGAAAAGACAGAGATGTCACAAGAAGACCATCGGTTCATGGGTTTGATGACAAGGTCTACACAGTTCATTGATGGCCACTATCACATTGGTTTGCCGCTGAGAAGACAGACCGCGAAGATGCCGAACAATCGCTGCATAGCAGAGCAACGCGCCATCAGTCTAAAGAGAAAGCTGAACAAGAACCCCGACTTTCACGAAGACTACAAAGACTTCATGAGAAACATCATAGCGAAAGGCTATGCTGTAAAAGTGCCCGAAGAACAGTTGAACAGAGACGATGGAAGGGTCTGGTACATTCCTCATCACGGGGTGTATCACCCAAAGAAGAAAAAGATCCGTGTAGTGTTTGACTGCGCCGCCTCATTCAGAGGAACTTCATTGAATGACCAGCTGCTTCAAGGTCCTGATCTTACTAATACCCTCATTGGCGTCTTGACTAGGTTTAGACAAGAGCTCGTTGCCATGATGGCAGACATAGAATCAATGTTCTACCAAGTCAGAATCCCTGACGAAGATGCTGATCTTCTGCGTTTCCTTTGGTGGCCAGATGGCGACGTTAGTGAAGCGATGGTGGAATGTAGAATGGCCGTACACCTGTTTGGAGCTACATCATCTCCCAGCTGTGCAAGCTACGCTCTCAGAAAAACTGCAGAAGATAGCAAGGGCAAAGCACCATCCGAGGCTGTGGAGACAATCTTCAGAAACTTTTATGTCGATGACTGTCTGAAGTCCGTGTCAACAGAAGACAATGCCATCGCACTGTCAAGAGACCTTAGAACTCTGTGTTCGAATGGAGGATTCCATCTGACTAAGTGGATAAGCAACAGCAGAGCAGTTCTAGCTTCTATCCCAGAAAAGGAAAGAGCCACTGAAGTCAAAGATCTGGACCTGAGCCACGATGTCCTTCCTATCGAGAGAGCTCTTGGTGTACAATGGTGCATCGAGTCAGACACGTTCAACTTCAGGATAATGGTGAACGAAAGACCATCCACAAGACGAGGGATTCTCTCCGTGGTCAGTTCCATCTACGACCCTCTCGGATTCCTGGCACCACTCATTCTGCCGGTGAAGCTGATGCTACGAGAGCTGTGTAGAGACAAGAGAGGATGGGATGAAGATATCCCAGAAGGTCAAGCTCAGAGATGGCACAGATGGCTGACAGATTTGCAACAACTTTCTAGCTTCAACGTCAGTAGATGCATCAAGCCCGCGAGTTTTGGAGTTACAAAGACGGCTCAACTACATCATTTCTCGGACGCCAGTGAGGATGGCTATGGCACGGCTACCTACCTCTTGCTGACAAATCAACAGGGCCAGAAACATTGTGCCTTCCTCATGGGAAAATCCAGGGTGGCTCCGCTGAAGCAGGTCACCATCCCGAGACTGGAATTGACGGCAGCGGTTGTTGCAGTTAAAGTTGACCAGGTGATGCGTAAAGAGTTACAGCTCCCATTAGAAGAATCTGTCTTCTGGACGGATAGCACGACGGTGCTGAAGTATATAGAGAATGAGAAGATACGCTTCAAGACCTTTGTAGCAAACAGAATCTCATCCATTAGAGAAGCTACACAACCATCTCAATGGAGGTATGTAAACACCTCATTAAACCCAGCAGATCAAGCCTCACGGGGATTGAAGGCTGAAAACTTCATGAGGAGTGAAACTTGGATACAAGGCCCAAGTTATCTGCTGGAAACAGAGAGATCATGGCCAGAAAGACCAGATATGCCAAGTCAGATTACTGAAGACGACGTCGAAGTCAAGAGATCAGTCACAGTAAATTTCATAACTACGAAAGAGAACTTTGACACAGTGAACAAGCTTGTTAACCATTTCTCAGGATGGCACCAGTTGAGGAAAGCAGTTGCATGGTTTCTAAGGTTGAAAGAGTTGCTGCTACACCTGAGCGGTAAGAGAAAGGAGTACCGAGCCACTATCAGTCAGTCTGAAAGTAACCCTGATAAGCAGAGAATGCTTCTACAGCAGTATATGCATCAGCACAAGACCACATTGAGCAAGAATTCATTGACCGTGGAGGATTTGGCCAAGGCTGAGAAGGGGATAGTTTGCTTCAGTCAAAGACAAAGATACCCAGAAGAAACCGAAGCTCTACAGCAAAATACTCCAATCAAGAAAGGTAGTCATATCTACAAGCTGGACCCTACACTGCAAGATGGAGTACTGAGGGTGGGAGGGAGACTAAACAAATCTGCTATGCCAGAGGAGGCCAAGCATCCTGCTATCCTTTCTAAGGACCTCCGGGTTGCTACTCTCATTCTTCGGCATATACACCAGAGTATTGGACACAGTGGGAGGAATCACGTGCTTGCGAAGCTAAGACAAAGATACTGGATTCCAGGAGCTAATTCCGTAATAAGAAAAATACTCTCTGAATGTATTGTTTGCAGACGGTTACATGCTAGAGCTGGGGAGCAGAAAATGGCAGACCTGCCTGAAGACCGTTTGTTACCAGACAAGCCCCCATTTACAAACGTAGGGGTGGACTATTTCGGGCCTTTCGAGGTAAAGCGAGGACGGAGCCTTGTCAAGAGATATGGTGTGCTTTTCACTTGTTTGACCATCAGAGCAGTTCATATTGAGGTGGCACACACGCTTGACACTGATTCCTGTATTAACGCCTTGCGGCACTTTGTCTGTAGAAGAGGACAGGTGTCCATTATGCGTTCTGATAATGGCACTAATTTCGTCGGAGCGGAGAGAGAACTACGGGAAGCTACTGAAGGTTGGAATCAGCTTAAAATACAGGAAGCCATGATGCAAACAGGAATTAAGTGGATCTTCAATCCTCCGGCTGCATCCCACCACGGAGGTGTCTGGGAAAGACAGATACGCACCGTAAGAAAACTACTCAGTTCTGTACTGAAGCAGCAAGCGCTGGACGACGAGGGACTCCAAACCATTCTGTGCGAGGTCGAAGCCATCATTAATGACCGACCGATAACCAAGACATCAGATGATCCAAATGACCTCGAAGCCCTGACTCCGAACCACCTGTTGTTGTTGAAAACACAGCCAGCCATGCCCCCGGGAGTCTTCAAAAAGGAAGATCTGTATGCCCGTCGGAAGTGGAGGCAAGTTCTGTATATGTCAGACCTCTTCTGGACCAGATGGACAAGAGAATACTTACCTCTGCTACAGGAGCGTCAAAAATGGTCCAAAATAAAGAGGAACTTCATCGTCAGAGACATTGTCTTAATTGTGGATGATTCAGCCCCTAGAAATTCTTGGTTGATGGGAAAAATAATTAAGACCATGCCAGACTCCAGAGGCGTCGTTCGTCGCGTCTGTTTGCAAACCAAGACCAGTACCCTGGAGAGACCGATCACAAAGCTCTGCCTGCTACAAGAAGCAGCGTGAAAAGCTCCTGAACGAAAGAAAAAAGTGGACACTTGTATTGTAAATATGTTGAACTCATTAGTTTATGACTCTTAATGTTTGAGTAATTGATATGCTTCATGTGCCTAGTCAATTAGGGGCCGGAATGTAAGAGCCATAAAAGCTTAAGAAAATACTTTAAAATAGTGGCTAAATGGCATAATACAGTTAATTTACCTGAACGACTTATTGTATTAAGAAACCCCCTATTTTCTTGCTCCAGTAGTATAGTCCGACACCCCCTTCATTCTTGCCACAATGGAACAGTCACTAAGCCACACATGGGTGCAGCCATCTTACAGTTTTAAACTGCACGTGGTGAAAGAGGCAGAAGCTGTGAGGTTTGGAGCAGTACAGTTTTTGATCGTGTTCGTTTATACGTGTTTGCTTTGTAATTCTGTTTGTTAAGTGTTATAGTAAACCATTTAAAAGACAAAGCTACGTTTGGGAACGTTTTATTTTGACACGCGTCTACTCGATGTTAAAAGCCCCACAGCCCAGTGGCCTGCCTGTTTGGAAACTAAGAAGCGCCACTACTGGGAGTATTCGTCCACAATGTTCAGGAAGTAAACATTGCGGTCGACGGACGGGAGGGGGCCCTTGAAATCTAAGCTGAGCCGCTCAAAGGGCCGTGTAGCTTTGATTAAGTGGGCTCTATCTGGGCGGTAGAACCGAGGCTTGCACTCAGCGCAAGTGCGACAGTTCCTGGTCAGGGACCGAACTTCCTCAATCGAGTAGGGTAAGTTGCGGGACTTTATGAAGTGGAACAGCCGCGTGACCCATGGGTGGCAGAGGTCGTTGTGGAGGGTCTGTAGCCGATCCCCGGTGGCGCTGGCACACATCCCTCGTGAGAGGGCGTCGGGGGATTCGTTAAGGGCCCCTGGCCGGTAAATGATGTCATAATCGAAGGTGGAGAGCTCGATCCGCCACCTAAGAATTTTATCATTTTTAATCTTCCCCCTCTGTTTATTATTGAACATAAACGCTACCGACCGCTGGTCGGTAAGTAGGGTGAAGCGTTTGCCGGCTAGGTAGTGGCGCCAGTGGCGCACTGCCTCCACGATGGCTTGGGCCTCCTTTTCCACGGAGGAGTGTCTGATCTCGGGCCCTTGGAGGGTCCTCGAGAAGAAAGCTACGGGCCGCCCCGCCTGGCTGAGGGTGGCCGCCAAGGCAAAGTCAGACGCATCACTTTCCACTTGAAAGGGAGTGTTCTCGTCCACTGCCTGTAGCGTGGCCCGCTCAATATCCCGCTTAATGCTTTTGAAGGTGGCGTGGGCCTCAGCAGGGAGTGGAAAAGAGGATGCTTTCAAGAGGGGGCGGGCTTTGTCGGAGTAGTTGGGGACCCATTGGGAATAATAAGAAAATAACCCCAGGCACCTTTTGGGAGTGTTGGGCAGGGGCAGCTCCCGTAGGGGGCGCAATCGGTCGGGGTCTGGTTCGATTTCCCCATTCTCCACCACGCTGCCTAGTATGCAGAGGCGCGTGGTGTTGTAAACGCACTTGTCCTCGTTGTAGGTGAGGTTGAGTTTTTGTGCGGTTTTCAGGAACCTCTCGAGGTTCGAGTCGTGATCCTGCTGGTTGTGACCGCAGATGGTGACGTTGTCGAGGTAGGGGAAGGTTGCCTGCAAGTGGTGGTCATCGACCATGCGGTCCATCTCCCTGTGGAAGACCGAGACCCCATTCGTTACCCCAAAGGGGACTCTGAGGAATTGGTAGAGGCGTCCGTTCGCCTCGAAGGCGGTGTACGGGCGGTCCTCTGATCTGATAGGGAGCTGGTGGTACGCTGACCTGAGGTCGATGGTGGAGAACACCCGGTATTGGGCGATTTGGTTCACCATTTCTGATATGCGGGGTAGCGGGTAGGCGTCTAGTTGGGTGTACCTGTTGATCGTTTGGCTATAGTCGATCACCATCCGTTTCTTCTCGCTACCCCTTACCACTACCACTTGGGCGCGCCACGGGCTGTTGCTGCGTTCAATAATGCGCTCTTTCAGGAGCCTGTCTACCTCAGTCGCGATAAACCGCCTGTCCTCCCAGCTGTACCTCCTGCTTTTGGTCGCTATTGGCCGGCAGTTAGGGGTAAGGTTCGCGAATAGCGAAGGCGGCTTTACCTTCAGGGTAGCCAGACCGCACACTGTGAGGGGCGGCTGGGACCCACCGTAATTGAGCGTGATGCTTTGGTGGTAGCACTGGAAATCCAGGCCCAAGGTCACGCTCGTACATAGATTCTTCAAGATTAGTACTTTAAAATTATCGTATACAGTTCCGTTAACAGACAATTGTACCGTGCAGTAACCCATAATGGTCGATGTCTGGGTTTTATCAGCCATAGAGATGGTACCCCGAGTAGGGACCACCTTTAGGGAGAGTTGTTGTGCCAGTTCAGGGTGGATAAAACTCTCCGTGCTTCCACTGTCAATTAAACATTTAACCCCGCACCCGTTTACCTCGATGTCCACCATTGATTTGGATAGCGGGTGCGGCCTGGTCTGGTCCACTGTGACCGATGCCACTGTAGGGCCCTGATCGAGGCAAGATGGCGTCCACGCTGTCTGCTCACAAGATGGCGAACCCCACGAGGTCGGGCAAGATGGCGTCCAAGATGGCCGCTCCCACGGCGCACACGCGGCGGTGGCGGGTTTTCCGGCTGGGTTCCCTCTGCACACCTTCCCGAAGTGCCCCTTCTTACCGCACTTAAAGCAGGTGGTGCCTTTCGCCAGGCACAGGTTTCTGGTGTGCTTCGGCTGCCCGCAGAAGTAGCAGTTGGGTCCCCGACGCGTCGCAGCTGTCATAGGGCTTCTGGGGGGAGAGCGGGGCCCCGACGGTGTCGGGCTGCCGGGCGGGGAAGATGCCTTCCAAGATGGCGGCGCCCTTGGTGCACACGTGGCGGCGTGGACGGCGCGGGCTGAAGAGTAGGCGTCCGAGTTTCTCTGGGCCACATCCAGGGATCGCGCTGTGTCCGCAGCCTGTTTCAGGTCCAATCCCGTTTTTTCCAGCAGTCTCTACCGGATGTAAGTGGAGCTGAGGCCTGTGATAAAGGCATCGCGAACAAGCTCGTCAGTGTACACTGCGGCTTTTACATCTTGGCACTTGCAGTCTTTGCCAAGTGTTTTCAGGGTGCCTAGGAACTCCTCCACCGATTCCCCAGGTCGCTGTGCGCGAGTAGCGAGCAGGTGCCTAGCATACACCTCATTCGTAGGCTGCTGGTAATGCGCCTTTAAGATGTCGCAGGCGACCGGGTACGTGTCGGCGTCTTGGATGAGGGGGTAAACCCGGTGGTTTACCCAATTCCGCAGAATTCCGAGTTTCATACTCGCAGCGTCCATAGCGTCTTTGACGGCTGCGGAATTGTCCAGGAAGAATTCCATACACATAAACCAGTGTCCGAAGCGTGCCGATGTGTCCGAAGCATGCTGGTCCAAATCCAAACGTTCGGGTTTCAAAAGTTGATCCATTGTGTTGAAAATTAAGTCAATAAAATTGATGTGCCTCAATCAATCCGAGACTCGATGTTAGCGAAACAAAACAAGGCTTTTATTGACTTAGAAGGTAACACACAGAGGAGAGGTATCTTCCATCCAGAGGTCTGCCGTACTGGATGTGATGCAGGCTGGGCCAGCTTACATAGGGGCCAGGTATGGGCGGAGCCCTACACACAGTACAATACAATGGTGAGGAAACGGAACTGAGGTAAGGGAAATGAAACTGAAACCAACCACAGTCACAGGCAGAGAATACCAATGAGTGATGAATGGAATATTTCATCACAATACCCCCCAGACAGGGTCTACAGACACAGGGTCACCTACCTCAACATGTCTGAGCAGCAGTGCCATAGGCGGCTCCGACTTTCGCGAGAGATAGTGGCTGACATCTGCGCAATGCTGCAGCAAGACCTGGAGCCCAGAGGAGCAGCTGGACACCCCTTATCAGTGGCCGTCAAAGTCACCATCGCACTCAACTTTTTTGCCTCAGGCTCATTCCAGGGATCAGCAGCAGACATCAGCGGCATCTCCCAGGCGGCCGCACACACCTGCATCAAGTGGGTAACCGATGCCCTCTTTGCCATCGCGCACAATCACATCCATTTCACCAAGGATCGAGCAAGTGTTATGGCGGGAGCGGTTGGATTTGCTAATCTTGCAGGCTTTCCAAGGGTGCAGGGCATCGTTGATTGCACACATGTGGCCCTTAAGGCTCCCCATCGCAATCCTGGTATTTTTGTCAACCGCAAGGGCTTCCACTCCCTCAACGTTCAGCTGGTGTGTGACCACAAGAAGGAAATTTTGCATGTTTGTGCCAAGTACCCTGGCAGTTGCCATGACTCCTTCATCCTGCGCCAGTCTACTGGGCCTCCGCTATTCAGTCCGCCACACCAACTTAACGGATGGCTACTTGGAGACAAGGGCTATCCCTTGAGGACGTGGCTATTGACGCCGCTGAGGAGCCCATCCAATGCAGCTGAGGAGAACTACAACTCCAGCCACCTTTCCACCAGAGCCATGATCGAGCAGACCATCGGTTTGCTGAAGATGCGCTTCAGATGCCTGGATAGATCAGGTGGAGCCCTGCAATACTCAGCAGCCAGGGTCTCCAGAATCATTGTGGTTTGCTGTGTGCTTCACAACATGGCACAGCGTCGTGGCTTGCAGATGGCCGAGGACCAAGTGGCTCCTGACATATCCTCCTCAGATGAGGAGGAGGAGGAGGGGGAGGAGGAGAGCGAAGACGAACATCTTGCAGAGGCTCATCAACCAGCGGCAGCAGTGCGTGAGAACATTGGTGGCTGGCATGCAAGGAACGCGCTCATATTGGGCAGATTTGCTGAGCCTCGCCCATGAGGGACTATTGCCTCGCATCCTTTCACCTGAGCACTGACAATAGCCAGGAACCAGCTGACTTCTAGCGATGTGACCACCATACTGACCTCAAAGTGAAAGTCCCATTCGCGAAATGACACACGCCACAACTACAGCATTAGCCAACAGATGATTTATTAACATTATTCTGATGGCTTTCAACCATAACACATTAAATTCCACCCAAGTGACTACCCTTGTGACTATTTGTGCAGTTTCTTTCTCTTACGCGTGCTCCTACGTAGTGGTTCCCCAGTGGCATCAGCAGATGTGGAGGCCCCTTGCTCACTTCCTTGCTGCTCCTGTCTGGACACCTTTGGCGGGCGTCCTCTGGGGTTGCGAGCCTGTAAGGGCTGCGCAACAGTCTGCTGCTCCTGCGGCTGTGCAGGGGTTGAGACGCCGATCTCACTTGGGTGCTGACTCAGGTGGGGCTCTGGCTGAGGACTTGTCAGTGGCATGGAAGTTTGAGTGCTTGGAGAGGAGCCCCCACCTCCTTGTTCTCTGCCACCATCATCCCTCTCATGGGTCAGGTCCCCCTCAGCGCTTGCAAGTGGCGAGAGAGCACCTTGCTGCACATCAGGGGAGCCATGGGGACCCGTGTCGGGACTGGCAGTCCTTCTCAGAGGGACTGCCATGAAGGTCTGGTTTCTCTGTTCAATAGCTGCCCATCGCTCCTCCAGAGATGTCAGTCTAGTCGGAACACTCACCATGTTTTCAACACTCACGCGACTTATCTCCTCCATGGCCGTAGCCAGCCTTTCCACGGAGGTTGCCATCCTTTCCGTGGTAATGCGTTGATGCGCCAATGACTCCACAAAGGCTCTGCTCATGTTAGCGACGGACTCCTCCATTCGCTCCACACTCGCAGCAACCCTGGAGACAAAACCTGCCAGAGACTCCTGCATATTTACCTGGAGTGCCATCACCGCTGATACTGTGGATGGACCCAGAGGCAGAGGGTCGACATGCAGCTGAGCTGAGCTGGGAGAGTGCTGCGCCCTCTGACTAGGACTCTCCACTGCTGTCCCTGTCTCCACCATCTGCTGAGGCTCACTTGTGAGCTGTGATACACCAGGTGACAACACTACTCTATGTCCCGAAGGTCCCACCGAGGTGTGAGTGTCTGCGCTGGTGCTGGGTGCGTTGCCTTCTGCTGACGCTACGCCCTCAGAGGTTGCAGCTTCCTCTGAGGAGTCTGGATGCTGAGGCTGAACCTCCTCCTGCGTCCTGGAGACGGGAGCTTGCGATGGTCCTGTGGGGGAGTAAAGGAAAGTGTCAGAGATGAGAGGCCAGGGTTACCTGCACAGTGCTTATTGCAGATGATCAGAGGTCCATCTGCTAGAGCTTCCAAGTCATTATCAGCGAGTCATGCAATGCAATTAAGAGAGTTGGAAAACTCTTCTGTCACCAGCTTGCTCTGCTGCACCGGTCTCTCCGTCCCCCACTTGTGTGTCGTCCTGGATGCCGACGATCTCCAGGATCGCCTCCTCCCATGGGGTCAGCTGGGCTAAGGAGGCTGCCCCTCCCCCTGTCCTGGCTCGCTCTCTTCGGTTGTGAGCTCTCTTTTCCTGCAATGGGGGAGACAAGTGAAGTTTGAGCGAGAATGAAGGAGTGAGTGTAGAGAATCGATGGCATAGATGCTTAGAAGGAGAGAAAGATGGAGTGAGATGGCAAGACCAAGGGCCCTCCCTATGTGATGTAAGTTGTTTTCATAGCATGACAGTGATAGGGAGTGTGAGGGCTGCATAGTCCATTAGTTAGGTGAATGTGACCATAGAGAGAGAGGGAGTGGGAAAGGGTGCATGGATGTCAGTGTCAAGTGGGATGTGGAGGAAGAGATTGGTAAAGCTGAGAGCTGGTGAGGAAAGGCAATGGGGATCAGATTAAGAGTGATGGGAACATCATACTCACTTTTCCAGTGCGCAGAAGGTCATGGAAACGTTTCCGACACTGGATCCATGTTCTACTGGTATTCGAGCTGGCGTTCACCTGCTCTGCCACCCTCAGCCACACAGCCTTGGTTTGCTGGGGTGGCTTCTTCCTCCCCGAGGAGGGGAAGAGCACCTCCCTGCTCTCTGTCGCTCCCTCCACCAATGCCTGGAGGGCTGCCTCGTCAAATCTGGGGGATGCCTTACTCCGATGTGTCGCCATGATTGATGATGGTAGCAGCAGCTGCCAGGGCCAGAAGCTTGGCAGTCTGCTGAAGTGAGCAAGGCTTGTGGAAGCCCTTAAATGAAGCAGCAGTGATGATGTCATCGGAGGCGAGCTTCCCACCTGAAAAGCTCACTGGCTAGGGGTTCCCACACATGGGGAATCAATTGGGCTATAAAATCAAAATTGCATCAATTTCCCATATCGTTCAGGATTCGTGTGGGAAACACGAAATGTGGGGAACACGACCCCAACCCGCCCCCGTAGCAAAATCCAGCCCAGTGAGTGGGCGAGAACATGGCAGATGGAATATAATGTGGATAAATGTGAAGTTATCCACTTTGGTAGAAAAAACAGAAAGGCAGAGTATTTCCTAAATGGTGAAAGGTTGGGGAATGCAGATGCTCAAAGGGACCTGGGTGTCCTTGTACATGAGTCACTGAAAGTGAATGTGCAGGTGCAGCAAGCCATTAGGAAGGCAAATGGTATGCTGGCCTTCATTACAAGAGGATTTGAGTACAGGAGTAAAGACGTCTTACTCCAATTATATAGGGCCTTGGTGAGACCACACCTGGAGTACTGTGTACAATTTTGGTCTCCTTACCTAAGGAAGGATATACTTGCCATAGAGGGAGTGCAACAAAGGTTCACGAGATTGATTCCTGGGATGGCGGGACCGTCGTATGAGAAGAGATTGAGTAAACTAGGCCTGTATTCTCTTGAATTCAGAAGAATGAGAGGGGATCTCATTGAAGCATACAAAATTATTATAGGGCTTGATAGGGTGGATGCTGGGAGAATGTTTCCCTTGGCTGGGGAGTCTAGAACCAGGGGCCACAGCCTCAGGATAAAGGGTAGGCCATTCAGGACTGAAATGAGAAGAAATTTCTTCACACAGAGGGTGGTGAATCTTTGGAATTCTCTACCCCAGAGGGCTGTGGAGGCTCAGTCATTGGGTATATTCAAAACTGAAGTCAATAGAATTCTGACTAGTAAAGGCATCAAGGGATATGGCGATAGGGCCAGTGAATGGAGTTGAAGCAGAAGATCAGCCATGATCTCATTGAATGGCAGAGCAGGCTCAAAGGGCCGAATGACCTACTCCTGCTCCTATTTCTTATGTTCTTATTGCCGATCCTCAATTGCCCTTGAGAAGGTGGTGGTGAGCCGCCTTCTTGAACCGCTGCAGTCCGCGTGGTGAAGATACTCCCGCAGTGCTGTTAGGGAGGGAGTTCCAGGATTTTGACCCAGTAACGATGAAGGAATGGCGTCATAGTTCCAAGTCAGGATGGTGTGTGACTTGGAGGGGAACTTGGAAGTGATGGTGTTCCCCTGCACCTGCTGCCCTTGTCCTTCTAAGCGGTAGAAGTCTTAGCCTATCTGTCTAGGAAAACCTAGAATATCCCACGTTCCTAGAATATCCTCCATTCCTAGAATATCCCCCGTTCCTAGAATATCCCCCGTTCCTAGAATATCCCCCGTTCCTAGAATATCCCCCGTTCCTAGCATGTCCCCTGTTCCTAGAATATCCCCCGTTCCTAGAATATCCCCGTTCCTAGAATATCCCCCGTTCCTAGAATATCCCCCGTTCCTAGAATATCCCCCGTTCCTAGCATGTCCCCTGTTCCTAGAATATCCCCCGTTCCTAGAATATCCCCCGTTCCTAGAATATCCCCCGTTCCTAGAATATCCCCCGTTCCTAGCATGTCCCCTGTTCCTAGAATATCCCCCGTTCCTAGAATATCCCCCGTTCCTAGAATATCCCCCGTTCCTAGAATATCCCCCGTTCCTAGCATGTCCCCCGTTCCTAGAATATCCCCCGTTCCTAGAATATCCCCCGTTCCTAGAATATCCCCCGTTCCTAGCATGTCCCCCGTTCCTAGAATATCCCACGTTCCTAGAATATCCCCCGTTCCTAGCATGTCCCCCGTTCCTAGAATATCCCACGTTCCTAGAATATCCCCCGTTCCTAGCATGTCCCCCGTTCCTAGAATATCCCCCGTTCCTAGAATATCCCCCGTTCCTAGAATATCCCCCGTTCCTAGCATGTCCCCTGTTCCTAGAATATCCCCCGTTCCTAGAATATCCCCCGTTCCTAGAATATCCCCCGTTCCTAACATGTCCCCTGTTCCTAGAATATCCCCCGTTCCTAGAATATCCCACGTTCCTAGAATATCCCCCGTTCCTAGAATATCCCCCATTACTGCCTCTTGAATGAGACCATGCATCTTGAAAGTCAGTTCCCAAATATTGATATCGCTGCCTCACAAGCAGCTTCCTGACAGCAGTGCTCAGATTAGCTTCTCACCGGCTTGAACCTGTGGACCATTTTCCTGCTGGCAAATTAACCTGTCCATTACTTCCTGATTTACTTTGCCTCCTCTTTTATTGTTTTCAACCTTGGTGGTTTCTTGACCCTTGAACCTTGGCTTCGCAATAACGTAAAACTCTTTTCCTTGACGAAGTGTAAAATATCCTCCTCAAGCGTTTTCCCCCTTTCCGATCTGAAGGCAGCAGAGCTAGCACGGAGCGCATATGTATTTAACAAGCATGTGTCCTGCACGTCTGTTTTGCTTTATAGTGTTTAATGATGATTCTACCATGAGCAGCCTGGCAAATAAAAACATATAATGAAATTTATTAAACTATTTGTTTTTATTATTTACAGGCTGCCTCCATGTGCAACTGCGCATTCCCACGCAACGGTAGCTTGACCCCATTTCCCAGATGTGCTGCAGTATAGTGACAGATAAGATGGGCTCACTGTTGTTCTTGACTGGACCGGCTGAATTGGAGAACTTTTTAAATAAATATGTATGTCTTCCAATTTTTAAATATTTTGGAAAGAAATGAGAGTATAAAACTCAAACCGTTCAAAAAAAAGACTTGCATTTCTATAGCGCCTTTCATGACCTCAGGACATCCCAAAGTGCTTTACAGCCAATTAAGTACTTTTTGAATTCGGGCTCGATTTTGCCAGCCCTGGGGAGGCAGGTTTGGAGGTGGGACTGCTGGGAAAATGGCAGAATTTGGGGGGCGGGTGCCTCCGTGCCATCCTGCCAGGAGGCGGGTAGCTGTCACGCGCCGGGTCTGTCTCCTTGGAGGCGGGAAGGGGATTACAGCCACTTAACTGCCTGTTAACAGGTAGTTGACAGGCAGAGAAGAGGATTATCCCCATTTTGCCCACACAAGTGCGGGCTTTCCGAAGGCTCCGAAACCCGCCAGGGTCACCAAGGCGAGTAGTGGGTCTGCGGGGTCGGAGGGTGCAAAAGTGCGCTGTGAAGGTAAGTGATGGGCGTAAGTGTATTGAGGTGAGTATGTGAGGTAAGTGGAAAGTGTTAGAAAAAGTGTACTTACCTTTGTTTCTTCCTGCAGGCTTCAAGAGTTGGGTATGCGGAGAGTCTTGCACCTCCGCGGCAGAGATGACAGATGGCAGTTGAATTCTCCAATGCAACAGCCATCTAATTTCTGCAAAAGAAAGAGGTTTGACGAGGTCTTGAATTCAAGAACTCATCAAACTACAGAGAATGTCAGTGTTTGACAGCTTCACAGAGCTGTCAAACGATGACAATTCATCTGTCAAAAATTTTTGACAGATGAAACGTCATACGTTGATGTTCTCTGTAACGGGCTTTCCCTTAATTGGCCTGCTAAACCCGCTGGGTGGGCTTAACAAGGTCAATTAAGGGTAAATAGCGTGGGTTGGCCAGAAGTTGATGGAGGCGGGACTGAAACCCGACAAGTGGGAGTCCCGCCTCCAAAAGCTCCCCATTGGCAAAATCCAGCCCGTAGTCACTGTAGTAAGGTAACACGGCAACCAATTTGAGCACAGCAAGGTCCCACAAACAGCATCATGATAATGACCAGATAATCTGTTTTTTTTAGTGATGATGATTGTGGGATAAATATTGGCCAGGACACATGGGTAAAACTCCCCTGATCTTCTTCAAAATGGGATCTTTTACATCCACCTGAAAGGGCAGATAGGGTCTTGGTTTAACATCTCATCCAGAAGGCAGCCTCTCTGACAGAGCAGTATCTGGAGTGTCAGCCTAGATGTTTGTGCTCAAGTGTCTTGAGTGGGACTCTGAACATACAACCTTCTAACTCAGAGGCGAGAGTGCTACCCACTGAGCCACAGCTACATTAAACAATAGAAACAAAGCAAGCATGAATATCTCGAGGTGGGCAGATCTTACCATTATCAATGTGGTCACCCAGGGTCAATTAGTCAAAATTCCAATGTCTTAACTCACTAGGCCCTGAATTTCCGTGGGGGCTCTCCTGATCTTCCACCATAATTTCGGCTGAAGATCAGTAGAACCACAGAGAAATGGCATAAATGGCCATTTTTAAACCTTTACGTTGTTTCCCTGAACCCCTGCAGCAGTTCCAGGCACAGGACGTTAAGTTGCTTTCTCTCTATCTAAGAAAGAAAGGGGGAAAAAAGAACTAGCACCTTTCACGACCTCAGTAAGTCCCATAGCACTTTACAGCCAATGGAGTACTTTTATGAAGTGCAGGCTCTGTTATAATGTTGGAAACATGGCAGCCAATTAGTGCACAGCAAGCTCCCAAAAACAGCAAAGTGATAATGACCAGATAATCTGTTTTTAGTGACGTTGATTGAAGGATAAATGTTGACTGGGACACCGCGGATAACTCCCCTGCTCTTCTTCGAACAGTGCCATGGGATCATCTACATCCACCTGAGGGCAGACAGGGCCTCGGTTTAACGACTCATCCAAAAGACAGCACCTCTGACAGGGCAGCACTCCCTCAGTACTGCAGTGGAGTTTCAGTGTAGATTATGTGCTCAAGTATCTAGACTTGAACCCACAACCTTCACTCAGAAGCTGAGAATGCTACCACTGACCCATGGCTGACACCTCTAGCTAGCTAACTAACATTCAATGTATGCAATCTGTCCTATGCAAAGTGTCAGCTGTGGCTCAGTTGGTAGCACCCTCGCCTCTGAGTCATGAAGGTTGTGGGTTTGGATCCCACTCCAGGGACTTGAGCACATAAAGCTAGGCTGACACTCCAGTGCAGTACTGAGGGAGTGCTGTACTGTCGGAGGTGCCGTCTTTCGGATGAGATGCTAAACCGAGGCCCCGTCTGCTCTCTCAGGTGGACGTAAAAGATCCTATTTCGAAGAAGAGCAGGGGAGTTATCCCCGGTGTCCTGGCCAATATTTATCCCTCAGCCAACAGAACAAAAACAGATTATCTGGTCATTATCACGTTGCTGTTTGTGGGAGCTTGCTATGCGCAAATTGGCTGCCGTGTTTCCCGCATTACAACAGTGACTACACTCCAAAAATACTTCATTGGCTGTAAAGTGCTTTGAGACGTCCGGTGGTGGTGAAAGGCGTTCTATAAATGCAAGTCTGTCTTTCTTCTGGTAAATACATTAATTTTCCTAGATCATGTAAAACATATATTTCCCAGTACATGAACCTATTCAGATCAGAGGAGTTCACCGGACACACTGAAGAGAGACTATCAAATCCGCAGATCATCCCATATGGAAGGAAGACCACATCATTCACAGGAATACCAAATGAATGATATCTATATATATCACTTTCTCCCAAGTGGGACACTAGGATAGCTGCCAGATTTAACCAACGAACCAACTATATAAACAGAGCCCTGTGTGTCTAACTGATGGGCATCATTGCACAGAGAATGAAATAAAACATTGTCATGGGGTCTTTAAGATTTTTGCATCTAATGAATAAGATGTTCATTAAATTTCTATTCATAATTAATCTAATTTCTCTCATTGACCCCTGCCCGCCACCTCCCACCCCCACCCCTGCCCTCACCCCCACCCCCGCCTCACCCCACCAAATTGGAGATGCTGCAATTCAATGACGCTTAACGGTCATTTAATGTAAATGTCTACCTGTGACACTGTCAATAATCTTACATTAAGTGGGACAAGGATGTCACTTATTTCCCTTTCACAGTTGCTGATTAGTTCAAATAGCTCATATGTTCACCAAATAGACCTCTCGAGTGGAGCATAAACGCCGGCATGGACTGGTTGGGCCGAGTGACCTGTTTCTGTGTTGTATATTCTATGTAACTCTATGTAATGCGGACCCTCGAGCCTGCTCCTCCATTCCATTAGATCATGGCTGATCTATACCTCAACTCCATTTGCTCCATTATGTCCGGTTCTGGTCACCCAGATGCAAGGGAGAGCCCTGGAGGCGATTCAGAGAACAGCCACATGACCGAATACTAAAACTAGAGGACTGAAGTATGAGGAAAGACTGGAGAAACTTGGGCTTTCCATACTTGAAAGGAGGCAACGGGAAGGTGATCTTCTAACAGCACGAAAGCTAGCAAGCGGAAAGGGAAAGAGAGAACCACTTCAGGTGAAGTTACAAGTGTACAACGAGAGGACACAGGTTCAAACTAGTAAAAGGCAAATTTAGGATTGATATCGGAGAGTTCTTCATACAAAATGTGATCAGCCCATGCAATGGACTTCCAGGTAGACTGGTGCAGGTGAAAATCTCAGAATCATTTAGGACACAATTAGAAGTTATGAAGGAGGGTTTCTGGATGGATGAGCTAAGATGGGCCAAATGGCCTTCCTCCTCAGTATGTATCCTGCATTTGGCCAGTGCCTGGGTCCCTCATGGAGCCTTGCATTTTGACTTACAATGGGATCAGTTCACTTCTATCTTATAGAATCACAGATTCATACAGCTCAGAAGGAGGCCATTTGGCCCATCATGCCTGTGCAGGCTCTCTGAAAGAGCTACCCAATTAGTCTCGCTCCCCTGCTCTTTCCACATAGCCCTGAAAATGTTTCCTTTTTAAGTATGTATCCAAATCCCTTCACAAAGTTATTGTTGAATCTGCCCCTGTTAAATCCGTGAATCTTAATGTATGGTGTCCTTCAATAAATAGACAGAGACTGCAGAGGAACAAGCAACAGGTGTTTACTGGATGAGGGTTACTCTAAAACTAACAGTACAGATCCCTACTCAGGGTTTATATACAGGTGTGGTCACTGCCGGTACTACAGTATACAGGAGCTGTAAAAAGTAGTTCTCCCCTTAAAGGTACATACACTACAATTCCTCCCCTTTTAGATTAAAAGTACCATAACATTCATTTAACAATTAACACTTTTAACATGCAACATTAACTGAAAATAGTCCATTTATAAATTCAGTCTTTGGGGCGGCTTCCTGATCCTTTCTGGATAGCGCCTTTCCTGAGTGTCTTGCTCTTGGTGCGGAGGCGATTCTGCCCCCCTGTCGTCGGTTGGTTCATCAGCTTCCGATGCTACTGTTTCTGGGGTAGATGCTACCTGTATGTCGGGTTCATCACCAGGTACGCGAGACATGGGGTTGACTCGTTCCTGTGACGCTAGGATCTGGTCGACATGGCGTCTCACAATGTTCTCCACAACATCCACTGTGTACATTAGTGGCCCCTGCCGTGTGCATATACATAGATACATACATAGATACATAGAAGATAGGAGCAGGAGTAGGCCATTCGGCCCTTCGTGCCTGCTCCGCCATTCGATGAGATCATGGCTGATCCTTTAATTCAGTATCCCGTCCCCGCCTTCTCTCCGTAACCCTTAACCCCTTTTGCCCGTAGAAATATATCTAATTCCCTCTTAAATATATTTAATGAGCTGGCGTACACTGCCCTCTGTGGCAATGAGTTCCACAGGTTCACCACTCTCTGAGTGAAGAAATTCCCCCTCATCTCTGTCCTAAATGGTTTAGCCCTTATCCTTAAATTATGTCCTCTAGTTCTGTTCTCACCCGCCAAGGGAAACATTCCTTCTGCATCCAGTCTGTCTAGACCTGTCAGAATTTTATACACTTCTATGAGGTCCCCTCTCAATCTTCTAAACTCCAGTGTGTACATCCCTAAACTACATAGTCTCTCCTCATAGGTCATTCCCGCCATTCCTGGTATCAGCCTGGTGAATCGCCGCTGCACCCCCTCCATGGCAAGAACATCCTTCCTCAGATGAGGCGACCAAAACTGTACACAGTACTCGAGGTGTGGTCTCACCAGTGCCCTGTACAGCTGTAGCAAGATATCGTTCCTGGTTGCCATTTCTCTGTTCGGTAGTCGCGGGCCAAGACTGGTTGCCCTACATTGAAGCTCCTTGTTGGCTTCTCATTGATGTGCTGGAATTGCTTATTCTCAACATTTCTTTGTACATTTAGTCTGAGCAAATCCAGACGAGATCTCAACCTTCGGTTAAAGAACATCATGGCCGGGGTCTGGTTGGTAACTGCATGTGTCGCATTTCTGTAGGCTAACAGGAAATTGTCCACCTTATGCTGCAGTGGAATGTCGTCATCGCACATGGCCCTTACTGCCTTTTTAAAGGTTTGTACGAACCTCTCAGCCAATCCATTTGTGGCTGGATGATACGGGGCGGATGTGTAATGCCTTACCCCATTCCTTTTCATAAATTTCCGAAACTCTTCGGACACAAACTGTGGTCCGTTATCAGAGCAAATCTGCTCTGGCAAGCCGTTCCTGGCAAATATGGACCGTAGGACTGCAATCGTTTTCTCCGTGGTGGTGGAGGACATTTTGATCACCTCAAGCCATTTCGAGTGCGCATCCACGGCTATTAAGAACATTGAGTCCATGAATGGACCAGCAAAATCAATATGCACCCGTTGCCATGGAGAGGAGGGCCACTCCCATGGGTGTAGAGGGGCGTGTGGTGGTGCATTTTGAAACTTCTGGCATCCTGAGCAGCTCTTTGTCAGGTCCTCGATTTGCTGATCGATCCCCGGCCACCACACATAAGCCTTAGCAAGGCTTGTCATTTTCACCCCTCCCAGATGGCCTTCGTGAAGCTCATTGAGCACTCTCTCCCTTAACTTGGGTGGAATTACCACTCGGGATCCACACATCAAGGTCCCCTGGCATACTGACAGCTGTTCTCTTCTGGATGAGAATGCTGGCAACAGTGAGTCGCCATGTGTTGGCCATCCCTTCACCGTCAAATCATATACCCGAGACAGTGTCGGGTCATTTCGGGTCCCCTTCTCTATATCCGCGTTAGCTACTGGCAAGCTTTCAATTATAGTCGAATAAAATATTTCGAAAGGGTCCACTGCTGGTGCTTCCTCCGCCGTAGGCAGTGGCAGGCGTGATAGCCCATCAGCGTTTCCATGCTGTTTCCTGCCCTTATACTCGATTTCATATTGGTTCGCCCCTAGAAAAAGGGACCATCTTTGTAGCCGTTGCGCAGTCATCACCGGAACGCCCGACTTTGGATTAAAGATGGAGACAAGTGGTTGGTGGTCAGTCAGCAAGGTGAACTTCTGCCCGTGCAGATAGTGGTTGAACTTTTTCACTCTCCACACTAGGCTGAGGGCCTCCCTGTCAATCTGGGTGTAGTTACGCTTGGCTGAGGTTAGTGACCAAGACGCAAAGGCTACTGGCTCTCCAAGCTGTCCGGGAATTTGTGCGACAGCACCACTCCAATACCATAGGGTGATGCATCACACGGCAACCGAATTGGTAGTGCTGGGTTGAAATGAGCCAACACCTCTTTTGATGTGATCAATCCTTTGCACTTCTGGAAAGCTCATTTACATTCGTCATTCCACTTCCATGGTACCCCAGTTTGCAGTAGGATGTTCAGTGGGTGTAGTACTGTAGACAAATTCGGCAAGAACTTATGGTAGTAGTTCACCAGCCCGAGGAACGACCTCAGTTGTGACACATTTTCCGGTGCTGGAGCCTTGACTACTGCCTCAACCTTTTCAGGGGACTTATGTAACCCCTCTTTATCAATAACGTGGCCACAATACGAGATCTGCTTCTGGAAAAACTCATATTTGTGACTATTAGCTCGGAGCCCATATTCCTTCAATCTAGTGAGCACCTGCTCCAGGTTGGCGAGGTGATCACTGTCATTTTCGCCCGTGACCAGGATGTCGTCCAAATAACACTGGGTCCCTGGAATCCCTTGCAGAACTTGATCCATTGCCCTTTGCCAAATAGCCGGAGCTGATGCTACCCCGAACACCAGCCGGTTGTATTGGTAGAGACCTTCGTGAGTGTTGATCGTGAGGTACTGTTTCGAGGCTTCTTCTACCTCCATTTGCAGGTACGCCTGGGCCAGATCAATCTTAGTGAAGCGTTTTCCTCCAGATAGCGAGGCGAAAATATCTTCAATCCGCGGAAGCGGATATTGTACCGTGTGAAGGACTGGGTTCACTGTCACCTTAAAGTCCCCACAGATGCGAACCTTCTTTGGTTCCCCAGGCATATTACTCAATGACCTCTTCATTACAGGAACGATGGGTGTAGCCCACTCGCTCCAGTCCACTTTGGACAGTACTCCAGAACGTTCCAAACCTTCCAGCTCTGCTTCGACGGCTGGGCGGATCGCATAAGTCTGGCCTTAAAAAACTTTGGGCTTGCATTTTCCTCTATTTTGATCGTCGCTGCTATGACTTTTAGTGTTCCGAGTCCCTCCTGGAACACTTCTTGTGCGTCAGTTAGCATTTTTGACAGTCGTCCAGGTATGACGTCGTCATCCTTTTTGGCACCTACCGTCAGTGCTTGTATGGAATGCCAATCTAACTGTATCTTCCGGATCCATTCACATCCTAGTAGTGGGGGTCCTCCATCTGGCAATACATATAGGTCCATTTTTGGTGTTTCCTTGCCGTTGTATATCACGTTCACCCTTATTTTTCCTTTGGGGTAGACTTTTTGCCCCGTGTACATCTTCAAGACAATCTCTGTATCTCTCAAGGGTATATGTGAGAATAGCCGCTTGTAGTCCCTTCGGTTTATGACTGTTAGGGCTGATCCTGTGTCCAATTCCATTTTCACTTGGACTCCGTCTATCTTGAGCGTGACCCAGATAGTTTGGTGATCCTCCATTTTGATTACACTATGTAGTTTCAGACAACCCAGCTCCTTGCTTCCGGAGTCTGTATCACTTTTCTGTTTGTCTGAACTACTCTCCGTCACCTTATGTACCTTTTTGTACTTCTCCTGTGGAGATTTCTTGCTGCTGGTTTTCTTTCCCGACCTGCAGACTCTTGCTATGTGTCCTACTTTTCTACACTGTCTGCACACTTGGTCCTTGAACCAACAACCCTTATGGTCGTGTGTTGTTCTGCCGCAGCGATAACACTTCACTGCTCCATATGACATTTCATTTGTGCCATATTCTTGCGGTCTCCGTTGTATTTCTGCAGCGCCCCTTGTGGCTGCTTCGTGTGATACTGCCGTGCTGAAAGCCTTGTCCAGCGTAAGATCCTTTTCTGATAGAAGCCGTTTCTGGTTTCCTTCACTTTGAAGCCTACACACAAACTTGTCCCTTAAAGTATCTGCTAGTCCCGTTCCAAACTGGCAGTGTTTCGATAGCTTGCACAGTTCTGTTAAGTACTCAGCATTACTTTCGTCTTTATGGTGGTTCCTTTTGTGAAACTTAAATCTTTCTGCTATCAGCAGCGGTGTGGGGTTTAAGTGGTCCTGTAGGATTGCCACTATGCTTTCAAAATCCTTTTCCACTGGCTTCTCTGGGGTTACTAGGGTTCACAGTAAGCCATATGTCTTTGCACCCATGGAATTCAACAATACCAGTGCTTTCCTGGCATCTGGCACTTCATTCGCCTTGCAGTACACTTCGATGCGTTCTACATATGTCGCCCAATCTTCGACTTCATTGTCGAACGCTGTGAGACTGCCACTCTTTGGCATCCCTGGGTGTGGTTAGACTGGCTAAAAATGACGTCTCCCGCGCTCTCCCTTCCTCTCCGCTGGCTCAAAATGGCGTCTCCCGCGCTCTCCCTTCTTCTCCGCTGTGGCTCAAAAATGGCGTCTCCCACGCTCTCCCTTCTTCTCCGCTGTGGCTCAAATGGCGTCTCCCGCGCTTTCCTTTCTTCCCCCGCAGACGCTGCTCAGCCCTTGAACACCGGCCGCGCTCTGCGCGTTTTCCTGCGTGCCTCTCTCGTTGACGCCACTCGGTCCTGAACCCCGGCCGCGCCCTGTGCGCTTTACCCTCTCTCTCTTTTTTTTTTCCGTCGACGCCGCTCGGTCTTCAACCCCGGCTGCGACCTGTGCGCTTTACCCTCTCTCTTACCCCGTCCACGCTGCTCGGCCTTTTTCTGTGCCATCGGTCGGCTCCAGCCGCCGCTGTCCGGGAAGGGTCTGCGCCGTACCTTTTGCCAGCCCGTTGCGCTGGATCGTCGTGACTGGAGAACCAAGCCCAGCTCTCCACAGCCTCCTCTGCGATGCTCAAGTCTTCTCTGGACGGTCGACGCCCGTATTTCTGGACTCGGCCTTCTTCTTTCACTGTTCACCAGGAGCGAATCCCTGGGAGGTGATGCAGAGTTGCAGGTAGGTTTGAATCCAGTCGTCGCCAATGTTAAATCCGTGAATCTTGATGTATGGTGTCCTTCAATAAATAGACAGACTGCAGAGGAACAATCAACAGGTGTTTACTGGATGAGGGTTACTCTAAAACTAACAATACAGATCCCTACTCAGGGTTTATGTGCAGGTGTGTCACTGCCGGTACTACAGTATACAGGAGCTGTAAAAAGTAGTTCTCCCCTTAAAGGTGCATACACTGCAGCCCCCACCACTCTTTCAGGCAGTGCCTTTCAGATCATAACAACACGTTGAGTAAAACATTTTCTCCTTCTCTCACCCTTGGCCTTTTTGCCAATTATTTTAAATCTGTGTCCTCTGGTTACCAATCCTCCTGACACTGGATCAGTTTCTCCCTGTCTACTCTATCAAAACCCCTCATGAGTTTGAACACCTCTATTAAATCTCCCCATAACTCCTTATTCACTCTAAGGAGAACAATTCCAGCTTCTTTGGGAATGTTCAATAAAGTTCCTGTTGCAAGTGCTCACAGTGCAGAGGCTGGCAAAGAATACATAGGATATATGGCACAGAAACAGGCCATTCGGCCCAACCAGTCCATGCCAGCGTTTATGTTCCACTCGAGCCTCCTCCCGTCTTTCCTCATCTAACTCTATCAGCATAACCCTCTATTTCCTTCTCTCTCATATGCTTCTCTAACCGCCCCTTAAATGCATCTATATTATTCGCCTCAAACACTCCATGTGGTAGCCAGTTCCACATTCTCACCACTCTTTGGGTAAAGAAGTTCCTTCTGAATTCCCTATTGGATTTCTTGGTGATTATCTTATATGGATGGCCTCTATAGTTATGCCCTTCCCCACAAGTGGAAACACTCTCTCTGTATCCACTCTATCAAAACCTTTCATAATTTTAAAGACCTCTATTAGGTCACCCCTCCGCCTTCTCTTTTCAAGAGAAAAGAGACCCAGCCTGTTCATCCTTCCCTGATAGCTATAGGGGAGTCAAGGGTTATGTGAAGTGGGCAGGAAAGTGGAGTTGAGGCCAAGATCTTATTGAATGGCGGGGCAGGCTCGAGGGGCCGAATGGCCGACTCCTGCTCCTATTTCTTATGTTCTTATGTTCTTATGATAGGTATATCCTCGCATTTCTGGTATCATCCTTGTTAGGATCCTTGAAATAGGATCGGGTGAGACATCCTCCACAGTTGAATATTCACTGTCCAGTAGCATGCACAAATAGTGGCCGCTTAGTGACCATCATCTGTGGAACCCTCGCTGGGTGAACAAGTTAAAGGGGGGCAGATTTTTCTGTTCCTTGGCCTTAGGCGCTATCAGTGTCAGTTGGGCACAGCGAATACAAGGCAACTGGGCAGGAAAGGGCCACGGGCCCAAAAGGTTGTCTGCCCAGCTTTCCCTGCATTCAGTGCATCCAGGTGATCCAATAGCGCCTGGCTCAGCAACAGGAAATTCTGCACCATTAACGTCTTCAGGGTGAAAATTGAAGGAGACAAAAAAATCGAAGCGAGAGGGAGAGAGAAACAAAAGCTCTTGCATAAGAACATAAGAAATAGGAGCAGGAGTAGGCTGTACGGCTCCTCAAGCCTGCTCCGCCATTCAATAAGATCATGGATGATCTTCTACATCAACTCCACTTTCTTGCACTACCCCTTGATTCCCTGAGAGTCCAATAATCTATCGATCTCAGTCTTAAATATCCTCAATGACTGAGCATCCACAGTCCTCTGGAGTAGAGAATTCCAAAGATTCACCACCCTCTGAGTGAAGAAATTTCTCCTCATCTCGGTCTTAAATGGCCAACCTGTTATTCTGAGACTGTGACCCCTGGTTCTAGACTCTCCAACCAAGGGGAAACAACCTCTCAGCATCTACCCTGTCAAGCCCTCTAAGAATTTTGTATATTTCAATGAGATCACCTCTCATTCTTCTAAACTCCAGAGAGTATAGGCCCAATCTGCACAATCTCTCCTCATAGGACAGCCCTCTCATCCCAGGAACCAGTCTGGTGAACCTTCGTTGCACCCTCTCTCAGGCGAGTATATCCTTCCTTAGGTAAGGAGACCAAACCAACTCTTGCGTAGTTGTTTTATTTTTTCTTCTTCTCTCTGAGCGGCAGTTCCTCTTTATTGCTAACTTCTCAGTCTGACACCTCGGCGAGCTTGCACCCTGCAGTGGGTCTCAGGAATTAAAGGGTAATTATTCGGCACCAGTACCAGCCACATGTGGCTTAAGCAAGCAACCAAGATGAAAGCCCAGCAAAAACCAACTCCTCACATGTAATTGCAGGGCAATGCACCCCATGCTAAGGACCGTCTCCGTGCTGTGATTTGTTTTCCCCAGCTCCGATAATTAGTTTACAAAGTAACCGATTATACCTCGCAGACAGAGAGAGAGAGGGCAAACGCTGAGTGAGGTTAAATCCAGCTGACACTGACAGCTGAAGGCTGTTAACAGATTTTCATCGATGCGTAATGCGCACTAATTCCTAAAATATGAGCTCGGAGAAACCTGGGGAGAGTTTGTTTTACTACCTGTATTTTTAATTGTGCATTTGAAGGTGTAACTGAGTGGAAAACTGCTTTCACATCCGATGGGCATATATACCTTCATATAAATAGAACTAATATTTTCCATGGACGCATGGAGTGCTCGAAAGAGCATTAAAATTATGCCATTATGTACATAATATACATAGACTAATTTATACCACACATGAACAGTGGCTTACTTCTCTTGGGAGTCCCTACTGGAACAACTTATCAATTCCACTTAATCATGTAGTACGAGATGGAAAATGTCTTGTGATCAGTGATTTGCTTGAAATGGTACCACGTATGTACTCTGAAAAGCAATGGTTCATCTGTCCACTGGGACCATTTCCTACGAGCAGCACTCTGACTTCATAGTGCAGACGTGGCCCAGTCACTTATGAGACACAGCCCATCCGGCAATCCTACCTGCATAAGAACATAAGAAGGTAAGAATTAGGAGCAGGAGTAGGCCATACAGCCCCTCGAGCCTGCTCCGCCATTCAATAGCTGATCTTCGATCTGAACTCCACTATCCCGCCCGATCCCCATTTCCCTTGATTCCCCTAGAGTCCAAAAATCTATCTTTTTTAAAATTCGTTTTTATGGGATGTGGGCGTCGCTGGCAAGGCCAGCATTTATTGCCCATCCCTAATTGCCCTTGAGAAGGTGGTGGTGAGCCACCTTCTTGAACTGCTGCAGTCCGTGTGGTGAAGGTACTCCCACAGTGCTGTTAGGGAGGGAGTTCCAGGGTTTTGACCCAGCGACGATGAAGGATCGGCGAGATACTTCCAAATCAGGATGGTGTGCGACTTGGAGGGGAACTTGGAGGTGGTGGTGTTCCCATGCGTCTGCTGCCCTTGTCCTTCTAGGTGGAAGAGGTCGCGGGTTTGGGAGGTGCTGCCGAAGAAGCCTTGGCGAGTTGCTGCAGTGCATTTTGTAGATGGTACACACTGCAGCCACGGTGCGCCGGTGGTGGAGGGAGTAGATGGTTAAGATGGTAGAGGGGGTGCCAATCAAGCAGGCTGCTTTGTCCTGAATGGTGTCAACTTCTTGAGTGTTATTGGAACTGCACTCATCCAGGCAGGTGGAGAGTATTCCATCACACTCCTTACTTGTGCCTTGTAGATGGTAGAAAGGCTTTGGGGAGTCAGGAGGTGAGACACTCGCCACAGAATACCTAGCCTCTAACCTGCTCTTGTTGCCACAGTATTTATGTGGCTGGCCCAGTTAAGTTTCTGGTCAATGGTGACCCCCAAGATGTTGATGGTGGGGGATTCGGTGATGGTAATGCCATTGAGTGTCAAGGGGCGGTGGTTAGACTCTCGCTTGTTGGAGATAGACATTGCCTGGCACTTCTGTGGTGCGAATGTTACTTCCACTTATCAGCCCAAGCCTGAACATCATCCAGGTCTTGTTGCATGCGGGCATGGACTGCTTCATTATCTGAGGAGTTGTGAATGGCGCTGAACACTGTGCAGTCATCAGCGAACATCCCCATCCCCATAGCTACCTCAGCCTTGAATATACTCAACGACTCAGCATCCACAGTACCTTCGGGTAGAGAATTCCAAAGATTCACAACCCTCTGAATGAAGAAATTCTCTCTAGATCACTTTCCACCTGATCGTTTTCCCAGCTGACCTGTCTTTCTCCATCTTACCTGGCTCTCCCTCAAGGCCAGTTCTTCTAACCTGAAGGTCTCTCTCCAACCACCCCCCTATTCGCCTGACTAATCTTTCCCTGTCCAGCTTTCGGCAATTCCTCCCTTCTAGTTCTCTCCAGTACCATGCTGTTTATTTTTTTCCTGAACTGCACCTCTCCATTCATAGTTCTCCTTTCTGACCTGATCACAGCACTCCCTCCTAGCTCCACTTTATCACTTGGTTGTCTTGATTTTCCTCCCCCTAGTGTGTCCTTCGCCACCATACTAATTTCCTTTCCTGCCCCAGCCTATAGTTCTCCTGCTTGCCAATATCCCCCAGCCCCTTCTGCTTAAGCCTGCCACTTTCCTGATGGTCTATTTCTCTTGATCTACCTGAGGCTTAGTGGTAGCGTTCTCGTCTCTGAGTCAGAAGATCCCACTCCCGAGACGTGAGCACAAAATCTAAGCTGACACTCCCAGTGCAGTACGGAGGGAGTGTTGCACTGTCGGAGGTGCCGTCTTTCGGATGAGATGTTAAACCGAGGCCCCAGTCTGCCCTCTCAGGTGAACGTAAAAGACCCCATGGCATTATTTCGAAGCAGAGCAGGGGAGTTATCCCCAGTGTCCTGGGCCAATATTTATCCCCCAATCAACATCACTAAAACAGGTTATCTGGTCATTAACGCTTTACTGTTTGTGGAAGCTTGCTGTGCGCAATTGGCTGCCACGTTTCCTACATTACAACAGTGACTACACTTCAAAAGCATTTCATTGATTGTAAAGCACTGAAAGGTGCTATATAACTGCAAGCCTTTCTTTCTAACACAAGCCTGATACCTGCTGCGTTCTGTGTTGCGTTGTCTGGAATCCTTCTTCCTGAACAATGGAAGTGCAGTGTCAGCCTTGGCTCAGTGGCAGCCCTCTCAGCTCTAAGTCAGAAGGTCATGAGTTCAAGATCCAGAACTTAAGCAAATAATCCCGGTTGATACTCCAGTACAGTACTGCGGGAGTGCAAAGGTGTCACCTTTCAGACATGATGTTAAAAAGAAGTCCCATCTACACTCTCAAGGTGGACATAAAAGATTCCATGGCACTATTTTAAAGAGGAACAAGGGAATTCCCCCAGTGGCCTGGCCCACATTTATCCCTCAACCATCACTAAAAAGAATTATTACAATGGTGACTACAGTTCAAGAAGCGCTTTCGGACATTCCGAGGACATGAAAGGTGCTTTATAAATTCAAGTCTTTCTCTTTTTTAGTTTCCCCCTCACACACTATGATGCTGAAAGAAGCATTAACGTTATAGTAAGAAAGATGCATAAATGTCAGGAGAATGCTTGCTCCTGTGATATTGACCCTAAACTATAAAGTAAATACTTAAAATACAGTTTTAAAGAGGAGGTACATAAAAGGTTGGCAGTGTGGTAAAACCACCAATGAACTCCTGTACAAATGAATAACTGTCTTTAAAGCAATGTTACAGCACCTATGTCCATTTGCTGAGTGTAAACAAGCTTTCTGTAAAAACCCTGAAACAACGCGATGACGTCATCACGTTGGACATGTGGTGCCCCGAGTGGCGGGAAACGTGATGACGTCATGACGTCAGAGGTGGGAGGCTCTGAGTTCAGACCTCGTGGAACTAGTTACTGTGTGGACCTGTTTGCTGTTGCTCCTGCATGTTTTTGTTTTGTTCACCAGTTTAATTAAATTCGGTTAATTTACTGAACTGCCTAGACCTCAGTGATTTAGATAGGAATCCGTTGATTCCTACAGCAGCGCTTAAAGTAGAAAACTAGGATGCATCCTAGGTTGCTGAGGGAAGTAAGGGTGGAGATCGAGGTGGCTCTGGCCAGAATCTTCCAATTTTCCTTAGATGTGGGAGTGGTGCCAGAGGACTGGATGATTGTTACACCCCTGTTCAAAAAGGGGGAGAGGGCTAAACCCGGCAACAACAGGCCAGTCAGACTAGTTGACTTTTAGGGAAAACTTTAAGAGGCAATAATCCGAGGCCACGCAATAAGGCATTCAGCAATTACCAATAGCCTGCTGTCGAAATTGGTATTACATAGAATTACATAGAATATACGGCACAGAAACAGGCCATTCGGCCCAACCAGTCCATGCCGGTGTTTATGCTCCACACGAGCCTCCTCCTGTCTTTCCTTATCTAAATCTATCAGCATAACCCTCTATTCCCTTCTCCCTCAAATGCTTGTCTAGCTTCCCCTTAAATGCATCGATACTATTCGCTTCAACCACTCCCTGTGGTAATGAGTTCCACATTCTCAGCACTCTCGAGTTAAAGATGTTTCTTCTCAATTCCCTATTGGATTTCTTGGTGACTATCTTATATTCATTGCCTCTAGTTTTGCTCTTCCCCACAAGTGGAAACACTCTCTGTGTGTCTACTCGATCCAAGCCTTTCATAATTTTAAAGACCTCTATTCGGTCACCCCTCAGCCTTCTCTTTTCAAGAGAAAAGGGACCCAGCCTGTTCATCATTTCCTGATAGGTGTAACCTTGCATTTCTGGTATCATCCTTGTAAATCTTTTTTGCACCTTCTCCAGTGCTTCCATAAACTTTTTATAATATGGCAACCAGAACTGTACACAGTACTCCAAGTGTGGTCTCACCAAGGTACGATATAAGTTTAGCAAAACTTCTCTACTTTTCTATCCCTCTAGAAATAAACCCTAGTGCTTGGTTTGCTTTTTTATGGCCTTATTAACCTGCATTTCTACTTTTAGTGATTTGTCTATTTGTACTCCCAGATCCCCTTTGCTCCTCTACCCCCATTTAGATTCTTATTTTCCAACCAATATGTGACCTGCTTAGTTTCTTACCAAAATGTAATACTTCACACTTATCTGTGTTGAAATTCATTTGCCAATTATATGCCCATTCTTCAAGTTTATTAATGTCCTCCTGTAACTTGTTGCAGTCCTCCTCAGTATTAACTACCCCCCAGCCCCCCACCCCTGCAATTTGCTGTTGTTGATTCCATTATCTTCGAGCATAAAATGGGCACCACACATAATAATTTAGCAGTGGGAGGGTCTGCGCCCAATCTGCGCAGGTATTGGCCCCATTGCTAAACTCGGGGGCCCATTTTTTTTAGGCGTCCCAAGCAGCTGCCGAAAACAGGCATTGGGCCCCTTGCATATGTTAATTCGAGGCCTAACGTCTGTTGAAGGCCGTCCCCCCCGTTACATTTGTTACCGATGAGTGAGGCAGGTGTCACGTTAGGGGGTCGCCTCATATAGTGCTTGTAGAGCCTGAAAACGGTCAGCGTCTCTATGAAATGGGTAACGCAGAGGCAGTTCCTATTCAATAGGCTGTGTCCTTTAGGTTTCATGGGGGGAATTTTCAACAGCACCTCCCAAAACCTGCGACCTCTACCACCAAGAAGGACGAGGGAAGCAGACACATGTGAACACCATCAATTCCAAGGTACACACCATCCTGACTTGGAAATATATTGCCGTTCCTCCATCATCGCTGGGTCAAAGTGTGATAGAATACTCTCCACTTGCCTGGATGAGTGCAGCTGCAACAACACTCAAGAAGCTTAACACCATCCAAGACAAAGCAGACCATTTGATTGGCACCTCATCCACCACCTTAAACATTCACTCCCTCCACCACCGGCGTACCGTGGCTGCAGTGTGTACTGTTAGATCCGTGATTCTGAGAGTATGATGTTTTTCAATAACCACACGGATGCTGTAACTTAACAATCAACAGGTATTTACTGGAGTAGGGTAGTCTCAAGACTGGGGGTACAGAGGCATGCTCAAGGCTTATATACAGGTGTGATCACTGCTGGTACTACAGTATACAGGAGCTGTAAAAGTAGTTCTCTCTTAAAGGTACATACACTACAATTCCTCCCCTTTTAGATTAGCAGTACCCATAATATTCAAATAACAATTAACACTTTAACATGTACATTAAACAACAATAGTCCATTTATAGATTCAGTCTTTGGGCGGCTTCCTGATCCTTTCGGGATAGCGCCTTTCCTGAGGTACTTCTTCTTGGTGCGGAGGCGATTCTGGCCTCTTTTCGTCGGTTAGTTCATCGGTTTCCACTGCTACTGGTTCTGAGGTAGATGCTGAGGTATGTCGGGTTCATCCCCAGGTACTCGAGACATGGGGTTGACGCGTTCCTGTGACGCTAAGATCTGATCGACGTGGCGTCTCACAATGTTCTCCCCGACATCCACTGTGTACATTAATGGCCCCTGCCTTGTGCATATCGTTTCGGGTTGCCATTTCTCTGTTCGGTAGTCACGGGCCAAGACTGGTTGTCCTACATTGAAGCTCCTTGTTGGCTTCTCATTGATGTGCTGGAATTGTTTATCCTCAACATTTCTTCGCACATTTGGTCTGAGCAAATCCAGACGAGATCTCAACCATCGGTTAAAGAACATCATGGCCGGGGTCTGGTTGGTGACTGCATGTGTCGCATTTTTGTAGGCTAATGGGAAATTGTCCACCTTATGCTGTAGTGGAATTTCATCATCGCACATGGCCTTTATCGCCTTTTTAAAGGTTTGTATGAACCTCTCAGCCAATCCATTTGTGGCTGGATGATACGGGGCGGATGTGTAATACCTGACCCCATTCCTTCTCATAAATTTCCAAAACTCTTCGGACACAAACTGTGGTCCATTATCAGAGCAAATCTGCTCTGGCAAGCCGCTCCTGGCAAATATGGTCCGTAGGACTGCAATTGTTTTCTCTGTAGTGGTTGAGGACATTTTTATCACCTCAGGCCATTTCGAATGAGCATCCACTGCTATTAAGAACATTGAGTCCATCAATGGACCAGCAAAATCAATGTGCACCCATTGCCATGGAGAGGAGGGCCACTCCCATGGGTGTAGAGGAGCATGTGGTGGTGCATTTTGGACCTTCTGGCATACTGAGCAGCTCTTGGTTAGGTCCTCGATTTGTTGGTCGATCCCCGGCCACCACACATAAGCCCTAGCAAGGCTTTTCATTTTCACCCCTCCCAGATGACCTTCATGAAGCTCATTTAGCACTCTCTCCCTTAACTTGGGTGGAATCACCACTCGGGTTCCACACATCACTGTCCCCTGGCATACTGACAGCTGTTCTCTTCTGGATGAGAACGCTGGCAACAGTGAGTCGCCATGTGTTGGCCATCCCCACAGCGTCAAATCATATACCCGAGACAGTGTCGGATCATTGCGGGTCTCCTTCTCTATATCCGCGTTCATTACTGGCAATCGTTCAATTATTGACGAATAAAATATCTCGATAGGGTCCACTGCTGGTGCTTCCTCCACAGTAAGCAGTGGCAGGCATGATAGCCCATCAGCGTTTCCATGCTGTTTCGTGCCTTTATATTCTATTTCATATTGATTCGCCCCTAGAAACAGGGACCATCTTTGTAACCGTTGTGCAGTCATCACTGGAACGCCCTTCTTAGGATTAAAGATGGAGACAAGTGGTTGGTGGTCAGTCAGCAAGGTGAACTTCTGCCCATGCAGATAGTGGTTGAATTTTTTTACTCCCCGTACTAGGCTGAGGGCCTCCCTGTCAATCTGGGCGTAGTTGCGCTCGGCTGAGGTTAGTGACCGAGACGCAAAGGCTACTGGCCTCTCCAACCCGTCTGGGAATTTGTGCGACAGCACCGCTCCAATAACATAGGGTGATGCATCACATGCCAAATGAATTGGTAGTGCTGGGTTCAAATGGGCCAACACCTCTTTTGATGCGATCAATTCTTTACACTTCTGGAAAGCTCATCTACGTTCATCATTCCACTTCCATGGTACCCCTGTTTGCAGCAGGGTGTTCAGTGGGTGTAATACCGTGGACAAATTTGGTAAGAACTTATGGCAGTAGTTTAGCAGCCCGAGGAACGACCTCAGTTGTGACACATTTTCCGGTGCTGGAGCCTTGACTACTGCCTCAATCTTTTCAGGGGACATATGTAACCCCTCTTCATCGATGACGTGGCCACAATACGAGATCTGCTTCTGGAAAAACTCGCACTTGTGGCGATTAGCTCGTAGCCCATATTCCTTTAATCTGGTGAGCACCTTCTCCAAGTTGGTGAGGTGATCACTGTCATTTTCGCCCGTGACCAGGATGTCGTCCAAATAACACTGGGTCCCTGGAATCCCTTGCAGGACTTGATCCATCGCCCTTTGCCAAATAGCCGGAGCCGATGCTAGCCCGAACACCAGCCGGTTGTATTGATAGAGACCTTTATGAGTGTTGATCGTGAGGTATTGTTTCGAGGCTTCTTCTACCTCCATTTGCAAGTACGCCTGGGCTAGATGAATTTTGGTGAAGCGTTTACCTCCAGATAGCGAGGCGAAAATATCCTCAATTCGTGGAGGAGGGGACCGAGTGTAACATATCAAAGTTTGCAGATGATACAAAGATGGGACGGAAAGTAGTGAGTGAGGAGGACATAAAAAATCTGCAAAGGGACATAGACAGGCTAAGTAAGTGGGCAGAGATTTGGCAGATGGAATACAATACTGGAAAGTGTGAGGTTATGCACTTTGGCAGGAAAAATCATAGAGCAAGTTATTATCTTAATGGCAAGAAACTGGAAAGTACTGCAGTACAAAGGGATCTGGGGGTCCTGGTGCACGAAACTCAAAAAGTTAGTATGCAGGTGCGGCAAATGATCAAGAAGGGCAATGGAATGTTGGCTTTTATTGCTAGGGGGATAGAATATAAAAACAGGGAGGTGTTGCTGCAGTTGTACAAGGTATTGGTGAGACCGCACCTGGAATACTGCATACAGCTTTGGTGTCCATACTTAAGAAAAGACATACTTGCTCTCGAGTCAGTACAAAGAAGGTTCACTCGGTTAATCCCGGGGATGAGGGGGTGGTCATATGAGGAGAGGTTGAGTAGATTGGGACTCTACTCATTGGAGTTCAGAAGAATGAGAGGCGATCTTATTGAAACATATAAGATTGTGAAGGGGCTTGATCGGGTGGATGCGGTGAGGATGTTCCCAATGATGGGTGAAACTAGAACTAGGGGGCATAATCTTAAAATAAGGGGCTGCTCTTTCAAAACTGAGATGAGGAGAAACTTCTTCACTCAGAGGGTGGTAGGTTTGTGGAATTTGCTGCCCCAGAAAGCTGTGGAAGCTACATCATTAAATAAATTTAAAACAGAAATAGATAGTTTCCTAGAAGTAAAGGGAATTAAGGGTTACAGGGAGCGGGCAGGAAATTGGACATGAGTCTAGGTTCGGAATGGTCATGGCCCTGTGGGTAGTGGAGTGGGCCCAGGGGCCGTGTAGCCTGGTTCTGCTCTACTGTGTTCTAATTCTGTGTTAGATTTCAGGAGATGGTTTTATTCCTGTTCCTGGCTGGGGTGGAGATCGCCTTTACAGAAGGTAAGTACTGTAGAAAATATAGGGACAGAGTGATCTCCTGGAAGAATTTCGATCGCCTAGATGGGTCGGAGAGGAAATTCCCAGATTTTTTTCTCCCAAATTGGCCATTGGGTCTTTATTTGGTTTTTCGCCTCTCCCGGGAGATCACATGGGTTTGGGTGGATGCACAGTGATAGAAGATTTGAGGTTAGGATCAGATCAGCCATGATCTTATTGAATGGTGGAGCAGGCTCGAGGGGCCGATTGGCCTACTCCTGCTCCTATTTCTTATGTTCTTATGTTCTTATGCGAAGGACTGGGTTCACTGTCACCTTAAAATCCCCACAGATGCGGACCTTCTTTGGTTCCCCAGGCATATTACTCAACGACCTCTTCATTACAGGAACGATGGGTGTAGCCCACTCGCACCAGTCTACTTTGGACAGTACTCCTGAACGTTCCAACCCTTCCAGCTCTGCTTCGACGGCTGGCCTGATCGCATAAGGCACTGGCCTGGCCTTAAGAAACTTTGGGCTTGCATTTTCCTCTATTTTAATCGTTGCTGTTATGCCTTTAAGTGTTCCGAGTCCCTCCTGGAACACTTCTTTTGCGTCAGTTAGCATTTTTGACAGTCGTCCAGGTGTGACGTCGTCATCCTTTTTGGCCTCAACCTTCAGTGCCTGTATGGAATGCCAATCTAATTGTATCTTCCGGATCCATTCACATCCTAGCAGTGGTGGTCCTCCATCTGGCAATACATATAAGTCCATTTTAGGTATTTCCTGGCCTTTGTATATCACTTTCACCCTTATTTTTCCTTTGGGGTAGACTTTTTGCCCCGTGTACGTCTTCAAGACAATCTCTGTAGCTTTCAAGGGTATACGTGAAAATAGCCGCTTGTAGTCCCTTTGGTTTATGACTGTTAGGGCTGATCCTGTGTCCAATTCCATTTTCACTTGGACTCCGTCTATCTTGAGTGTAACCCAGATAGTCTGGTGATCCTTCATTTTGGTTACCTTATGTAGTTTCAGACAACCCAGCTCCTTGCTTCCGGAGTCTGTGTCACTTTTCTGTTCGTCTGAACTACTGTCCATCACCTTGTGTACCTTTTTGTACTTCTCCTGTGGAGATTTCTTGCTGTTGGTTTTCTTCCTAGACCTGCAGACTCTTGCTATGTGTCCTGCTTTTCCATGCCATCTGCACACTTGGTCCTTGAACCAACAATCCTTCTGGTCGTGTGTTGTTCTGCCGCAGCGATAACACTTCCCTGTGCCATAGGACATTTCATTGGTGCCATATTCTTGCGGTCTCCGTTGTATCTCTGCAGCGCCCCTTGCGGCTGCTTCGTGTGATACTGCCATACTGAAAGCCTTGTCCAGCGTAAGATCCTTTTCTGATAGAAGCCGTTTCTGGGTTCCTTCACTTTGAAGCCCACACACAAACTTGTCCCTTAATGTATCTGCTAGTCCCACTCCAAACTGGCAGTGTTTCGATAGCTTGCGCAGTTCCGTTAAGTACTCAGCATTGCTTTGTGTTGGTTCCTTTTATGGAACTTAAATCATTCTGCTATCAGCAGCGGTGTGGGGTTTAAGTGCTCCTGTAGGATTTCTACTATGCTTTCGAAATTCTTATTCACAGGCTTCTCTGGGGTTATTAGGTTTCGCAGTAACCCATAAGTTTTTGCACCCATGGAATTTAACAAAACCAGTGCTTTCCTAGCATCTGGCACTTCATTCGCCCTGCAGTACACCTCAATATGTTCCACATATGTCGCCCAATCTTCGACTTCATTGTCGAACGTAGAGATACTGCCACTCTTCGGCATCCCTGGGTGTGATTTAACTGTCAAAAATGGCGTCTCCCGCGCTTTCCCTTCTTCTCCGCTGGCACCCTTCTTCTCCGCTGCGGCTTCTAAAAATGGCATCTCCCGCACTCTTCCTTCTTCTCCGCGGCTCAATGGCGTCTGCCGCGCTCTCCCTTCTTCTCCCCGCAGACACTGTTCAGCCCTTGAGCCCTGGCTGCGCTCTGCGCTTTTTTTTTTCTGTGCTCCTTTCCCGTTTCCGCCGCTCGGTCCTGAACCCGGCTGCTGCTTTACCCTCTTTCTTTCTGTTCTGTTTTTCCTCGACGCCACTCGGTTTTCAACCCCCGGCTGCGCCCTGTGCGCTTCACCCTCTATCTTACCCCGTCGACGCTGCTCGGCTTTTTCTCTGCCATCGGTCGGCTCCAGCCGCCGCTGTCCGGGAAGGGTCTGCGCTGTACCTGGTACCTGTCGTCAGTCTGCTGCTGATCGTCGTGGCTGGGGAACCAAGCGTGGCTCTCCACAGCCGCCCCTGCGATGTTCACTCTCTGCCGGACGACTGGGCGGTTGCTTGTGGTCGACGCCCGTGTTTCTGGCCTCAACTTTCTTCCACCGCCCTCCCGGAGCGAATCCTCGAAGGGAAATGCAGAGTTGCAGGTAGATTCGAATCGACACTCGTCGCCACTGTTAGATCCGTGATTCTGAGAGTATGATGTTTTTCAATAACCACACGGATGCTGTAACTTAACAATCAACAGGTATTTACTGGAGTAGGGTAGTCTCAAGACTGGGGGTACAGAGGCATGCTCAAGGCTTATTTCCAGGTGTGGTCACTGCCGGTACTACAGTATACAGGAGCTGTAAAAGTAGTTCTCTCTTAAAGGTACATACACTACATGTACCATCTACAAGATGCACTACAGCAACTCACCAAGACTTCTTCGGCAGCACCTCCCAAACCTGCGACCTCTACCGCCTAGAAGGACAAGGGCAGCAGGCGCATGGGAACACCACCACCTCCAAGTTCCCCTCCAAGTCACACACCATCCTGACTTGGAAATATATCGCCGATCCTTCATCGTCGCTGGGTCAAAATCCTGGAACTCCCTCCCTAACAGCACTGTGGGAGTACCTTCACCACAGGGACTGCAGCGATTCAAGAAGGCGGCTCACCACCACCTTCTCATGGGCAATTAGGGATGGGCAATAAATGCTGGCCTTGCCAGTGACGCCCACATCCTGTGAATGAATAGATTATTAGAAAAAGGCTGCCAGTGGCTGCCTTGTTGGTTTGAAGCAATTTGGTGATACTTGGTATTCTGCTGTCGCTGTTTTAATATATTCAATTGTTCAGATGTTTTGCAACAATGCAACTTACAAGCAGCTTCTTAAAGTTGTTCCCCAGCTGCTTCTGAGCCTTCCTAAGCTTTTGCTTTCAATTTGAAATGAGATTTTAAAACTCTCATCCTTGTTTTCAAATCTTTCCATGGCCTCGCCCCTCCCTATCTCTGTAACCTCCTCCAGCCCCTACAACCCTTCGAGATCTCTGCGCTCCTCTAATTCTGGCCTCTTGAGCATCCCCGATTTTCATCGCTCCACCATTGGCAGCCATGCCTTCAGCTGTCTAGGCCCGAAGCTCTGGAATTCTCTCCCTAAACCTCTCCACCTGTCTACCTCTCTTTCCTCCTTTAAGAAGCTCCTTAAAACCTACCTCTTTGACCAAGCTTTTGGTCACCTGCCCTAATTTCTCCTTAGGTGGCACGGTGTCAAATTTTTAAAATAACGCTCCTGTGAAGTGCCTTGGGACTTTTTACTATTTTAAAGGCGCTATATACAGTAAATACAAGTTGTTCGATAGCAAAATACTGCGGATGCTGGAAATCTGAAATAACATCAGAAAAAGCTGGAAAAACTCAGCAGGCCAGGGCAACATCCATGGAGAGAGAAACAGAGTTAACGTTTCAGGTCAAAACCCTACTTCAGAACTGAGAGAAAAGGCAGGAAATGAAACAGATGAAAAAGCAAGTTGGGGGCTGGGAAATGGGGGAGGGGATGAAAGAACAAAAGGGAAGTTCTGTGAGAGGCGAAAGACATTAAGAGATATTCAAGGCGAGACGAGATGGTAATGGGACAGGTAAAGAAACAAAGGATGGCTCTAGATGAAGTGTGAAATGCGCTGGCAGAATGAAAGACAGCTGCCATGTGGGAGAGAAGAAAAAAGAGAAAAGGCACAAAAAAAAAGTGTGGATAAAAAAATATAAAAATATGATAGGGGCCGAGGTTATGATCTGAAATTGTTGAACTCGATATTAAGTCCGGAAGGCTGTAAAGTGCCTAATCGGAAGATGAGGTGCTGTTCCTCGAGCTTACGCTGAGCTTCCGTGGAACGATGCAAGAGGCCGCGGACGGTGAGTTCTGAGTGGGAATGGGGCGGTGAATTAAAATGGAAGCTCGGGGTCACACTTACGGACTGAACGGAGGTGTTCCGAAAAGCGGTCACCCAATCTGCGTTTGGTCTCTGCAATGTAGAGGAGATCACATCGTGAGCAGCGAATACAGTATACTAGATCGCAAAAAGTACAAGTAAATCGCTGTTTCACCTGGAAGGGGTGTTTGGGGCCCTGGACAGTGGGAAGCGGGGAGGTATAAGGGCAGGTGCTGCATCTCCTGCGCTTGCATGGGAAGGTGCCAGGCGAAGGGGAAGGGGTGCTGGGGGTGATAGAGGAGTGGACTAGGGTGTCTCGGAGGGAGTGGTTCCTACAGAATGCTGAAAGGGGAGGTGAGAGGAAGACTTGGCATAAAAATAAAGCAAAAAAGGTGACTCAACTGTGGCTAACAGGGGAAATTAGGGATAGCATAAGATCCAAGGAGACGACTTATAAATTGGCCAGAAAAAGCAGTAAACCTGAGGATTGGGAGCAGTTTAGGATTCAACAAAGGAGGACAAAGGGATTAATTAAGAAAGGGAAAATAGAATATGAGACTAAGCTTTCAGGGAACATAAAAACTGACTGTAAAAGCTTTTATAGATATGTGAAGAGAAAAAGATTGGTGAAGCCAAGCGTAGGTCCCTTGCAGTCAGAATCAGGGGAATTTATAATGGGAAACAAAAAAATGGCAGACCAATTAAATACATATTTTGGTTCTGTCTTCACAAAGGAGGACAAAAATAACCTCCCAGAAATGTCGGGGAACATAGGGTCTGATGAAAGGGAGGAACTGAAAGAAATCAGTATTTGTAGGGAAATGGTGTTAGGGAAATTGATGGGACTGAAGGCCAATAAATCCCCAGGGCCTGATAATCTACATCCTAGGGTACTTAAGGAAGTGGCCCTAGAAATAGTAGATGCATTGCTGATCATCTTCCAGCATTTGATGGAATCTGGAACAGTACCCATGGATTGGAGGGTAGCTAATGTTACCTCACTATTCAAAAAAGGTGGTAGAGTGAAAACAGGGAATTACAGACCGGTAAGCCTGACATCGGTAGTGGGGAAAATGCTAGAGTCCATTAAAAAAGATGTAATAGCAGAGCACTTGGAAAACAGTGACAGGATCGGACAAAGTCAACATGGATTTACAAAAGGTAAATCGTGCTTGACTAATCTACTGGAATTTTTTGAGGATGTAACTGGTAAAATAGATAAGGGAGAACCAGTGGATGTGGTGTATTTGGACTTTCAGAAGGCTTTTGATAAGGTCCCGCATAAGAGGTTAGCGTGTAAAGTTAAGGCACATGGGATTGGGGGCAAGGTATTGACTTGGATAGAGAACTGGTTGGCAGACAGAAAGCAAAGAGTTGGAATAAACGGGTCTTTTTCCGAGTGGCAGGCAGTGACTAGTGGGGTACCACAGGGATCAGTCCTTGGGCCCCAGCTATTCACAATATATATTGATGATCTGGACAAGGGAACTAGATGTAATATCTCCAAATTTGCAGACGACACAAAGCTGGGTGGGCGTGTGTGCTGTGAGGAGGATGCCGAGAAACTTAGGATGATTTGGACAGGTTGGGTGATTGGGCAAAAGCATGGCAGATGCAATATAATGCGGATAAATGCGAGGTTATCCACTTTGGTGGCAAAAACAGGAAGGCAGATTATTATCTGAATGGCAATAGATTGGGAGAAGGGGAAGTGCAACGAGACCTGGGTGTCCTTGTGCACCAGTCGCTGAAGGTAAGCATGCAGGTACAGCAGGCAGTTAAGAAGGCAAATGGCATGTTGGCCTTCGTAGTGAGAGGGTTTGAGTACAGGAGCAAGGATGTCTTGCTGCAGTTGTACAGGGCCTTGGTGAGACCACATCTTGAGTATTATGTGCAGTTTTGGTCGCCTTATCTGAGGAAGGATGTTCTTGCCATGGAAGGAGTTCAGCGAAGATTCACCAGGCTGATACCTGGGATGGCAGGAATGATGTATGAGGAGAGATTGGGTCGATTGGGCTTGTACTCGCTGGAGTTTAGAAGAATGAGAGGGGATCTCATTGAAACGTATAAAATTCTGACAGGACTGAACAGACTAGATGCAGGAAGGATGTTCCCGATGGTCGGGGAGTCCAGAACCAGGGGTCACAGTCTAAGGATAAGGGGTAGGCCATTTAGGACAGAAATGAGGAGGAATTTCTTCACCCAGAGAGTGGTGAACCTGTGGAATTCTCTACCACAGAAGGCAGTAGAGGCGAAACATTAAATATATTCAAGAAGGAGTTGGATATATTTCTTAAGGCTAAAGGGATCAAGGGGTATGGGGAGAAAGCAGGGACAGGGTACTGAATTTGGATGATCAGCCATGATCGCATTGAATGGCGGAGCAGGCTCGAGGGGCCGAATGGCCTACTCCTGCTCCTATCTTCTATATTTCTATGTTTCTATGCGTTTGGTGGTGGGGTCACGTTGGAGGTGGTGGAAATGGTGGAGGATGATGCGTTGAATGTGGAGGCTGGTGGGGTGAAATGTGAGGACAAGGGGAACTCTATTGTGGTTCTGGGAGGGAGGGGCAGGGGTGAGGGTAGAAGTGCGGGAGATTGCATGGATGAGGTCGAGGGCCGTGTCAACCACAGTAGAGGGGAATCCTCGGTTGAGGCAAAAGGAAGACATGTTGGAAGCACTGGTATGGAAGGTGGCATCGTCTGAGCAGATGCGGCGGAGACGGAGAAACTGGGAGAATGGAATAGAGTCCTTACAGGAGGCGGGGTGGGAGGAAGCGTAGCCCAGGTAGCTGTGGGAGTCAGTGGGCTTGTAGTGAATGTTGGTCAATAACCTATCCCCAGAGATGGAGACAGAGAAGTCAAGGAATGGAAGGGAAGAGTCCGAGATGGACCATGTGAAGGTGAGGGAAGGGTGGAAATTGGAGGCAAAGTGAACGAAATTGTCTAGTTCAGGGCGAGAGCAGGAAACTGCACCGATACAGTCATCAATGTACCGGAAAAAGAGGTGGGGGAGGGGACCCAAGTAGGACTGGAACAAAGAGTGTTCCACATATCCCATGAAAAGGCAGGCATAGCTAGGACCCATGCGGGTACCTTTGATTTGGAGGAAATGAGTGGAATCAAAGGAAAAGTTGTTCAATGTGAGAACAAGTTCAGCCAGGTGGAGGAGGGTGGTGGTGGATGGGGACTGGTTGGGCCTCTGTTGTTGAAAGCAGTTCCCTTTTCAGGGTGACCAAAAGCCCTTCCACGAGGTGTTGGCAGAAGGTAACACGATCCTGGCTCCCTATTTTGCTCCCATGGCTATGCACCAAGAGCACTGAATATTTCTTAAAATTAGCTGCCCTCGCATTATGGCGCGGGTTCAACAGGAAGCACCACAGGTGCACAAAGCACCCAAAGTGATGCGGTCCCAGTCAGGCTGTGCCTGCACCACAGACTCAGCCCCCATGTTTTAATATGGTTGAATCGCAGTGTAATCGGATCTAAACACCTGAGCAATGAACTGGCAGTCCTCAGGCAATCTGAATGCAATCATATAGCCCATGATCTGAACAAAGCCCAATCAGACCATCGACAGATGCATGTTTCCTCACGACCCCCACCCCGCCCCCCACCAGTATCAGGGACACCCCTGGAAGGGTAGAACTGCTTTGTACTCTTAACGTTAGTCCTCTCTCATCCACCAATATATCTGCACAGGGCAATCACTATATGCTATTAGAGGCAATGTTTGGATGCGACAAGGTACTTACGGATAAGTGTGTGTACTGAAACTGTCTGAGTACCATTATGGGGTTAACGGTTCCAAGGCCTTAGAGAGGGAGCAGAGGAGAGTTACCGGAATGATACCAGGGATGAGGGACTTCAGTTACGTGGAGAGACTAGAGAATCTGGTTAAGGGGAGATTTAATAGAGGTGTTCAAAATTATGAAGGGTTTTGATAGAGTAATTAAGGAGAAACTGTTTCCACTGGTGGGAGGGTCGGTAACCAGAGGATCCTGATTTAATAGATAGTTGGCAAAAGAACCAGAAGAGAGACGAGGAGATTTTTTTTTTTACGCAGCAAGTTGTCATCATCTGGAATGAACTGCCTGAAAGGGTGATGGAGGCAGATTCAATAATAACCTTCAAAAGGAAATTGGATATATACTTGAAAAGGAAAAATTTGCAGGGCTGTGGGGAAAGAGCAGGGGAGCTCTTTCAAAGGGCCGGCACAGGCACGACAAACCGAATGGCCTCCTTCTGTGCTGTATGATTCTATGATTCATTGAAATGAAGAAATGGAAAATCATGGTCTACACACCCACAACATCTTACGATGCACTCCTGGTGAGCGCCGCTTCCTGCTAGGAGTACTGGATGGCGGAATTAGCTCTAACGAGTCACCTGTTAATGCCAAACATAGAGTGGAATAATTTCCACTAAGACCCCTCTAGAATACACAATGCAGTCCGTTGTACAAGGAGCTGTATGTGCTAAAATTGCATAACATCAGACTGAGCCACGAAGAACGTTAATGTGGCATTAACCTTGCATGACCCAATACCGACACTGTAAGTATATTGCTGCAACAGTATTTAACGCAGCTAATTTATCTCATTTAAAATTTAAAATCATTTGATAAAGTAAAGAAGGAGAAACAGTTTCCACTGGCAGAAGGGTTGGTAGACCAAGGACACAGATTTAAGTAAATGGCAAAAGAGCTGGAGGTGAGATGAAGATAATTTTTTTTACGCAGCGAGTTGTTATGATCTGGAATGCACTGGCTGAAAGGGAAGCTGATTCAATAGTGGGCCAGTAATTCTGGTCCCAACGTGCGAGTACGGACGGGGTACTCACGCGTGGGCCCGTTGGAAGTGCCGGATTTCAGCATGCACAGCGCATGCGCGGGAAACCGGCATTTCCTCCAAGGGGTTCAGAGGTCCAACATGTGCGCTCAGGACTCTGCGCGCATGCGTTGAACTTCCTTTTTTTTGACAGGTTTGCCCGTGTGTAAGGGCCTGAACTTTTTAGAAATGTAAAAAGGAGATGTAAGGACCTGATTCTTTAAGGTAAGTGGTCTATTATTTAAAATTATAACATTTTTTCCACAGCTTTATTGTTTTTAAGGACTTTACAGTAAGGTAAGTTTATTTTTAGACCCGATTTCTTAAAAAATTATTTTTTTCAAAAATTTGATTAATTGTTTAAAATAGTTTTTTAAAGTTATTTATAGCTCATTTAATTAGTGGGATGTTTTTTTAAATTTTATTTAAAGTTTAAGTAGTGTTTTGGGTGCCCGTAGTTTTCATGAGTTTGACAGTTCTTACTATCAAACTCATGAATGAAGTTTTCCCTCCCCTGATTGGCTGCCCAGTGCTCACCTGATCCCAGCCGGCACATCGCACTAACTACGCCGCTGGATCAGGCAAGCACAGCGCACCGACAGCTGAACCGGGCCAGTGACAGGAATTCCAAGCAGTCCCAGGCTTCAGCTGTCGGCGCGCTGGGCAAGTGCACATCGGGGGCTTGCACGCGCGGCAAGCCCCCGATCCTAATTTCTGGGCCAGTAACTTTCAAAAGGGAATTGGATAAATAATTGAAGGGGAGAAGATTGCAGGACTATGGGGCAAGAGTAGGGGGAATGGGACTAATTGGATACTCTTTCAAAGAGCCGGCACACACAAGAGGAGCCAAATGACCAACTTCTGTGCTGTATGATTCTATGATTCTATGAAGTGACACCCACTATTTGTAAAGGAGAGCACCCTCCGCACTTCTCCTGTGGAGAGGAGCCATCAGCTGCACAGAATGCACAGCTTTCATTGGGTGCCTTGATTCCCCTCCTGTGGCCATCAGAGCTCTTAATTTCAACTGAACGCTCGTCATGAAGAGAATGATTGATGTTCAGGGGGTTTGGATCTATGATCTATTTTAATAAGAGAAGTTTTCAAAAATCATTGTGTAGAATAAGGGGGAAAAATTTGGTTACTTTGCACCTCCCGTTGTGCCTCCCGTTAGCGGTCTTGCACCTGTTATTAGGGCGCTAACAGGCGCAAGGCCGCCAACGCCTCCCACGAAATTCAGCGGGAGGTTAGCGCCCCAGAGGGGGCGCGACTCAATTTTTCCCCCTAAGACTTCAAGGGAGTCATGGGGGTGGGGGGGAGGGGAGATGCCATTCTCCCAGTATCCTGGACAATATTCCAACTGAAAACCTATATGAAGGAATTTTTAAAAATTCATTCACAAGTTGTGGGCGTCAATGGCAAGCATTTATTGCCCATCCCTAATTGTCCTTGAGAGGCTGATGGTGAGCTGCCTTCTTGACATGAGTGGCTTGTTTCAGGGGGCAGTTAAGAGTCAACCGCATTGTTGTGGATCTGCAGTCAAATATAGGCCAGACCAGGTAAGGACAGCAGATTTCCTTCCCTAAAGGACATTAGTGAACCAAATGGGTTTATTACAACAATTCAGCAGTTGCTTGGTCATTATTACTGTTGTGTATGTACCTTTAAGAGAAGAACTGATTCTATACTGCAGTACCGGCAGTAACCACCCCTGTATATAAAGCCATAGCAGGCTTCTGTACGTCAGTTTTAAGTTACCCTCTGTTCAGTAAATACCTGTTTTATTGTTCTCCTGCAGTCCGTGTATTATTAAGGCTCGGACACTACAGTGGCGACAAGCAGGTTCAAACTCACCTGCAGTACTGCATCACCTCACGGGGATCTTTCCCTGAGAAGAAGCTTTTGGATATCGAAGTCAGAACAACAGGCGTCGACCGCGGGCAACCGCCCAAGGATCCATCGGAGTTCGGAGAGTTGCAGGAGAGGCTGTGGAGAGCTGGGCTTGGCTCCCCAGTCAAGGTGTTCCAGCAAATCGTGCTGGTAGCAGGTAGTGTGCTGACCCTTCCGGACTGCGGCGGGCTCAAGCTCGATCGAGCGGCTCTGCAAAGGGGCCATGCAGCATCGTCGGGAGGAAAAGAGAGAGAGAGAGGGTGGAGCGCGTAGGGCGCAGTCGCTGCTCAAGAACCGGGCAGCGTAGCGAAAATAAAACAAGGGGAAGGAAAAGTGAGATGCGCCGAAGCCGCGGGTCGCCGCCATTACCCTGCAGAACGCTAGGGGCAGCGTGGCAGCAAGGGGAAGAAGGAAAAGCGCGGGAGGCGCCATTTTATTCCATTGAGGAAGAAGGAAAAGCGCGGGAGGCGACATTTTAATCCATTGGTGAAGAAGAAAAAGCACGGGAGGTGCCATTTTAAATCACCCAAGATGCCGAAAAGTGGCATTATCACTGCTTTCGACAACGAGGTAGAAGACTGGACCACGTATGTGGAAAGAATTGAAGTGTACTGCAAGGCAAATCAGGTGGCCGATGGAAAGAAGGCGTCGGTATTATTAAATTTGATGGGCGTGAGAACGTACGGACTATTACGGAATTTAATTACCCCAGCTAAACCAATGGAGAAAAGTTTTGAAGAGATTGTTAATACCTTACAGGAACACCTAAACCCTACACCGCTGCTGATAGCAGAAAGATTCAAGTTCCATAAAAGAAACCAGCACAAAGATGAGAGCAATGCTGACTATCTTACGGAACTACGCAAGTTATCGAAGCACTGCCAGTTCGGAGCAGGACTGGCAGACACCTTACGGGATAAGTTTGTCTGCGGGCTCCAGAGTGAAGGAACCCAGAAACGACTACTTTCAGAAAAGGACCTGACGCTAGAACAGGCTTTCAGCGTGGCAGTATCCTACGAAGCAGCAGCACGGGGAGCTGTGGAAATACAACAGAAACCATAAGAATACAGCGCTAACTAAATGGCGTATGGAGCAGAAAAGTGCTATCGCTGCGGCAGAAGGACTGCTGGTTTAAGGACAAAGTATGCAGGCAATGTGGGAAAATGGGACACATAGCAAGAGTCTGCAGGTCGGGAAAGAAAACCAACACTAGAAGAACTACTAAGGAAAAGTACAAGAAAGTAAAGAAATTGACAGACAGTAGTTTGGAAGATCAGGAGAGTGATAAGGACTCCGGGAGCAGGAGACTAAGTTGTCTAAAGTTACACAACGTGATCGCAAAGGAGGATCACCGAACCATTTGGGTCACCCTCATGATAGCAGGGTCCCCAGTAAAGATGGGATTGGACACAGGATCAGCCCTAACTGTCATGAATCGATGAGACTATGAGCAGCTATTCTCACACATACCCTTGAAGGACACGTCCATTGTATTGAAGACATACATGGGGCAAAAGGTCTACCCCAGAGGAAAAATAAGGGTGCCAGTTGAATACAACGGCAAGGAAACACAGAAACTGTATCTATATATACTACCAGATGGAGGACCACCATTATTGGGACACGAATGGATCCGAAAAATACAATTGGATTGGCATTCCATTCAGGCGCTAACTGTGACTGATAAAAAGGATGATGACGTCACACCTGGACGACTGTCAAAGATTCTAACTGACGCAAAAGAGGTGTTCCAACAAGGACTTGGGACTCTAAAAGGAGTAACGGCAATGATAAAAATCGAAGATAACGCAAACCCAAAATGTTTTAAGGCCAAACCTGTACCTTACGCGATCCGCCCAGCCGTTGAAGCAGAGCTGGCGAGTCTGGAGCATTCGGGTGTGCTGTCCAAGGTGGACTGGAGCGAGTGGGCCACACCCATCATTCCTGTAATGAAGAAATCATTGAGCAGCACGCCTGGGGAGCCGAAGAAGGTTCGCATCTGTGGGGACGTCAAGGTAACTGTGAACCCAGTCCTGCACACAGTACAATATCCACTTCCACGGATAGAAGATATTTTTGCCTCACTATCTGGAGGGAAACGCTTTACAAAGATTGATCTGGCCCAAGCGTATCTACAAATGGAGGTGGAAGAAGCATCTAGGAAATATCTCACGATAAACACTCACAAAGGCCTTTACCACTACAATCGACTGGTATTCGGGGTAGCATCAGCCCCGGCTATTTGGCAGAGGGTGATGGAACAAGTCCTGCAAGGGATCCCGGGGACCCAGTGTTATTTGGACGGCATCCTGGTTACGGGCGAAAATGACAGTGAACACCTTGCCAACCTGGAGCAGGTGCTTACGAGATTACAGGAATATGGGCTATGAGCCAACCACCCCAAATGCGAGTTCTTCAGGAGACAAATCTCGTATTGTGGCCACATGATTGATGAGGAAGGGTTGCATAAGTCGCCGGACAAGATTGAGGCTGTAGTCAAGGCTCCAGCACCGGAAAATGTGTCACAACTGAGGTCGTTCCTCAGGTTGGTGAACTACTACCATAAGTCCTTGCTGAATTTATCTACAATTCTGCACCCACTGAATGCCCTGCTGCAAACTGGAGTAACATGGAAATGGAGTGATGAGTGTAAGCGTGCCTTTCAGAAATGTAAATGCCTAATCACTTCAAAATAAGTATTGGCCCGCTACAATCCAACGCTACCGATTTGGTTAGCATGTGATGCGTCTCCCTATGGCACCGGAGCGGTGCTGTCACACAAATTCCTTGACGGTTCAGAGAGGCCAATAGCCTTTGCGTCGCGCTCGTTAACCTCAGCCGAGCGTAACTACGCCCAGATTGACAGGGAGGCCCTCAGCCTGGTGTGGGGGTGAAGAAGTTCAATCACTATCTGCACGGGCAGAAATTCAACCTACTGACTGATCATCAGCCCCTGGTCTCCATTTTTAACCCAAAGAAGGGCGTTCCGGTGATGACGGCGCAACGGCTGCAAAGATGGTCACTTTTTCTAGGGGCACATCAGTACGACATAGAGTACAAGGGTACAAAACAGCATGGAAACGCTGATGGGCTGTCGCGACTACCATTGCCTACGGTAGAGGAAGCACCTGCAGTGGACCCTGTTGAGATATTCCATGCGACCATAGTCAAATGTCTACCTGTTACAAACTCAAGTATAGAGAAGGAAACCCGAAATGACCCGACACTCTCTCAGGTCTATGATTTGACGGTGAAGGGATGGCCAGCACATGGCGACTCACTGTTGCCAGCATTCTCGACAAGGAGAGAACAGCTGTCAGTGTGCCGGGGGACCTTGATGTGTGGATCCCGAGTGGTAATTCCACCCAAGTTGAGAGATAGAGTGCTCAATGAGCTTCATGAGGGTCATCTGGGAGGGGTAAAAATGAAGAGCCTAGCCAGGGCGTTTGTGTGGTGGCCGGGAATCCATAAAGAAATCGAGGATATGACCAAGAGATGCACAGGATGCCAGAAGGTCCAAAACGCTCCACCACAGGCCCCGCTACATCCATGGGAGTGGCCCTCATCTTCATGGCAATGGGTACACATTGATTTTGCTGGACCATTTATGGACTCAATGTTCCTAATCGCTGTGGACACCCATTCGAAATGGCCAGAGGTCATCAAAATGTCCTCCACCACCACGGAGAAAACTATTGCAGCCCTACGGACCATGTTCGCCAGGAATGGCTTGCCAGAACAGATTTGCTCCGACAATGGGCCACAGTTTATGTCAGAGGATTTCCGGAGGTTTCTGAGGAATAATGGGGTGAAGCATTACACATCTGCCCCATATCATCCAGCCACAAATGGATTGGCTGAGAGGTTTGTTCAGACCTTTAAAAAGGCAATAAAGGCGATGTATAACGACGACATACCACTACAACACAAGGTGGATAATTTCTTGTTTGCTTACCGGAATGCGACACATGCAGTCACCAACCAAGCTCCAGCCATAATGTTCTTCAACCGAAGGCTAAGATGTCACCTGGATTTGCTCAAATCAAACATAAGATGAGATGTTGAGGATAAGCAATTCCAGCACATAAATGAGAAGCCAACCAGGAGCTTCAAGATAGGGCAACCAGTCTTGGCCCGTGACTACCGAACAGAAAAATGGCAGCCAGGAACAATATGCACACAGCAGGGACCACTAATGTACACAGTGGATGTTGGAGAGAGCATCGTGAGACGCCATGATGATCAGATTCTTGAGTCACAGGAACAAGCCAAACCCATACCACGAGCAGGTGCACCTGGTAATCAATCCGAAGTACAGATTGCGTTTACCTCAGAAGCAGTGGTATTGGAAGCTGACGAACCAACCAATGACAATGAACCAGAATCAACTCCGCCGCAAGAACAGGATACTCGAGAAAGGCACTATCCAGTCAGGATCAGGAAGCCTCCTCAAAGACTGAACTTATAAATGATTATTTCAGTTGATGTATATAGTACAGAGAAAATTGTAATTGTAATTAGTTATTATTTAGTTGTTAAATGAATGTTATGTACTGTTTATCTAAAAGGGGAGGAATTGTTGTATATGTACCTTTAAGAGAAGAACTAATTCTATACTGCAGTCCCGGCAGTAACCACCCCTGTATATAAAGCCATAGCAGGCTTCTGTACATCAGTCTTAAGTTACCCTCTGTTCAGTAAATACCTGTTTTATTGTTCTCCTGCAGTCCGTGTATTATTAAGGCGCGGACACTACAATTACTGACACCAGCTTTTTCTTTAATTAACTGAATTTAAATTCCTCAGGTGCTGTGGTGAGATCTGAATCTCCAAATCATTAGGCCAGGTTTTACCACTAGGATTTACTAGTCCAGTAACATAACCACTATGCTACCTTTCCCAATAAAATTGCTCGACTGACTTTTGGTTTTCATTGCTGTTTGTAGAAAGTGGCTGTGGCAGAGTGGATGCCGTGTTTGCTCACATAACAAAAGCAATCCATTGCGTGAAAGCGTTTTGAGAACTTTCGACATGAGAACAAACACAGGAGCATTTATCTTAATGTACCCTTGACAGAGTAATCGCTGAGAGGTTGTTTCCCCTAACTGGAGTCTAGAACACGGGGTCACAGTTTCAGGGTAAGGGGTCAGCCGTTTAGGACAGAGGAGAAATTTCTTCACACAGCGGGTGGTGAATCTTTGAAATTCTCTACCCCAGAGGGCTGTGGAGGCTCAGTCGCTGAGATTGATAGATTTTTGGACTCTAAGGGAATCGAAGGATATGGGGATAGGGCAGGAAAGTGGAGTTGAGGTCGAAGATCAGCCACGATCTTATTGGCCCAGTAATTCCTTTCCAAACGCATGAGTACGGTCGGGGTACTCACGCATCTGGCTGGAGGAAATGCCGGTTTTCAGCATGCACAGCGCATGTGGGGAAAACCGGCATTTCCTGTCCTCTGAACGAAGGGGTTCAGAGGCAGAACGCGCGTGACTGCACAGGCAGCGCTTGCGCAGTAAAATTCCTTTTTTTTTTCAGAGTTGCGCGCATGTAAGGGCCTCCGGTCTTTACGCGTGGAAAAACAAGACGTAAGTATTTAGTTTTTCAGGTAAGTGGGCTTTTAGTACAATGTAGAAATTTTTTTTCCACAGGTTTGTTATTTTTAAAGAATTTACAGGATGGTAAGTTTAGTTTTAGACCCTATTTTTTAAAAATTTATTTTTTTCAAAAAATTGATTAATTGTTTAAAACATTTTAAAAAACTTATTTATAGTTATTATAATCAGTGGGATGTTTTTTAAAATGTTATTTAAAGATAAACTAGTGTTTTGGGCCCCCGTAGTTTTCATGAGTTTGACAGTCTATCAAACTCATGAATGAGTTTCCCCTCCCCTGATTGGCTGCAGAGTGCTCACCTGATCCCAGCCGGCACATCGCACTAAGTACGCCGCTGGATCAGGTAAGCACTGTGCGCCGACATCTGAACCGGGCCAGTGACAGGAAATCCACTGTGGGCCAGGTTTCAGATGTCGGCGCGCCGGGTAAGTGCACATCGGGGGCTTGCACGCGCGGCAAGCCCCCGACACCAAGTTCTGGGCCATTGAATGGCGGAACAAGCTTGAGGGGCCGTATGGCCTACTCCAGCTCCTACTTCTTATGTTCTTATTTTCTTAGCCTACCTTCAGATCAGTTGGAGTGGCAGGCATATTGATGAGCCATGTGCCAGTGGTCCATGTGCTGACTAGTAATGCACAACTCTTTGTTATTTGTTCTTGGAACGCGGTGATGCTGGCAAAAGGCAGCATAGATTGTCCATCCCGAGTTACCCTCAGGGTATTAAGATTCAACCACATATTATAGGACTGGAGTCTCATGTAGACCAGACCAGGTAGTGGTGGCACATTCACTTCCCTTAAGGAAGGAAAGTGATGAATCAGGTGGGTTTGCAATGACAATCTGGCAGCATTCATGGTTGTTCTTCCTGGTGCCAATGACCACATTGATTGAAATCAATTTCGCACTATACAATGGTGAGATTTGAACACATATCCTAGTTGCTAGTCTTGGATCATAACCGTACAGTCCACTACTGTAACTTTCAGCATTCTGATTGGCTCACTAGTGGCCAAACCTCTAACCCTAGCAGTGTAGCAAGGGCTGTACTCGACAAGAAAGTGATTTCAAATACACACACATAACATACGATCAATCGAAATTGATGGGCAGGATAAGACCATAGAATCATGGAAATTTAAGGCACGGAAGGAGGCCATTCAAAACATCGGGCTCGATTTTCTTGAAGCTGTCGGGAAGAAGGCGGGACTACAACTTTCGGGTTTTAGACCCGCCTACTTCGACGTCCAGCCAATCCGCGCAATTTTCCCTTGATTGACCTTGTTGAGCCCGCCCAGCGGGCTCAGCAGGCCAATTAAGGGCCACCCGGCAACAGGTGACGTCACAGACTGCAATTTCATCTGTCAAGAGTTCTTGACAGATGAAATATCAGTGTTTCACAGCTGTTTGAAGCTGCCAAACACTGACAGTCTGAGTTCTAACATGAGTCCTCCTGCACAGACTCAGTTAGAACTCTCAGCAGCACTCAAAGCTGAAGGCTGTCACTTTTCACAGATCGCAGCTGTTCAGCTTTAAGTGCCGGCTGAGTGGTGGGCTCCTGACGGCTACAGGAAGAAAGGCTGTTAAAGTAAGTACAGGTAAGTAAAAGTTCTTTACACGCTTTAGACACACCAAACACATTTAGCTTTGCACTCATGCACCCATCACTCACCTGAGCAGCGACATCGCGACCCCTCCAACTCCTTCAACCCGACGGCCCGCCTGCTCTAACCTGGCATGGTTTGGAGCCGTCGAGAAACCCACACGACACCCCTCAAAACAGGGATTAGGCTAAAAACTGCCTGTTAACTAGCTGTTAACAGGCAGTTAATTGGCACTAATCCCTTCCCGCCTGGTTTCGGCGGGTCCCAGTGTGGGACGGGTACCCGCCGCCCCTGAAACTTGCGTGGGGTGGGGTTTTGGGCGGGATGGTGTCGGGACCCCCAAATTCGGGATTTCCCCCCCCCCCCCCACACGCTTGAAACCCCGCCTGACGGCTCCAGGAAAATCGACCCTGATTCTGTGCCGGCCGAAAAAGAGTTATTCAGCCTAATCCCACTTTCCAGCTCTTGGTCCGTAGTTTTATAGGTTACAGCACTTCAAGTGTATATCCAAGTACTTTTTAAATATGATGAGGGATTCTGCCTCTACCACCCTTTCAGGCAGTGAGTTCCAGACCCCCACCACCCTCTGGGTGAAAAAAGTTCTCCTCAACTCCTCTCTAATCCTTCTAACGATTACTTTAAATCTATGCCCCCTGGCTATTGACCTCTCTATTAATGGAAATAGATCCTTCCTATCCACTCTATCTAGGCCCCTCATAATTTTATACAGCTCAATTAAGTCTCCCCTCAGCTCCCTCTGCTCCAAAGAAAACAACCCCAGCCTATCCAATATTTCCTCAGAGCTAAAATTCTCCAGTCTTGGCAACATCTTCATAAACCTCCTCTGTACCCTCTCCAGTGCAATCACATCCTTCCTGTAATGTGGTGACTAGAACTGTATGTAGTACTCTAGCTGTGGCCTAACTAGTGTTTTATACAGGTCAAGCATAACCTCTCTGCTCTTATACTCTGTGCCTCAGCTAATAAAGGAAAGTATCCCATATGCCTTCTTAACCATCTTTTCTACCTGTCCTGCTACCATCAGGGATCTGTGGACATGCACTCCAAGGTCCTTCTGTTCCTCTACACTTCTCAGTATCCTACCATTTATTGTGTATTCCCTTGCCTTGTTAGCCCTCCCCAAATGCATTACCTCACACTTCTCCGGATTGAATTCCATTTGCCACTTTTCTGCCCACCTGACCAGTCCATTGATATCTTCCTGATGTCTACAGCTTTCTTCCTCATTATCAACCACACGGCCAATTTTTGTATCATCTGCAAACTTCTTAATCATGCCCCTACATTGAAGTCTAAATCATTGATATATACCACAAAAAGCAAGGGACCTGGTACTGAGCCCTGCGGAACCCCACTGAAAACAGCCTTCCAGTCACAAAAACACCCGTCGACCATTATCCTTTGCTTCCTGTCAATTTTGGATCCAACTTGCCATTTTCCCTTGGATCCCTTTGGCTTTTACTTTTCTGACCAGTCTGCCATGTGGGACCTTGGCAAAAGCCTTGCTAAAATCCATGTATACATCAAACGCGCTACCCTCATTGACCCTCCTTGATACCTCCTCAAAAAATGTAATCAAGTTAGTCAGAGACGACCTTCCCTTAACAAATCCATGCTGACAGTCATTGATTAATCTGTGTCTTTCTAAATGACGATTAATACTGGCCCTCAGAATTTTTTCTAAAAATGTGCCCACTGCCGAGGTTAGGCTGACTGGCCTGTAATTACTCGGTCTATCCCTTTCTCCCTTTTTAAACAACAGTACAATGTTAGCAGTCCTCTGGCACCACACCTGTAGCCAGAGAGGATTGGAAAATGATGGTCAGAGCCTCTGCTATTTCCTCCCTTGCTTCTTGTAACAGCCTGGCCGGGCGATTTAGCTACTTTCAAAGATGCTAAACCCTGAATATTTCCTCTCTCACTATGTTTACCAGTCGGTCCATCAAGCCGGCCCCACTCCATTGATGATCGGAGCATTATGAGTAGATCAATCTTTGCAGAGCCCCACCTTCCCAGATCGATTGGAAAGTGAAAATACTCCTCATCACCCAATTGGATGTTTCTTGACTGTCAGTCAAACAGCCTCTTTTCCCATCTCCAATATTTTTATAACTAATAAACAGAAATATTGAAAGAAAATGGAAAAAAAAACACACCTTTTTTTAACGCCCCTATGATTTTTCTCCAGGTTTGTTCGCATCAGTGTCCCGCAGATTTTAATCTTCAATACCAGGGGATTCCAGGCAACCCTACACGGCACTATTTCGAAGAAGAACAGGGGAGTTCTCCCCGGTGTCCTGGCCAATATTAATCCCTCAACCAACATCACTAAAAGAGATTATCTGGTCATTATCACATTGCTGTTTGTTGGACCTCGCTGTGAACAAATTGGCTGCTGCATTTCCTTACATTTCAAGAGGGACTACACTTCAAAAGCAGCACTTCAATGGCTGGAAAGCGCTTTGGGACGTCCTGAAGTTGTGAAAGGTGCTATATAAATGCAAGTCTTTCTTTCTTTAGGTGAATCCAACGTAAAGTTGCCTCTGTGGATAAGGCTTACAGCATTTACACTTCTGATAGCACCTATACTTTGAAACTGGTGAGGTGCCACCAACGCTGCCTCCGCAAGATCCTGAAAATCCATTGGCAGGATAGGCGCACCAACGTCAGTGTTCTTGCTCAGGCCAACATCCCCAGCATCGAAGCTTTGACCACGCTCGATCAGCTCCGATGGACGGGCCACATCGTCTGCATGCCCGGTACGAGACTCCCAAAACAAGCGCTCTACTCGGAGCTCCGACACGGCAAGAGAGCCCCAGGTGGGCAGAGGAAACGCTTCAAGGACACCCTCAAAGCCACCTTGAAAAAGTGCAACATCCCCAGCGACACCTGGGAATCCCTGGCCCAAGACCGCACAAAGTGGAGGAGAAGCATCCGGGAAGGCGCCGAACACCTCGAGTCTCTTCGCCGGGAGCAAGCGAAAGCCAAGCGCAGGCAGCGCAAGGAGCGCACGTCAACCCAAGCACCCCACCCACCCACCCCTTCAACCACCGTCTGCCCCACCTGTGACAGAGACTGTAGGTCCCGCATTGGACTCATCAGTCACCTGAGAACACATTTTTAGTGTGAAAGCAAGTCATCCTCGGTTCCGAGGGACTGCCTCAGAAGAAGAAGCACCTGTACTTTGAAATCCAGCCATGCAGAGTCGCTAACACTGCTATCGCTTCTTGCCTTGCATGTATGCTGAGTTACATCAAAAGTATGAGCTGGAACTGATTCAGGCCTAGTTTACACTACTCCTACAGTGTTCTCACCCTGGTACAAAATTCATGGTGGGGAGAGAGGGGGGGGAAAGGAGGAGGATGGCGTTTGCAAGAATGTGATCCAGGTGTGATGTGTTTACACGACAAGAGTTCGCCAGAGTGGAAACCGCACTAATTTCCATGGAGCATTAATCAAGCAATGTGGGCTGAGCGCCAACAAGGGATGAAATGTTCTCAGTGTGCTTTTAATGCACGGATCTAAACATTATGGCAAGCTGAGCGGGACTTGGCTAGTTCTCACCTTCCCCAAAAAAAAGTCTATGTAGACATCAGTAAGAGAAAAAAAAATGACTAATGCTGGAATTGTAAAAAAAAAACGGAAAATTCCGGTAAAAACACGGCAGGCTCGGAAAAGAAGAAAGTCAGGTTAACGTTTCGGATGTTGGGGTCTTCGACAGAACTGATGGAAATTCAGACGAAATGTCCGGCTGGGCCCATTCTTTCCTCTTTTCAGTTGCTGTCGGGCCTGCTGTGCCTTTCCAGAACTTTCCGTTTCTGAGTGGATCCGGTTTCACTGAGTTTATCGTTCTGAAATTGGCAATATCAAAAAATGAATACTACTGAAGAGAAATGGGGGAGGGGGCAGGGGTGGAGGGAGGGAGGGAGGGAAGGAGGGAGGGAGGAGGGTAGCGGTCCTGTCTCCAGGACTGGAAAACTGGTTAAAATTACACTTTAATTCTCCGCTCCACTCCCACTCTGATCACGCCGTCCTCAGCCTCTTACACTGTTCCAATGAAGCTCAATGTAAGCTGGAGGAACAGCACCTCATCTTTCGATTAGGCCCTTTACAGCCTTCTGGGCTCAACATCGAGTTCAACAATTTCAGACCATAACCTCGGCCCCCATATCTTTTTTTTGCTTTTTTTTAAATTTTCTCTATCTCACATGGCAGCTGTTGATCATTCTGCCAGTGCCAATTAAACCTCATCTAGAGTCATCTTTTGTTTCTTAACTTGTCCCATTACCATCTCCTTTTGCCTCGCACCATCATCCCTTTTGTCTTTTAATCTCTCCTGCCTTCCACCCTATCACAGACCTTCCCTTTTGTTCTTTCCTCCCCCACCCCTTTCCCTGCCCCTGCACTTGCTTAAAAACCTGTTACATCTCCAACTTTTTCCAGTTCTGACGAGGGGTCATCGACCTGAAACGTTAGCTCTGTTTCTCTCTCCACAGATGCTGCCTGACCGGCTGAGTATTTCCAGCATTCTCTCTTTTTATTTCAGGTTTCCAGCATCCGCTGTATTTTGCTTTTGTAAAATACTAAGAGACCAGTCTAGGTAAAACAAAATAAATCCTGGAGGTTTGGCCGGCAAAGCTCCCTGCTGCAACACTTCAAAAAAAAAAGCTTTTGATTCAAGAGCGAGAGGGGTAACGCACGCGTTTTTAAAAATTGTGCATTTCAATTAAGGCGTATAAAAGCCCCAAGAAAAGAAACACTGCAGTTTTAAATACCGTTCCCCTAATCTACAACAGCCAGGTACACAGTTGGGTAACATCTGGACCATGCTAGTTTCAAAACAAATACTTTTTTTTTATGCAGTAGTATATTTAACAACTTATTATTAATCTGTGTGTTTTCCTACAGTCTTGAAGGGTAATAGATTGACCGGCAAATCTGTAACAGCCTGCCTGCCTGACATAGCTAACCTCCGGGCAGGCAGTGAGTTTTCACACCCAATGGTATTTCACTACATTACTGTGGGCAATTAACATCCCAAACCTTTGCTGTAATTAACACCAAAAGAACATTACAGCAAGGCGCTGGTGTTAAGAAGTGAGGCCTTTGTGGAAGGTAATTTTTTTTTATCTTCTCCTTTCCCCAGCCCACTCTCCCCCCCAATCGCCCCTGCCCACACACTCCCCTCCAACACCAGCCAGGGCTCCCTCAACTGCGAACCATGCCTCCCATGCTGCCTTTGAAGGTGGATTTATACGTTCTCAGATACAAATCAAGCAAGCCACAGAGCAGCGGGAGACTGTAAACAAACACAGCAAGTACCTGACGGATAAAAGAACCGAGTGGAGCCCATGCTGCTAGCAATAAGGGATTGGTGGGGTGGTGGGGGGGCACGGTGGAACAGATGCACTTTGGAACAATATAATGCGGCTGCACAGTGTGCTTATTGTAAACACTGCACCAGGTGGGAGAGCAGGTAGGGTAACCCCGGGCCCAATTCGACATGTGCTGCAGCATCAGCACAGAACTTCGCGCCAAACTTTGAAATCAAATTGTTATATTTCTTCGCACCAAGTTGCATTCAACTGCAGAACTAGTATTTAAATGGAGGGCTTAAGTATTATCATTTCCCATGCACCATCACTGACCCCCTCCCCACCCACCCCACCACCCCCAAAAGCAGCTATTTTCAATTGCAGCCTTAATGAGGTAGGGCCACACACAGCACTGTTCAGTAATAGGTCCATAATACTTTAGGCTTGACAATGCTTAAAAAGTAATAATGGTGAAATACTATTGCCAGATATTTCCTGGGGCCTCCTCCCGATCGATCGCTGTAAATTCAGCAGAAGATCATCAGAATAGACATGTAATGTGATTTAAATGAACCCACTGTAAAATATTTTTTACAATCATAGAATGGTTACAGCACAGAAGAAGACCATTCGGCCCGTCGAGCCCGCGCCAGCTCTCTGCAAGAGCACTTCAGCTAGTCTCACTCCCCCGCCCTTTCTCCATAGTCCTGCAATTTTTCTTCCTTCAGGTACTTATCCAATTCCCTTTTGAAAGCAGTGATTGAATCTGCCTCCACCACCCTTTCAGGCAGTGCATTCCAGATCCTAACCACTCGCTGAGTAAAAAAGTTTCCCCTCATGTCGCCTTTGGTTCTTCTGCCAATCACCTTAAATCTGTGTCCTCTGGTTCTTGACCCTTCTGCCAATGGGAACAGTTTCTCTCTATCTACTCTGTCTAGACCCCTCATGATTTTGAACAATGATCAGGAACGAGGGTATCTGGCACACTAATCACCATTATTATTATTGTTATTATTAGCCATATGTCACCTGATCTGTCTGGACCAAATCAAGCTCTATCGGGCCTCACTCTACACTGCCAAAACCGCCCATTGCTCCAGGATCACCCTGGGAAGCAACTAACCCCTAGCTTCTTTTCTCCATTACCAACCATCTTCCTAAATGGCTCTCACCTACCCCTCTGCCTTCACCTCCAACAACAAGTGCGAGGAGTTCATGGACTTCTTTTCGCTAAGATTTAGACCACTCATTCAGCTGCCTCTGCTACTTACCTCACGGGCTCCCCTCGGCCCTAGTCCTGAATCAATTTCTTTCTTTTATTTTTCTCATCTTCTATCAAGCCCTCTTCGAGCTCATCTTGTCCATGAGACCCGCCTCGTGCCCCCTTGACCCTATTCCAACAAAACTACTATCCAAATCCCCATCATGGCCCCTTGCTAGCTGACATTGTAAATGATCCCCTCTCCTCAGGTACTGTAACCCACCCCCCTCCTTTCAAAACCATTATCATCTACCCCCTCTTTAAAAAATAACTTTCAACCCCTCTGTCCTTACAAACTACTGCCCTGTTCCCAAGCTCCCTCTCCTCTCCTAAGCCCTTGAATGTGCTGCCACCTCCCAAATCTACGCCCATCTTTTCCGCAACTCCGTTTGGATCTTTCTGATCAGGTTTACTCCCCTGCCACGGGCCTGTAAAGGCCCTAACCAAAGTCGCAAATGACATCATTTTGGATTGTGACCATGGTGCACTATCCCTCCTCACCCTCCTTGACCTCTCTGCAGTTTTTGACGCAGTCGGCCAATGTCTCGCCTCCGTTGGCTGACTGAGTAGATCTGGCTTCACTTGGTTTCACTCTTACCTATCCGATGGTAGACGGAGCATCCCCAGCAATGCCTTCTCTTCCCGTCCACTCACTGTTACTCAGCAATGCAGAGCAATAGGGGGACTTAATATCACCTGAAAACGTGTCCCAATCTCATTGTGATAAGATCATTTTCTCTGATTATTATCCCCATATTTTGTATACAGCTGGAATTGTATCTCCAAGGGGAAAAGATAAGAACATAGGAACAGGAATAGGCCATTTAGCCCCTCGAGCCTTTTCCGCTATTCAGTAAGATCATGGCTGATCTGTGATCTAACTCCCTATACCCGCCTTTGGCCCATATCCCTTAGTACCTTTGGTTAACAAAAAGCTATCAATCTCTGATTTAAAATTAATAATTGATCTTGCATCAATTGTCGTTTGCGGAAGAGAGTTCCAAACTTCTACTACCCTTTGTGTGTTAAAGTGTTTCCTAATTTCATTCCTGAAAGGCCTGGCTCTAATTTTTAGACTATGCCCCCAAGTCCTAGACTCCCCAACCAGCGGAAATAGTTTCTCTCTATCTACCCTATCAGTTCCACTTAATACCTTGAAAACTTTGATCAAATCAGCCCTTAAACTTCTAAATTCTAAATTCCAGGGAATACAACCCTAGTTTGTTTAACCCTTGGATTCCAGGTATCATTCTGGCAAACCAATGCTGCACTCCCTCTAAGGCCAATATATCCTTCATAAGGTATGGAGCCAAGACTTCTCAAAGTCTTCTTCTTCTTCTTAGGCAGTCCCTCGGAACTGAGGATGACTTGCTTCCACATTAAAAATGAGTTCGCAGGTGACTGATGAGTCCAATGCGGGACCTACAGTCTCTGTCACAGGTGGGGCAGACGGTGGTTGAAGGGGCAGGTGGGTGGGGTGCTTGGGTTGACGTGCGCTCCTTGCGCTGCCTGCGCTTGGCTTCCGCTTGCTCCCGGCGAAGAGACTTGAGATGTTCGGCGCCTTCCCGGATGTTTGGTCTCCAATCGTCTTGGATCCCCTTGCCATTGGACCAAGACCTTGCTCTGTCAAGCCCGTGTGGTAGCTGGTGTGCAACGGCCACCCCACATTAAAAGAATTCACGCACAGACATCTTCCACCCTTCTCAAAGTACTCCAGGTGTGGTCTAGCTAGGGCTTTGTAAGATTGCAGCTGTTTCCTTCCATTGCATGGGGATGAGGTTTACATATTAATAATGGCCCAAAATTTGTGGTTGGAGGCTTCCCGCAGGCGGATGCGTCCGACTGGCAAAGAATCTATGAATTTACCAATGTAAGGTGTTTGGTTTCCTCGTCCTTACAAGGGTTCTTTAACTCTGGGTTTTACAGGAACAAAATGGTAGACGACACAAATGTTTAGGTAAAACCAACAAAACACAGGCAAAAACCTGCTGAGATTTGACTGAAACTTACAATCACCCATCCGGCCAGTCGTTACCGTTGTGGATTGTAGATAGCAGGGAAACTCCTCTCTAATTACCGCAATCGGACTTGTCACCTTTCTTGAAGATGGTCAAAATTATGGCGTCTCTGAGATCCCCTGGCATGCTCTCCTCCTTCCAGATAAGAGAAATGAGTTCATGAATTTGCACCAGTAGTGCTTCTCCGCCATGCTTTAGTGCCTCGGCGGGGATTCCATCTGCTCCTGAGGCCTTGTTGTTCTTCAGTTGTCGGATGACCTTTTCCACCTCATGCCGGGCTGGGGTTGTGCTGAGATGGTGGCGGGTAGCATGCTGTGGGATGGAGTTGAGGACACTCATGTCAAAGACAGAGTCGTGGTTAAGGAGACCTTTGAAGTGCTCCTTCCAGCGGGCACTGACTGCTTCCCTGTCCTTGATGAGCCATCTTCAAGAAAGGTGACAAGTCCGATTGCGGTAATTACAGAGGAGTTTCCCTGCTATCTATCACAGGGAGTCATCACAAGAATCCTCCTCAATCGCCTTCTCCCAGTGGCCGAAGAGCTCCTCCCAGAGTCGCAATGTGGATTCCGCCCACTAAGGGGCACAATGGACATGATCTTCACCGCATGTCAATTACAAGAGAAATGCAGGGAACAGCACCAACCACTGTACATGGCCTTCTTTGATCTCACAAAGGCCTTCGACACTGTCAAACGTGAGGGATTATGGAGTGTCCTCCTCAAATTCAGCTGCCCTCAAAAGTTTGTCACTATCCTCCGCCTGCTTCACGACGACATGCAAGCCGTGATCCTGACCAACGGTTCCACCACAGACCCAATTCACGTACGAACCTGGGTCAAGCAAGGCTGTGTCATCGCACCAATGCTCTTCTCAATCTTCCTTGCTGCAATGCTCCATCTCACCCTCAGTGAGCTCCCCACTGGAGTGGAGCTAATTTACAGAACAAACGGGAAACTGTTCAACCTCCGTCGCCTCCAGTCCAGATCCAAGGTCATCCCATCCACTGTCATCGAATTACAGTATGCAGACGATGCTTGTGTCAGCGCTCACTCGGAGGTCGAACTTCAAACCATCGTAAACATCTTCACCGAAGCATACGAGAGCATGGGCCTTACACTAAACATCCGTAAGACAAAGGTCCTCCACCAACCTGCCTCTGCCACACAATGCTGCCCCCCGATTATCAAAATCCACGACAAGACCTTGGACAACGTGGACCACTTTCCATACCTCGGGAGCCTACTGTCAACAAGGGCAGACGTCGACAACGAAGTCCAACACTGCCTTCAGTGTGCCAGTGCAGCCTTCGGTCGCTTGAGGAAGAGAGTGTTTGAAGACCAGGACCTCAAACCCGGCACTAAGCTCATGGTCTACAGGGCAGCAGTGATACCTGCCCTGCTGTATGCCTCAGAGACATGGACCATGTACAGCGGGCACCTCAAAGCACTGGAGAGGTACCACCAACGCTGCCTATCCTGCAAATCCATTGGCAGGATAGGCGCACCAACGTCCGTGTTCTTGCTCAGGCCAACATCCCCAGCATCGAAGCTCTGACCACGCTCAATCAGCTCCGATGGACAGGTCACATTGTCCGCATGCCCGATACGAGACTCCCAAAACAAGCACTGTACTCGGAGCTCCGGCATGGCAAGAGAGCCCCAGGTGGGCAGAGGAAATGCTTCAAGGACACCCTCAAAGCCTCCTTGAAAAAGTGTAACATCCCCACCGACACCTGGGAATCCATGGCCCAAGACTGCACAAAGTGGAGGAGAAGCATCCGGGAAGACGCCGAGCATCTCGAGTGTCTTTGCTGGGAGCAAGCGGAAGCCAAGCGCAGGCAGCGCACGGAGCGCACATCAACCCAAGCACCCCACCCACCTGCCCCTTCAACCATCGTCTGCCCCACCTGTGACAGAGACTGTACGTCGCGCATTGGACTAATCAGTCACCTGCAAGCTCATTTTTAATGTGGAAGCAAGTCATTCTCGGTTCCGAGGGACTGCCTAAGAAAGGAAAGGGATTGTAGGCCTGGATCGGAGATGACCTGTCCCCGTCCTCCTTTATCTGACTGCAGCTGCCTACACAGCGCAAACCCCTTGTAGAGTCAACTGATACTCACAATCACCCATCCGGCTGGCCGTGGCCGACGTCGATTGCAGGCTGGGAGCTGGAGATGACCGTCTTCCCTTTCTTCTTACACCTGGCAGTTTGCTGTAGTCAGAGCTAGCTTATGAGAGAGAGAGAGCTTCCCAGAGAGAGCTTCCGAGCAAAAGAGAGAGTGCCAAACTATAGAACACGTTCATCAAAACAAAAGCAAAATCTACGCATGCTTTATAGATTTCCAGAAGGCTTTCGATTCCATCTGGCATGACGGTTTATTCCTGAAACTTATCGAAAGCGGGGTAGGGGGAAAAACATATGATGTAATTAAATCAATGTATACAAACAACAAATGTGCAGTTAAAATTGGAGACAAACAAACAAAATACTTCCCACAGGGGCGGGGGGTGACGCAGGGCTCGCCCATCTCACCGACACTCTTTAATATTTACATAAATGAACTGGCAAAACTACTTGAACAATCTACAGCACCCGGCCTCACCCTATATGAATCCAAGGTTAAATTCCTCCTCTATGCAGATGGCCTGGTTCTGCTGTCACCAACTAAGGAGGGTCTACAGCAGAACCTGGATCGGCTGGAGTCGTTCTGCCAGACCTGGGCCCTGACAATAAATCCCCAAAAAACCAAAGTCCTTGTGTTCCAGCAAAGATCCAGACATCAGGGACCCAAAATAAATTTCACACTAGGAACAACCAAAATTGAACAAACCACTAACTACACCTACTTGGGCTTAAAAATCAGTTCTACGGGAAATTTTCATCTGGCTGTGAATGAACTGAAAGAGAAAGCAAGAAGGGCTTTCTATGCCATTAAAAAATCAATCCAAATAGAAATCCCAATCAGCATTTGGCTCAAAATGTTTAAATCAGTAATTGAACCAATTGCACTCTATGGCAGTGAGGTGTGGGGACCGCTAACACAACAAGAATTTGCAAAATGGGACAAACACCCAATTGAGATCCTACATGCAGAATTCTGTAAAAGTATCCTCCGGACTCAAAGGAAAACCGTAAACAATGCATGCAGGGCAGAACTAGGCCAATATCCATTAATAATCACTATCCAAAAAAGAGCCACCAAATTTTGGAAACACCTAGAAATGAGCAACCCCCAATGCTATCATTACGAAGCCCTGAAATGCCAAGAGAGGACCATAAAGAAGAATACCCTCAGTCAACTAGTCCTGGGACTCAGTGAAGTAACTACTAACACTACTAACAATAACCAGCCCCAGGACAGTGACAGCGTAACACAAAGAATTCGACCCAACACAATCGTCGCTAAGCAAAAGGAAAAATATCTGTCATATTGGACAGAAACAACAAAAACCCAAAGCAAACTCAATTGCTATTTGGCCCTAAACAGACAGTACAACATGGCTGATTACCTGACCATGGTAAAGGATAGCAAACTGAGAAAAACCTTGACAATGTACAGACTTAGTGAACATAGCCTGGCGATCAAAAAAGGTAGACACAGGCAGACCCGGCTACCAAGAGAGGACAGGATATGCTCTCACTGCAGTCAGGGAGTGGTGGAGACAGAGATGCACTTCCTCACAGCTTATAGAAAATATCAGGGCATAAGGGAGAATTTCTACCCAAAATTCACAAAAATATGCCCGGAATTCAGAAATTTGAATGACGACCAAAAACTCCCATACCTACTAAGGGAAGAGAGAAATTGTGTAACCTTAGCGGCACACTGTGTTACAGCTTGCCATAAACAGAGGGACAACCACTAAATATAAGAAAAGAGTATATACAAATTATATGAATGTATATTTATACACTCAGGGATATATCTGTTTATACACTGTATGGATAGATCTGTATTTTTGTGTACAACCATGAATGTTTTTCGATGCTTTGGCAACATAAGATGTACCTTGTCATGCCAATAAAGCGATTTGAATTGAATTGAATTGAATTGAGTGCTGTGGGTGTGGTTCCTTCTTATAGTTCTTTTAGTCACCTGGCCCCATGCTGGGCCTCCCCCAACCAGTTTCGGTTGTCGGTTTGCTGAACTGTCCAACATTTACACCTCGTCAACCTGTAATTCAATCACCGGAGGTGTACAGAGTTGTGGGATCAAAGATAACTCCTTATCTCCTCTCTCGCTTTCTGTAACGCATATTCAATGTGATTTCTATTACTCTTAATGGGCAATTGGCTGATTGACTTGAGTATCTTCCATTCATGTCAGGAAGTCGATCGTGACCCCCATTGTTTCAGTTAAACTCAGAGCATTGTCCAGATGTTAATTTTTCCCATCGAAACCAATCATGATTCAAGGCCTCACAGTTCAATGTCAATGTCCTTTTCAGAGTTAATCATGAGTCAAAGCTTTCATTGTCCAGTATCAATGTGTTCTCCAAGAACTGCAGACTTTAATGACTGGCACCTTTTCTGTGCCTCGAACTTTAACCATTTCATGCCCTTACCACTGGCCCAAACAGGCTTTCAGCATTTTACAGGTTTTTTTTTAAATCTACACCTGGTGGTCCGGGAGGTACAGAGACTTGTGCTCCTGGGCCTCTCTGGGTACCCGCGGGTAGAGATCCACGTATCTCAGGGGCACATGTGGTTCACAAGTGCCCCTGGGATCACGTGGCCCGGCCGAACCGATGAAAGAAGGGGAATCCCCATAAGTATGAATGGGGATCACTTAAAAAATACATGAACACATGAAATAAGTAAACATAGATAGATACATAGAAGATAGGAGCAGGAGTAGGCCATTCGGCCCCTCGAGCCTGCTCCGCCATTCAATGAGATCATGGCTGATCATCCCTTGATTCCTTTAGCCTTAAGAAATATATCCAACTCCTTCTTGAATATATTTAATGAATTGGCCTCCACTGCCTTCTGTGGTAGAGAATTCCACAGGTTCACCACTCTCTGGGTGAAGAAATTCCTCCTCATCTCTGTCCTAAATAGCTTACCCCTTATCCTTAGACTGTTACCCCTGGTTCTGGATTCCCCGGCCATCGGGAACATCCTTCCTGCATCCAGTCTATCTAGCCCTGTTAGAATTTTTTATAAGTTTCAATGAGATCCCCTCTCATTCTTCTAAACTCCAGCGAGTATAAGCCCAATTGACCCAATCTCTCCTCATACGTCATTCCTGCCATCCCAGGAATCAGTCTGGTGAATCTTCGCTGCACTCCCTCCATGGCAAGAACATCCTTCCTCAGATAAGGCGACCAAAACTGCACACAATACTCAAGGTGTGGTCTCACCAAGGGGGATGGAGTATAAAAACAGGGAAGTCTTGCTGCAGTTATACAGGGTATTGGTGAGGCCACACCTGGAATATTGCGTGCAGTTTTGGTTTCCATATATAAGAAAAGATATACTTGCTCTCGAGGCGGTTCAGAGAAGGTTCACTCGGTTGATTCCGGAGCTGAGGGGGTTGACGTATGAGGAAAGGTTGAGTAGGTTGGGCCTCTACGCATTGGAGTTCAGAAGAATGAGAGGCGATCTTATCGAAACATATAAGATTGTGAGGGGGCTTGATCGGGTGGATGCGGTGAGGATGTTTCCACTGATGGGTGAGACTAGAACTAGGGGGCATAATCTTAGAATAAGGGGCTGCCCTTTCAAAATTGAGATGAGGAGAAACTTCTTCACTCAGAGGGTAGTAAATCTATGGAATTTGCTACCCCAGAGAGCTGTGGAAGCTGCAACATTAAATAAATTTAAAACGGAGATAGACAGTTTCCTAGCAGATAAGGGAATTAGGGGTTACGGGGAGAGGGCAGGGAAATGGACGTGAGTCTAGATTCGGATCAACCATAATCCTATTGAATGGCGGAGCAGGCCCGAGGGGCTGTATGGCTTACTCCTGCTCCTACTTCTTATGTTCTTATGTTCTGTACAACTGCAGCAAGACATCCTTGTTCTTGTACTCGAACCCTCTCGCTACGAAGGCCAACATACCATTTGCCTTCTTAACCGCCTGCTGCACCTGCATGCTTACCTTCAGCGACTGGTGCACAAGGACACCCAGGTCTCGTTGCACTTCCCCTTCTCCCAATCTATTGCTGTTCAGATAATAATCTGCCTTCCTGTTTTTGCCACTAAAGTGGATAACCTCACATTTATCCACATTATGCTGCATCTGCTATGCTTCTGCCCAATCACCCAACCTGTCCAAATCATACTGGAGTTTCTCGGCATCCTCCTCACAGCACACACGTCCACCCAGCTTTGTGTCGTCTGCAAACTTGGAGATATTACATCTAGTTCCCTCGTCTAGATCATTTATATATATTGTGAATAGCTGGGGTCCTAGGACCGATCCCTGCGGTACCCCACTAGTCACTCTCTGCCACTCGGAAAAAGAGCCATTTATTCCAAAAATAATTACATATTTAAAATGAACTAAAATGTCATATTTTAAACAAAATTTTAATTTTTTGAAATTTTTAAAAGTGTGGGCCAGAAATTCGGGTCCCCACGGGTGAGTACGCGCTGGGTATTCACGCGTAGGGCCAATGGAAGTGCCGGTTTCGCTCATGCACTGCGCATGCGCTGGAAACCGGAACTTCCGTTCCCTTGAAGGAAGGGGTTCGGAGGTCAAACACGTGCACTGGAGAGGCAGTGCGTACGCCTGGAACTTCCGATTTTTTTACAGGTTTCTCCGTGCGGGTAAGTCCCTAGCAGTTGCGCATGAAAAAGCAGTCGCAAGGCCCGCTTTTAACAAGGTAAGAGGTTAATTAAGTAAAATTAAAACATTTTTTCCACCGGTTTATCATTTTAAAATACTTTAAAGAAAGGTAGGTTTATTTTTAGCCCCGTTAAAAACTTTAATTAATTTTTTCAAAAATTTAAATTTTTGTTTAAAATAGTTAATTTATTTAATTTATAATTATTTTTAAAGTGTGATTTAAAAAAAAATTTATTTGAAGTTTTATTTAGGTTTTGGGACTGATCACTATTCATAGATTTGACAGGTCTTCCTGTCAAATCTATGAATGGAGATTCCCTGCTCCGATTGGCTCCCCATAGCTCACGTGACCCCAGGGGATGCGGCGAAATAGCTGCGCCCCTGGGATACGCAAGCACTGCGCGCCGGCAGCTGGAGGAGGCCCAGGAACGGAATCCCACTCGGGCCCACAGCACAACGGCCGGCGCGCTAGGTAAGAGCAGGTCGTGGGGGGGGGGCGCGGCTTGCACCAGTGGGAAGCCTCCGACCCAAATTTCTGGGCCCTATATTTTAACGGGGCTAAAAAAGAAACTTATCTTATCGGACATGGTTTTTACTGTATAAATGAGTGATGAAATTTTATTTTTCTATTTTTTAAAACTCTTACGCTGGTAGAAGCAGGTCCTATGCCTGCTTTTACCAGGCGTAAGAATTTCACGGGCATTCACCGGGTGGAAGTTGGGCAAACAGCGCAACTCTCCACCCGCGGAGGCCCTTTTCCCGGGGATGCGGATCATCTGTCAAGAAGATTCTTGACAGATTGCAAGTACCGGGTTTTAGCGCATGCGCTTTGCATGCCTAAACCCAGAACTCGTGCTGCCCCCTACGGGCGCGGGCGCACCTTGTACGCACCTGTAGGGGTCACAAATTACTGGCCCATTATAAATTTTCCCTATATTATTTCTTATCCCAGATGTCTCACCCTACTCCACCATTAGCATTTTATGTTTCGGCCATTGGACCTGCTGAATACTCCAGTAACAATGTTAAGTATTGAAGCGACGGGTTTTCTGTGGCAGATATATGGTAAATGTTTTTCAGGTGATATTAAGAGCTCCCTACTGCTCTGCGTTGCCAATTGGGCAAAATCCATCCTATAAGCACATGTTGGTAGGATTCCAGAGTCCGGGTCCGGGGAATGCCCGGCCAGCAGAAGATTTTATGGGTTAGCATCAGCGATACATATGGACACACGGAAATGATGGGTAGGAAAAGACCGGTTGGTCCATCAAGCTTGCCCTGCACTCATGGTGGCCAGAACCTGATGACTAAACACTTCCTACCAGCTCCACCTCCACCTCCTCCAACTATAGCCATGTAATCTCCTGGGAGAGGCAAAAAAAACAGAAAAATCTCAGGGCCAATAAGGGAAAAAAAATACGCTGGAAATTTCCTCTTCCACCCTCTTAGGCGATCGAAACGAGTCCAGGAGATCACATGGACCATTTTCCATCTGTAAAGACACTTACCTGCTCTATAATGTGATCTCTGCCCCAGCCAAGAACCGGTCCAGCTCCCTCTTAAAGGCATGCAGAGAGCGAGCGCCCACCACACCAGCCGGCCATGTATTCCAGAGGCTCAGTAGACTCTCTGGGAATTGAAGAACCGCCCAACACCCAGTCTGTTCCTACTCTTGCGTAGTTTAAGCTCAAGTCCCCCGATCCTCTCTACTCTGTTAAACTGGAATAATCTATCCAAGAGGCACACTATCACCTCACCAATTTAACACGGTGACCTTCTGGAGCTTGGTTAAGACGTGTTGCCACTCACAGGTTCAGGCAGCCGAAGGAGCCTGACGCCAAGCCTGGACATGTTTTGTTCCACCAGTTTTTTTTTTGTTCAAATGATTCAACTGAGTAATGATCTTGAAACTCGGCCCGAACTGAAATAACTGACAATCTAGAGCACTGCCATTCCTTCGGACTCCAAACACCAGCCACCAGAATACCAGGCAGATGTTTGAACCAGTTATTTTTTGTTGGGTGCTGGAAGCCCCATCTGTGTAGCACTTCTGTGATGGACACGCGAGGCAGTTGAGACAGAATTCGATCTCAGGAGATCCCTGGGATCATCGGATTTCTGAATCCATTGACATACAAAAGCCTTTTTCCTGATGCTGGTACAGTTAGAAAAAAAACATATTTTCTGCAGTAATGGCACTGCTTTCTTGTGGGTGGCTGACACTGTTAGAGTTGGGGTAGGAGATCCCCCTGGTGCCTCTTCATATTTACTGGGTCCTCCAGACAGAAAAAGATTCAAAAACACTGATGTAGAGAAACATCTCAAAGAGTCTAGGACTAGGGGTCATAGTCTCAGGATAAGGGGTCGGCCATTTAGGACTGAGATGAGGAGAAATTTCTTCACTCAGAGGGTGGTGAATCTTTGGAATTCTCTACCCCAGAGGGCTGTGGAGGCTCAGTCATTGGGTATATTCAAGACAGAGATCGATAGATTTTTGAACACTAAGGGATTCAAAGGATATGGGGATAGTGCAGGAAGGTGGAGTTGAGGTAGAAGATCAACCATGATCTTATTGGATGGCAGAGCAGGCTTGAAGGGCCGAATGGCTGACTCCTGCTCCTATTTCTTATGTTCTTATGCTCTAATTCAACTCAAAAAGTGGATGTAAACACAACTTGAATCCAACTTTTACTCTTAGTGCCAACAATATACACAAAAATAAGCCAGTCACTGGAAAATCATGCAGCTAGTCTACATACAAACATATAAGAGCTTGGTGGGTATAAGCCCAAAATTGTACTGCAAGGAAACTTTGGATCTTGAAAATTCGAAAAGATGGTTCAACGTAGGTACCTTAACAGCCATGTTTAGGAGGAATGGTTGGGAGAAGTGGCAGGAACTTCACATGACAGGAGAGCATCAGGAATATATAGATCAATGTGCATTACTTCCTGATACACATTCACGTCACGTGATGCTCTAAATGATAAAATTTACCTCAAAATCCAATGCCACCCATTGAGAAGCTCTAAGGAATCAACCATAACTGCTTTCTTTTCTGCAGCATACAACAATGATCGGTTGCAAGATGCAGGGAAAGGGAACTAGATTTGTGTTCGAGTGTGTGAGCTATGCATCCACATTGTGTTTTGTGGGTGTATTTTTCTCTTCTGAGTGATGAACTTACGTGCGTTACTTCCCTGGGCATAGGTGTCAGCTGTGGTTCAGTGAGTCGCACTGGCGCCTCTGAGTCAGAAGGTCGAGGGTGCAAATCCTACTCCAGAGACATGAGCACAAAATCTAGGCTGACATTTCTGAGGGGGTTCTGCATTGTCAGTGGTGCTGTCTTTTGGGTGAGACATTAAACCGAGGCTCTGCCTGCCCTCTTTGGTGGATGTAAAAGAGTCCATGGCACATTTTTGAAGAAGAGCAGGGGAGTTATCCCGGTGTCCTGGCCAATATTTATCCCTCACCCCGCATCACTTAAAACAAACGATCTTTTCATTATCACATTGTTGTTTGTGGGAGCTTGCTGTGCACAAATTAGCTGCCACATTTCCTATATTACAACACTAACTACACTTCAAAAGTACTTCATTGGCTGTAAAACGCTTTGGGATGCCCTGAGTTTGTGAAAGGCGCTATAGAAATGCAAGCCTTTCTTTTTCTTTTTAGTCTCAGGATTATCACTAGATGGGTAAAGAAGGAGGTTAGAAGAATGTTTTTCACACTGAGGGTTATTAGGACATTGAATGCTTCACCACAGGGGGCTATTGAGGCAGAGATATATCATCTAAAAGGGAATAAACATTTGAAAAGGACCTGGTAGGGCAAGATAATGGGATTACATAGGTCGCTCCGGCTGAAGAATTAGCACCAGCAAAGGCATGGTGGACCAAATGACCCCCTTCTGTGCTGTTAATTCCTATGATTCCAAATATCCCATTACTATGTGCTCTTTTAATTGAAGAAGTACCACCGATGGATGGCTGCATAGTCAAGTAGGGATACTAACCGAATCTGACACGAACCCAGCCCTGTTGCACCTGTAGCAATGTCAGGGGTATGCTTTCCTGGAATAGCTGTGGGCTATAATGTTTTTTAAGTGGTTATTGGATTCCTGCTCTAATAAGGATTGTAATTAAAGTACATTCTTATTTCCGTGGGGGAGAACAATGTAAATTACTTGTAGATACTACAAATTACTGTTTTCACTGGCAGGAGGGTCAGTAACCAGAGGACACAGATTCAAGGTAATTGCCAAAAAAGCCAGGGGGGGAAATGAGGAGAGTTTTTTTTTTACGCAGCGACTTGTTATGATCTGGAATGCACTGCCTGAAAGGGTCGTGGAAGCAGATTCAATAGTAACTTTCAAAAGACAAAAGGATAAATGCTTGAAAATGAAAAGTTTTCAGGGCTACGGAGAAAGAGCGGGGTGGGGTTGGGAGAGGACAGCGTGGGACTAATTGGATAGCTCTTTCAAAGAATCGGCTCAGGCACGATGGGCCGAATGGCCTCTTTCTGTGCTGAATGAGTCTATGATTCTACTACACGTAGCTCTGCTGATGGTAAGTCAGATGAGACGTTTTCATAATTGCAGGAGTCAGCCGTAGCACCCTTGCCTACGAGTCAGCAGGTCATGGGCTCAAGTCCTACTCCAGAGACTTGAGCACAAACATTTAGGCTGACACTCCAGTGGAGCGCTGCACTGTCGGAGGTGCCGTCTTCCAGATAAGACATTAAACTGAGGCCCCGTCTGCTCTCTCAGGTGGATGTAAAAGATCCCACGGCACTATTTTGAAGAAGAGCAGGGGAATTGTCCCCGGTGTCCTGGTCAATATTCATCCCTCAACCAACATCACTAAAAAAACAGATTATCTGGTCATTATCGCATTGCTGTTTGTTAGATAGCTAGCTGTGGGTAATAGCACTCTCAGCTTTTGATTCAGAAGGTTGTGGGTTCAAATCCAGATATCTAAGCTCGCAATCTACACTGAAACTCCACTTCAGTACTGAGGGAATGCTGCACTGTCAGAGGTGCTGTCTTTTGGATGCAACGTTAAACCGAGGCCTTGTCTGCCCTCGCAGGTGGATGTAACTGATCCCATGACGCTGTTCAAAGAAGATCATGGGAATTCTCCCCAGTGCCCTGACCAACATTTATCCCTCAATCAACATCACTAAAATAGATATTCTGGGTCATTATCTCATTGCTGTTTGTGGGAGCTTGCTGTGTGCAAATTGGCTGCCACGTTTCCTACATTACAACAATGACTACGCTGTAAAGCGCTTTGGGACGTCTGTGTGGTGTATGTACCTTTAAGAGCCCCTGTGTACTGTAATGCCGGTAGTGGCCACTCGGGCTATATAAGCCTGTATAGTGTCGTGTATCTTTTAGTTCACCTCCAGACTTTGTTCAGTAAACACCTGTTAAACCAACTCCTGCATTCTGTGTCTCCATTAACACATGGATACAACAGTGGCGACGAATTGGAAACGGACTTACCTGCAATTCGGCAGCACCTCAAGGAGATCGATTCCTCAGACGAAGGTCGAAGAAAAAAAAAAAAAAAAAAAAACTGTGGTTTCATCAGCTAGCCGGGCTGGTGGCAGGTACTGCACTAATCCTTCCTGGGCGGCGGGCTGGGGCTCGATCGGGTGGCTCTGCAGCGGGGCCAAGCAGCGAGTCGGAAGGCGGAGGCAAACAGAGACGGAGGGTGGAGCACTTGGGAGACGGCCGGCGCTGCAAAGCAGGTCGGCGTTTGGACCAAGCAGAGGAAGGGAAAAGTCCCAGAGAGTCCGGCAGGAACGAGTCTCCAACTATTAAAAATATCTGTGTAAATAAAAACGGCGGAGAACAGCGTTGTCAGCAGCGGCAGCGGCGGGAAAGCGCGGGAGGCGCCATTTTTTCTCGGCAGGGAAGAAAGGAAAGCGCGGGAGGTGCCATTTTTGATTTTCAGGATGCCTAAGATTGGCAATATTACTGCTTTCGATAGTGATATAGAGGATTGGACCACATATGTGGAAAGAGTGGAGGTATATTGCACAGCGAATGAAGTAGAGGATGATAAAAAGGCATCTGTACTTCTAAATCTGATGGGCGCAAGGACATACGGGCTGTTACGAAACTTAATGGGCCAGAAATTGCTGAACGGGGCTTGCAGCCCCGTTTTTGCACTTACCCCGCGCTCCTGCCGATCAGCTCCAGGGACGCCTGCACTTGCTGAAACAGAAAGAAGAATCCCGGGCAGCGTATGACGTCACGCCGCCCAGGAGTGCAGCCAGCGCGAAGCCAGGAGCGTGCAGTGCAAGTGAGACACGCCCCTTGAGGTCTCAGTTTCACTGGACACGCCCCCAATGTTTCTGTCAAGCTGCTAAGCATTTTTACATGCAAAGCAGCAGTTTAAATAGGTTTTTGGAAGTTTTTTGAAGATTTTGGTAACTTTTATAAACTTTTTAAAATGTTTACATTATTTTGAGTAATCTGAAGTAGTTTTAAAGAGAATTAAAGCAATTTAAAGACTTTTAAAAGCCCTAAAAGAATTTTTTTAATTCCATTTATTTATTTAGCAATGTCGTCGTCATACGTGTCTTCACACTGTTCCCTTTGGGGAACTGTATGAAGTGGTGGAAGGATTTATGGCCATGATTAACGCTCATTCCGTGACCGTAACCATCTTTGAACCAGCCATTAGGGCGGTTAGTCCTATGGCGGGAGGGTTTTACGGGCTCCCACAAGCTATACAAGGAGGGGAGGCCACCCACACCCACGGATGCAAATATCCCACTGGATGTCAACCCAGAATTTAGAGCCGGAGCTCCGACTCCACTTGCCGGGACTGTCTGGAGCGGGGTTCAAAACCCTACACTGATCTGGCCCAGCGGCGGGGATCCTACCGCTATGACAAAGGCCCAATCCGATTAGCAACGTGAAATGGCAGCATAGGGCTCCAGTCACGGGGAGGGAAAAGGCGCAGGAAACGTATGGGTGTCACCTTTTGTGCGGAGTGGGCCTTTTGCGTAGCAGTAAGCATCCCCGCCGCTGGGCCAGAAGGAGTAGGGTTTTGAACCCCACTCCAGACAGTCCCGGCAAGTGGAGTCGGAGCTCCAACTTTAAATTCTGGGTGGACATCCAGCGGGATACTTGCGTCCGTGGGTGTTGGTGGCCCCCCCCCCTCAGATGGGTTGTGGGAGCCCGTAAAACCCTCCCGCCATAGGACTAACCACCCTAATGGCTGGTTCAAAGATGGTTACGGTCACGGAATGAGCGTTAATCACGGCCATAAATCCTTCCACCACTTCATACAGTTCCCCAAAGGGAACAGTGTGAGGATACGTACGATGATGACCTCTTGCGCAATGCACCTCCTTGGACCCTCAGTCGCAGATGCGAGGGGGCAAGTCGTGCAATTGTTAAATTTTTCATTTTATTGACATGTAAAATGTTGGCCCAGTAATTCCCTTCCAAATGCGCGAGTACGGTCGGGGTACTTACGCATCTGGCTGGATGAAATGCCGGTTTTCAGCATGCACAGTGCATGTGGGGAAAACCGGCATTTCCTGTCCTCTGAACGAAGGGGTTCAGAGGCAGAACGCGTGCGACTGCACAGGCAGCGCGTGCACAGTATAATTCGCCACTTTCATTAATGCTTTCAGTGAGGTCAAGTCATTACAACTTACACATGAAAAAAGCATGGGTACAGTTGCTCCAGAGGCTGCGGAGGAAGATATTTATTATCGTGGAGCTTCTGAAAGTATGTATGTCTGTATATATTCCTTTGCGTGTTATGTATATATTCCTTTACTTATGTGTATGAATGTATTATTTAATTATGACTTTCAGAGAAAGTAACTTATTGGAAAATCATAATTAAAAACATACATTCATACACATTAGTAAAGGAATATAAAACATACATACATATACATAAAGGAATATATGTGGACATACATACATAACTCATTCTCACATTCCATTCACACAGCCACAATTGCTCCTTCTACCTACCGTTCTGAAAACCCTTTAAAAAAAAAAAAATTTAACTTTAAAACTTACTTAAAATTTCTTAAAATAACTTCCCTCCCTTTCCCAAACAAAAATATTGCATTTCAGAAGCTCCACGATAAAATATATCTTCCTCCGCAGCCAATGAACAACTTTACACTTGCTTTTTTCAAGTGTAACTTCTAAGGACTTACCCTCACTGAATCCATCATTGAAATCCACAAAGTTCACTGCGCAAGCGCTGCCTGTGCAGTCGCACGCGCTGTGAATAGACCTCGGGTCTGGAAATGCCGGCGTTCCCCACATGCGCTGTTCCTGCTGAACGCCGGCATTTCCAACGGCCAGATGCGTGAGTACCCCGACCGTACTCACGCTTCTGGCCGCGAATTTCTGGCCCAATCACTCCAGCCAAACCGATGGACAAGAATTTTAAGGAGATTGTTGATACCTTACAGGAGCAATTAAACCCAAAACCGCTGCTGATAGCGGAACGATTCAAATTCTTCAGGAGGAATCAGCATAAGAATGAAAGTAACGCTGATTACCTCGCTGAATTAAGAAAGCTGTCAAAGCACTGCCAATTCGGGGCAGGACTGGCAGATTCTCTACGAGACAAATTCGTCTGTGGTCTCCTAAGTGAAGGAACACAAAAAAGGCTACTTCCTGAGAAAGATTTGACACTGGACAAGGCTTTCAGTGTGGCTGTATCATACGAAGCAGCAGCAAGAGGAGCTGCAGAGATACAGCAAAAGCCACAGGACTTCGGCACCCATGAAATGACACGGGGTTTCGAGAGATGTTATCGCTGTGGCAGATCCACCCATGACCAGAGGGACTGCTGGTTCAAGGACAAAGCATGCAGGCAATACGGAAAGATGGGACACATTGCATGTGTATGCCGATCTGGAAACAAAAAATCCACTGACAGAAAAAAAATCAATAAGGAAAAGTACAGAAAGGTACAAATGATGACGGACAGTAGCTCCGAAGACCAGAAGAGCTATATCGACTCCGGAAACAAGAGACTAAGCTGTCTCAAATTACATAAAGTAATTGCCAAAGAAGGTTACCAGACCATTTGGGTTACCCTCATGGTAGCGGGGTCCCCAGTTAAAATGGAACTAGATACAGGATCAGCTTTGACCGTCATAAGTCGACGGGATTACGAGCGGCTATTTCCGCATATACCTTTGAAAGACACATCCATTATCTTGAAGACATATACGGGGCAGAAAGTATACCCCAGAGGGAAAATAAGGGTACCTGTTGTATACAACGGCAAGGAAATACAGAAGTTGTATTTATACGTTCTGCAAGATGGTGGTCCACCGCTGTTGGGACGTGAATGGATCAGGAAGATACGTTTAGACTGGCACTCCATTCAGGCACTGACGGTGACCAGTAAGAAAAAAAATGATGATGACGTCATACCTGAACGATTAACAGACATCTTGGCCAACGCCAATGAAGTGTTTCAACAGGGACTAGGAACCTTGAAAGACGTCACCACCTCAATAAAAGTGGAAGATGCGGCAATTCCCAAGTTTTTTAAGGCAAGGCCAGTGCCATACGCAATTCGTCCAGCAGTCGAGGCAGAGCTGGAGAATTTGGAAAAGGCAGGCGTGTTATCCAAGATAGATTGGAGCGAGTGGGCAACACCCATCGTCCCGGTCATGAAGAAAACGTTGAATAATGATAAACCTGAAGAACAGAGAAAAATTCGCATCTGTGGGGACTTCAAGGTGACTGTAAACCCGATCCTTCACACGGTACAGTATCCTCTTCCGAGGATAGAAGATATTTTCACCTCACTATCCGGAGGGAAACGTTTCACCAAAATTGACTTGGCACAGGCATATCTACAGATGGAGGTTGAGGAGGCCTCTAAAAAGTATCTCACGATAAACACACACAAAGGCCTGTACCAGTACAATCGACTGGTTTTCGGAGTAGCATCAGCTCCAGCTATCTGGCAAAGAGCTATGGAGCAAGTCCTGCAAGGGATTCCGGGGACTCAATGCTGCCTAGATGACATCCTTGTAACAGGAGAAAACGACAACGAGCACCTTGCCAACTTGGAGCAGGTGCTCACGAGGCTGAGAGAACGGGGCCTACGAGCAAATCGCCCCGAGTGCGAATTTTTCCAGAAACAAATATCATATTGTGGCCATATAATTAATGAAGAAGGGTTGCATAAGTCACCTGAAAAAATTGAAGCGGTCATAAAAGCCCCAACACCTGAAAATGTCTCACAATTAAGGTCGTTCCTGGGATTGATAAATTACTATCATAAATTTTTACCGAACTTGTCAACTGTTCTGCACCCTCTTAACGCACTGCTACAAATGGGAGTAATTTGGAAATGGAGCAAAGACTGTAAACGTGCCTTCCATAAATGCAAAGGCTTGATCACGTCCAAGGAAGTGTTGGCTCATTACAACCCATCACTGCCAATCAGACTGGCGTGCGATGCATCCCCTTATGGCGTAGGAGCGGTATTGTCGCATAGATTCCCTGATGGCTCGGAACGGCCGATAGCTTTTGCGTCACGCTCATTGAACTCAGCTGAGCGTAACTATGCCCAGATCAACAGGGAAGCACTCAGCCTGGTATGGGGAGTGAAGAAATTCAACCATTACCTACACGGACAAAAATTTACCTTGTTGACTGACCATCAACCCCTCGTCTCCATATTTAACCCTAAAAAGGGCGTTCTCATTATGACAGCGCAAAGGCTACAGAGGTGGTCCCTTTTCCTAGGGGCACACCAATATGACATAGAATACAAAGGATCAAAATAGCATGGGAATGCTGGCGGTTTATCGCGCCTACCGTTGCCAACGGTAGAAGAGGCACCTACAGTGGACCCAGTGGAGATGTTCCACTCAACCATAGTGGAATGTCTACCAGTAACAAATTCTACCATTGAAAAGGAAACGAGAAATGACCCGACTCTCTCATGAGTCTACGATTTAACGGTGAAGGGATGGCCAGCACATGGCGAACCACTGTTGCCAGCATTCTCGCAAAGAAGAGAACAGCTGTCAGTGTGCCAAGGAACCTTGATGTGTGGATCCAGAGTGGTGATTCCACCCAAACTCCAGGATAAAGTGCTAAAGGAGCTTCACGAGGGGCATCTGGGTGGAGTGAAAATGAAGAACCTAGCCAGAGCGTTTGTGTGGTGGCCAGGTATCGATGGAGACATCGAAGAAATGATCAAGAGCTGTCTAGGATGCCAGAAGGTCCAAAACGCCCCACCACAAGCCCCTCTACATCCATGGGAGTGGCCCTCATCTCCATGGCAAAGGGTATATATCGGCTTTGATGGTCCATTTATGGACTCAATGTTCTTAATCGCGGTTGATGCACACTCCAAGTGGCCGGAGGTAATAAAGATGTCCTCCACCACCACGGAAAAAACCATCACAGTATTAAGGACCATATTTGCCAGGAATGGGCTGCCTGAACAGATCTGTTCTGATAATGGACCGCAATTTGTGTCCGAAGAATTCAGGAAGTTCTTAAAAAACAATGGGGTTAAGCACTACACGTCCGCCCCATACCATCCCGCCACCAATGGATTAGCTGAAAGGTTTGTCCAGACCTTCAAGAAGGCCATAAAGGCCAATGGTAATGAAGACATACGTCTACAACATAAGGTAGATAACTTCTTGTTTGCATACAGGAATGCAACACATGTGGTTACAAACCAAACTCCCGCCATGATGTTTTTCAATAGAAGACTAAGATGCCGGCTGGATTTGATCAAGCCAAACATCAGAAGGGACGTAGAGAACTGACAATTTCAAGGCATGAATGAAAGGCCAACTAGAACCTTCCAGATAGGTCAACAAGTTTTGGCCCGGGACTACCGTACCGAGAAATGGCAGCCTGGAACTATTTGCACATGACTCGGACCGCTGATGTATACCGTGGACATTGGAGAAAGCATAATAAGGCGCCATGCTGACCAGATCATAGAGTCATCTGAAAAGGGACAACCTACACCACAACCACAACTCTATACGCCTAATGATGAAGCAGAGATACCCATAGTATCTACCTCCGATCCGGTGATACTGGAACCAGATGAACCCGACACTGGCATTCAAGCCGAATCGACCTTGCCAAAAGAACCTACTACACCACCGAAAACTACTACACCACCGAGGCGTTATCCGGACCGAGTCAGGAAGCCTCCAGAGAGACTGACTTATAATTGATTAACTGCAGCAAATGTGTACATTATTGTTCTTGTAAACATGTTAATTAATGATTACTTAAAATGTTATGTACTGGTTGTCTAAAAGTGGAGGAATTGTGGTGTATGTACCTTTAAGAGCCCCTGTGTACTGTAATGCCGGTTGTGGCTACTCGGGCTATATAAGCCTGTATAGTGTCTTGTATCTTTTAGTTCACCTCCAGACTTTGTTCAGTAAACACCTGTAAACCAACTCCTGCATTCCGTGTCTCCATTAACACACGGATACAACAGTCAGGTAGTCGTGAAAGGTGCTATATAAAGGCAAGTCATTCTTTTTTTAATTATCTATGTCTTATTTAACACAATGCATTATTCTACCCAAACGTGGAGCTGTGTTTATGAGGCCTGTCCCTTTAAGGTCACTAAGTATAATGTTGTAAGTAAACACATCTTGAGGGCAAGTAGAGTTTAATTGCTAGGTTTTTTTGCATATTCATTTCTGGCACCAGGTCAGCATCATTTCTGATTAGACTAGATATTTCTCTCTTTTTTTTAATAAACTAAGGCGTCCTGCAAGTCTTATTACATTTGTTGATATTTTTAAAATTCTACTCACAAAATGGAGGGTAAAATGGTCAACCAAGTGACCTTAGCATTAACCCACTGCCATTTCAACTTGTCTTCTTACTTCATTGGGCAGCAGGTCAGATTACCTGGTGCTGTAAAAAGCAGCAACACCAGTACTTGTCTCAGCGCATACATTAACAGCCAAGTCGAAAGTAAAATTGCACTTGAAGCCGCGGAGCTGGTGGGAAACAGATCCTGAGCAACCTGGTGGACTGTTTGTTCTAAGTTCCTCAGTGTGTTAAAAGTCAAATATAGGAAATGCAGCAATTGTACAAAATAAACAGCACGACTGCTAAAAATGCCCTGCGGCGAGAGAGAGAGAGAGAGAGAAAAACATTAACACACATGGAAAATCATGCTCCTTTGTCCCTTGATAAAATGTGGAGTTTAAAATTATATTCCTCCCTTATTCGGATAAATTGCCTGCCCTCTTAGCTTCGTAGGAGGAAGCCATTTGGACCATCACACCTGTGCTGATGCTAGTTCATCAACTGGAGATAATCCCATCTCCTTGCTCTTCAGACAGTGTGCCATGTATGGGCACCAGAGAAAGTGTGTTTAAGGGTGTTTAACCTTTAATATTAGAGCAAGCCTTTGGCTTATTGGTAGCACTCCTGCCTCTGAAAGGAAGGTGCAGGGACCCACTCCAGACAGTCCCGATGAATTGAGACCAGAGTTCAGGCTCTGAATTCTGGGTTGACATCCAGTGGGATATTCGCATCCAGTGGGTGTGGGTGGCCCTCCTCCTCCTCATCGTATGGGCTGTGGGAGGCTATAAAACCCTTCCGCCGTATAGGACTAACCGCCCCACCAGCTGGTACAAAGATGGTGGCAGCCACGGAAGGAGCGTTCACGTTGTGGCCTGTCTGACTGTTGATCAGCCTGCGAATCCCTCCACTGCTTCGTGTTATTCGCCAAGTGAGGTGTGAAGCTATGAATACCATGGCCTTTAATAGCCAATATGTGGGTAACGTTGCTTTAAGAATGGTCTGGGATTGTTGCCATCCTTTCGGATGAGGTGTTAAATGGTGGTCCCATCTGTTCATGTGGACGCTAAGGATCCCAGTGTCCTGGCCAACATTCCAACACCACCAAAAATAGATGGAATCTGTCATTAATTAATTTATTGCTGTTGTGGGATCTTAGTCGTGTAAAATGGCTGCCACTTTTGCCTGCGTGTCAAGAACAATCACCGCTCATCAAAAGAATTGACTCTGAGAAGCAAAGTAAGGTGTTACATAAATATAAGTCATTCTTTCGAACATGCTTTAGGATAATTATATTTTAGTAGCGATGTTAACCCATTCATTTCAAACAGGTTAACTGCTTCATTAACATAGCAAGAGAACTTTCAGACAAGCGTATTAAGTGTTTCTACATCGTTAACCCACAGTCATAGATTTCCATTAAATCATAGAAATTTATGGCACAGAAGGAGGCCATTCGGCCCATCGTGTCTACCCAGCCTAATCCCACTTTCCAGCTCTTGGTCCATAGCCTTACAGGTTATGGCACTTCAAGTGCATATCCAAGTACTTTTTTAAATTCAGTGAGGGTTTCTGCCTCTACCACCCTTTCAGGCAGTCAGTCCCAGACCCCCACCACCCTCTGGGTGAAAAACTTTCTCCTCAACTCCTCTCTAATCCTGCTACCAATTACTTTAAATCTATGCCCCCCTGGTTGAGATACAGTGGAGTTGGGGGAGGACTCCTACTCCTCCTGGTTCCACAGCAATGTTTTTGAAAATTGTTTTTAAATCTTACCTTACGTTGGCGGCTGCTGCTTGGGCCCCATTGGCCACCGAAAATTCCGGAATGGGAGGCGGGAGGGGGAAGGGGCAATAACAAGCACTAGGCCCCCTCATTTACATATGTAGGTGACCGGCAAGGAGTTTCAGACGTCCTGCGGGCACAGGATTTCGGTCCCCTAAAACGTTCCCAACAAGGTCCAAATTTCTACCCCACGGTTTTCCTTCAAGCTTTCAAGAAGGCCATGTTTATTGACATGAATCTTGTCATTCATGTGGAAATGACTTATGAAATGATACTGGGCGGCCTGCTGGTGGCGCTGTCCAGGGAGAGTATAAATACTCGGGCATGGGCCCAGCTTGCTCAGGACATTCTTTAACAGGAACTAGTGAAGGACACAACTAGATCTCCATGTTGAAAAACAGTTGATTAAAGCCTGGTTTAATACTTAGACCAAGTGCCTAGTAGTTTTCTTACGTCATTTATCATGCTCTCTTATGACGGGCATTTCCTATCTCTTCACTCGGGTCGCCAATTCTGGTCGGACATATTCCTGGTGGTTTCATCACATGACCTACCGCCCCCAACTGAGCCGCCCAGTCAAGCAGCCTCTCCCGCCGACCTCCCCCTCTCCCCACCATCGCCAATATATTTATAACCAATAAACTAAAGTGTTCAAAAGAAAATGGACAAAATAAAGCACACACACCATTTTGTTTAATGCCCCTATGATCTTTAATGCTCACCGCATTAATCTCGAATTCCTGGAGAGTCCAGGGTAACCCTGGAGAATTGACAATGCCATATCTCACGGAAAATTGAAAAATCAGATTAGTTTTCCACAACAACGCTTGGTGGCTCAGCTCAGGGCAATCACATCATGAAGCAAATATGAATTCCGGAATTATCCATGCAGTTCCTCTTTAACACTCCCTGACTTGTTGCAGTCCTAGGATTGTATAGAGCTGTCTTCTCTCCCAGTGGCTTAACAGCAGTTTCCACAAGTGGACCTTGTCCCCTGTGACCCAGGTGATAATATATTTCCTGTGATTTGTTCTTGTGGAGGTGTGTAACCGAAGGGTTAACAGTTGCATCCTTCCAGAAATCATTCTGCTGAAGGAAATGAAAGAACATAAGATCAGGAGTAGGCCATACGGCCCCTCGAGCCTGCTCCGCCATTCAATAAGATCATGGCTGATCTTCGACCTCAACTGCGTTTTCCCGCCTGATCCCTATCTCCCTTGATTCCCTTAGAGTCCAAAAATCTATGGATCTCAGCCTTGAATATACTCAGCGACTGAGCCTCCACAGCCCTCTGGGGGTAGAGAATTCCAAAGATTCACTGCCCTCTGAGTGAAGAAATTCCTCCTCATCTCAGTCTTAAATGGCCGACTCCTTATCCTGAGACTATGCCCCCTAGTTCTAGACTCTCCAGCCAGGGGAAACAGCCTCTCAGCATCTACCCTGTCAAAATGTAATCTTACATTACACCACTGACTGCTCCTCAAATTGATTGATATTATCGCACAGACCCAAGGGCCTCAGGATTTGATGTCCGCTTTGGCTCAGTTGTAACATTCTTGCCGTAGAATGAAATGGGTCGTGGCTTCAAGTTCCACTCCAGAGACTTGAGCTCATAATCTAAACTGACACTTCAGTCAGAGATGCTGGCCTTTTGGATGAGATTTTAAACCGAGGCTCCATCTGCCCTCTGGGGCGGATGTAAACAACCCCTTGGTCCTATTTGAAGAAGAGCAGCGGCGTTCTCCCTGGTGCCTTGGCCAATATTTATCCCTCAATCAACACCAGGCCTGATCATTTATCTCATGGCTGTGTGTGTGCATAAATCGGCTGCTGCGCTTCCCCACATCACAGCAGTGACTATACTTCTGGCTGTTGAGCAACATGGGATGCCCTGAAGTCATAAAATGCATTATATAAATGCAAGTGCTTAAAGTAACTAATATTTATATTTACAATTAAATACTACTATGGAGCACAAGAAAGATCAGCAAATACTGAAGGTACAACCAATGTACACAATTTTTACAAGAAAGTCTATAATGGGTCAACTCCCGTTGATATTAACATCATCAGCAGAATATAAAAGTCTAACAATATTCAATGGACAAAGTTTTGTACTTTGGCACAATAAATTCAGTCAGTTATGTGGTGAAGGTGCTCCCACAGTGACTTTAGCTAAGGAGTGGCAGGATTTTTACCCAGCGACGCTGAAGGAATGCCGATATATGCCTAAGTCAGGATGGTATGTGACTTAGAGGAGAACTTGGAAGGTGGTGGCGGTGGTTGTAGGTTTGGGAGGTGCCATCGAAGAAGCCTTGAATGGATAGTTCACACTGCAGCCACAGTACACCAGTGGTGGAGGGAATGGATGCTTAAGGTGGTGGATTGCGGGCCGATGAAGCGGACTGCTTTGTCCTGGATGCTGTCCAGTGTCTAGTGTTGTTGCAGCTGCACCCAACCAGGCCAGTGCATAGTGTTCCATCACACTCCTGACTTGTGCCTTGTAGATGGTGGAAAGGCTTTGGGGAGTCAGGAGGTGAGCCACTCGCTGCAGAATACCCAGCCTCTGACCTGCTCTAGTAGCATTCATGCGTTGACCAGTTGAGTTTCTGTTCAAGGGTGAAAATGGTCACATATCAGCCTGGGATGGCAGGAATGACGTATGAAGAGAGATTAGGTTCGATTAGGTTTATATTCGCTAGAGTTTAGAAGAATGAGAGGGGATCTCATTGAAATGTATAAAATTCTAACAAGACTAGAGAGACTAGATGCAGGAAGGATGTTCCCGATGGCAGGGGAGTCCAGAACCAGGTGTCACAATCTAAGGATAAGGGGTAAGCCATTTAGGACTGAGATGAGGAGGAATTTCTTCACCCAGAGAGTGGTGAACCTGTGGAATTCTCTACCACAGAAGGCAGTTGAGACCAACTTATTTAAATATATTCAAGAAGGAGTTATATATATTTCTTAAGACTAAAGGAATCAAGGGATATGGGGAGAAAGCAGGGACAGGGTACTGAATTTAGATGATCAGCCATGATCTCATTAAATGGCGGAACAGGCTCGAGGGGCCGAATGGCCTACTCCTGCTCCTATCTTCTATGTTTCTATGTTTCTAAAGAAAAACCTTCATGTATATCACATCATATTATAATGTATAATTTCCCAATAACAGGAATAGAGGACCAAGTACCAGAACTCAGAAGAACTTTTCACTTGTTTGAAACTCTACCATTTCACCTCTTGACTCTCAAAAATGAGACTGCTTGTAGGATCCTTTTGAAGTTAGGATTTCCAGACATATTATAAAACACATATATTCGTTGTATCATGTGACTTCCAGGATGGTAAAAAGAAAAAAGAAAGGCTTGCCTTTCACAAAATCAGGACGTCCCAAAGTGATTTACAGCCAATTAAGTAATGTAGGAAATGCGGCAACCAATCTGTGCACAGTAAGGTCCCACACACAGCAATGTGATAATGACCAGATGATCTGTTTTGTTAGTGATGTTGGTTGAGGGATAAATGTTGGCCAGGACGCTGGGAAGAACTCCCCTGCTCTTCTTCAAAATAATGCTATGGGATCTTTTACATCCACCTGAGAGGGCAGGCAATACCCCGGTTTAACGTCTTATCCATAAGATTGCACCTCCAACGGTGCAGCGCTCCCTCAGTACTACACTAAAGTGTCAGTCTAAATTCTGTGCTCAAGTCTCTGGAGTGGAATTATGAACTCACATCCCTCTGACTCAGAGGCGAGATGGGCTACCCACTGAGCCACGGCTGAAGGCAAACTAGATGGATCTTGATCTTTTTTGATCTAGAAATTCCTATGTTCCCATGATCTGAGCAGGTAGTGCTTGATAATAACACTGGATGCTAGTAAAATGTACAGCTTATACCCAGCACCTTGATAGCATAAAAGCAGGTGAGAACATAAAAAAATTACAAAGCGAGAAAAGGCCAATCGGCCCATCAAGCACAATCCATGCATGTATAAGAACATAACATAAGAAGTAGGCGCAGGAGTAGGCCATACGGCCCCTCGGGCCTGCTCCGCCATTCAATAGGATCATGGCTGATCCGAACCTAGACTCACGTCCACTTCCCTGCCCGCTCCCCATAACCCTTAATTCCCTTATCAGCTAGGAAACTGTCTATCTCCGTTTTAAATTTATTTAATGTCGCAGCTTCCACAGCTCTCTGAGGTAGCAAATTCCATAAATTTACTACCCTATGAGTGAAGAAGTTTCTCCTCATCACAGTTTTGAAATGGCAGCCCCTTATTCTAAGATTATGCCCCCCAGTTCTAGTCTCACCCATCAGTGGAAACATCCTCCCCGCACCCACCCGATCAAGCCCCCTCACAATCTTATATGTTTCGAATATGTTTCATGTATGATTATTCTATAATCGACTCCCCTATTACAACTTGTTGATCCCTTCATTAGGAAACACTAAGGGCTGGATTTTGTCATTGAGGGCGGGTTGGGGCGGGTCAGGTGGTCGGCAGGTCCCGCCCCCACCTCCGATGTGAGGCGGGACAATTGAGCGATTTTGCCCTAATTGGGCACTTGATTTCCAGCGTGTGGGAACCCCTGGCCCAATGAGTCTTTTGGTCCTGAAACTCGCCTCTGATGACGGCATCTATGCAGCTACATTTAAGGCCTGCAAGCAGCCTTGGTTCATTTTCTGCCGAACTACTTTGTTGCTGAGACTTCCGAAGGATAATTGATGCAACCATGACAAGCTCAAGGCCGAAGTGCGCACCCCGCTTTGATGAGGACTCCCTCCAAGCTCTGGTGGAGGGAGCAAGAGCTCATAAGGAAGCGCTGTTTCCTTCTTATGGGTGGAAGAAACCTCCCCAGCAGACCAAAACTGTGTGGCTGCAAGTGGCACAGGAGGTCAGTTCGAGGTCAATGTGCAGCAGAACCTGGCTGCAGTGCAGAAAGAGGTTTCATGACCTTCTCCGCACAGGAAAAGTGAGTATTGCATCACCATGACCCTCAATCTGCTCCCCATCGCCTCTCATCCCCAGCACTCTTCATTGTCAACCTCCTCCTCCACATCCCACTTGAACCTTACACCCCTGCACCCTTAACCTCTCTCTCTATGTACACATTCACTTAACTATTCGACTATGCTACCCTCACACTCCCTATCACTGTTATACTATGACAACAAATTACAACACACAGGGAGGGCCCTTGGTCTTGGGACCTCACTCCATCTTTGTGTCCTTCTAAGCATCTATGCTATGGATTCTTTACACTCACTCCTTCATTCTCACTCAAACTCCACTTGTGTCCCTCATTGCAGGAAAAGAGAGCCCACAATAAGAGGGAAAGAGCGAAGGCAGGAGGAGGGCCACCCTCAATAGCCCAGCTCACCAGCGCTGAGGAGGCGGCCCTCGAGATCGTGGGAGCTGAGGAGGATGTGTAAGTGGGGGACGGACAGACGGGCGCATCAGATCAAGCTGGTGACAGAATAGCTTTTCATCTCTCTCTCATTGACATCAGTCATGAGTGACTGACCTTGATTCTAATGCTCTTAACAGATTGACGTATGAGCATCTGCACAATTCAATGTGCATGCAACATTTATCTCACATGTCTAACTCTTTCCTTTACTCCCCCACAGAATCATCGACAGCCCCCCTCCCCACTGTCCAGGAGGAACAGCCTGAGCCACCAGACTCCTCAGAGGAGGCTGTAACCTCTGAGGGTACAGCGTCAGCAGAATTCAGCGCACCCAGCACCAGCGAAGATGCTCACACCTCGGTGGGACCTTCGAGAGATAGAGTAGTGTTGTCACCTGGTGTATCACAGCTCACAAGTGAGCATCAGCAGATGGTGGAGACAGGGACAGCAGTGGAGAGTCCTCGTCGGAGGGCTCAGGACTCTCCCAGCTCAGCTCAGCTGCATGTCGACCCTGTGCCTCCGGGTCCATCCAGAAGGAGAGCGGTGCTGTAACTCCAGGAACAGGTGCAGGAGTCTCTGGCAGGTTTTGTCTCCAGGGTCGCTGCGAGTGTGGAGTGGATGGAAGAGTCCATCGCTAACATGAGCAGAGCCTTTGTGGAGGCGTAGGTGCATGAACACATCACCACGGAAAGGATGGTAACCTCTGTGGAAAGGATGGCTACAATAGAGGAGAGGATGGCTATGGTAGAGGAGAGGATGGCTACGGCCATGGAGGAGCTAAGTCGCCAGGGTCTTGAAAACAAGGTCATTGTCCAGAATAGACTGACATCTCTGGAGGACCGATGGTCAGCTATTGAGCAGAGAAACCAGACCTTCATGGAAGTCCTCTGGAGTAGGACTGCCAGTGCAGAAACGGGTCCTCATGGCCCCGCTGAAGTGCAGAAAAGTGCTGTCAAGCCACTTGCTAGCTCTGAAGTGGGGCTGACCCATGAGAGGGATATTGGTGGCAGACAACAAAGAAGTGGGGGCTCCTCTCCAAGCGCTCACACAACCATGCCACTGCAGAGCCCTCGGTCAGAGCCCCACCACAGTCCTCACCCAACTGAGATCGGCGTCTCAGCCCCTGCACAGCCGCAGGAACAGCAGACTGTTGACGAGCCCTCACAGGCTCGCAACCCCAGAGGACGGCCGCCATAGGCATCGAGACAGGAGCAGCAAGAAAGTGAGCAAGGGGCCTCTACATCTGCTGAAGCCACAGGGGAGGCACCACGTAGGAGCATGCATAAGAGGAAGATAAAGCACGAGTAGTCACAAGGGTAGTCACTTGGGTGTTCTGTTGTGTTTAATTCTGAAATACCATCCGTGAATTTATGTGATAAAATTACTTGATGGCAAACTGTTGACGTTGTGGGCTGTGTCATTTCGCAAATGGGACTTCCACATTGAGGGCTCAGGGCGACTCGGAGCCCGCAGGTTCTTGTCCATTGTCGATGGTGTGGTAAGAAAGTGCAAGGCAAATGTGTTTGATTGGGCAACCTAAGCAAATCTGGCCAAGATCAGTACATCCCTTGCATCCCGGACAGCAATGTTCTCGCGTGCCGCTGCCGCTGGTTGATGCGCCTCCACAAACTGTTCGTTGTCGCCCTCCTCCTCCTCCTCCTCCTCATCCTCATCTGAGGAGGCTATGCGATGAGCCACTTGTACCTCGGGCAGCTGCAAGCCACGCCGCTGTGCCATGTTGTGAAGTGCACAGCAAATCACGACGATTTTGGAGACCCTGGCTGCTGAGTACTGCAGGGCTCCACCTGATCTATCAAGGCATCTGAATCGCATCTTCAGCAAGCCGATGGTTTGCTCGATAATGGATCTGGTGGGAATGTGGCTGGAGTTGTAGCTCTCTTCAGCTTCGTTGGATGGCCTCCTCAACGCCCTTGCGGTTGACAAAAATACCTGGATTATGATGGGGTGCCTTAAGGGCCACATGTGTGCAGTCAATGAAGCCCTACACCCTTGGAAAGCCTGCCAGATTAGCAAAGCCAACCGCACGCGCGGTTACACTTGCTTGATCCTTGGAGAAGTTGTGTAATTATGTGCGTTGGCAAAGAGGGCATCGGTTACCTGTGTGATGCAAGTGTGTGCAGCTGCCTGGGAGATGCCGCTGATGTCTGCTGTTGATCCCTGGAATAAGCCTAAAGCTAAAAAGGTTGAGTGCGGTGGTGACTTTGATGGCCACTGGTAAGGGATGTCCACCCGCTCCTCTGGGCTCCAGGTCTTGCTGCAGCACTGTGCAGATGTCACCCACTACCTCTCGCGAAAGTCTGAGCCTCCTTTGGCACTGCTGCTCAGTCATGTTGAGGTAGCTCATCCTCTGTCTGTAAACCCTGTTCTGGGGGTATCTCCTGCGGCAATGTCCTTCCCTGCACTGGTACCTTCTGGTCTATGCAGCTTCAGGTGGGTGCGCAGCAGGTTGGCGCTCTTGTTGTTGCTCCTGCTGTTGGTGCTGCTGTTATTCTGGGTTCTGCTGCTGCCGCGGCTGGCCTTCGTCCGATCTAAGGTCCAGGAGGAAAGGAAATAAATGGTCCCCATGCTGCAGGTTGAGGAAGCGCTCAGTCAAGGTGGGGAGAAGGGTTTCCCAGGAGGTCACACTGGAGATGGATCTCAGCTTCAAAACTTCCAAAATGAGTAGGCCTGTTAAAAGTTCTCCCAGACCTGAGAAAACAAAGTTCTGCCACCTGCAAATGATCATTGTTGAAAACTCCTTTTTAATGGTGGAGCTGCAGCTGTTAGTAAGCAATCCACTTGTGAGCCCGCCAGGATTAACTGGCATGTTCCAGGGGAGATGGGGGAAATGTGTTAAACTCAGAAAGGCCTCTCAAAATGGCATTATAGAGGCACTTAAGTGATTGTTAAGGGCCTTAACGGCCTATCCCGCCTCTTGGAGGCGGGATCGAAACGGGATCTGAAAGCCCGCATTTGGGAAAGTTGCTCAGAGGCGGGCTGGAGGTGGGATTGGAGCCCGCCTCCATTTTTTGCAACTTTTCTACCTGACCCGCCTCCAAACCCGCCTCCTCGGGCCTGGCAAATTCCAACCCTAAGTAACTTCTTCTACCTCCTAACAAAATCTGCTAATACCTTTATAACTCTAAATCCCTCTTCTCAAACGATATCAATCCAGCTTCTTTTAGATGTGTCAGTCACCACAAGTCAACTGCCTTCTCTGGGTGTTTGAAAGACTTGCATTTATATAGCGCCTTTCAGAATGTCCCAAAGCTCTTTACAGCCAATGAAGTACTTTTTAAAATGGAGTCACTGCTGCAATATAGGAAACGCGGCAATGAATTTGCACACAGCAAGCTCCCACAAACAGCAATGTGATAATGACCAGATAATCTGTTTTAGTGATGCTGATTGAGGGATAAATACTGACCAGGACACCGGGGAGAACTCCCCTGCTCTTCCTCGAAATGGTGCCATGGGATCTTTTATGTCCACCTGAGAGAGCACCTGAAAAACAGCACCTCCAACAGTGCAGCGCTCCCTCAGAGCTGCACTGGAGTGTCAGCCTAGATTTTTGTGCTCAAGTCTCTGGAGTGGAACTTGAACCCATTCCAGAGACTTGAGCAAAAAATTGTTCCAATCGTCCACAACTCTGCTGAAAAGTAGACTCTTAATCCTTAACCTTCTTCAAGATTTGTAAGTTATGCCTGTGTCCTCTACACTCTTTGCCGAAGTTTGCTTCCTTTAAACTATCATTCATTTTTTAAAAACTAAATGGGAAAGTCTAACAGCCACAGTGTGGGGTTCTATCTGAGGTGGTGATGTAATGTGAGTTTGACAGTCTTTACAATAACACAGGTTTTGAAAAGTTTAAAACTATCTTCAAACAAAATGATGAAGACTACATCTTCCGAACTTTTAAAAGACAAGTGCTCTTGTGAATTCATGCATTCCACTACCATCTTGGGTATGGAAATGGGAAAGTTTGGTTCTAAGCAAGATCTTTTGGCTCTTAATATCAATACACATTTAATGCTATTAAGAGTAGACCAATATTTATATTATTCTAAGATTGGTCACTTAACGATCTTCAGTTCATCTTAAGTAAAGTCAGAGAAGTTTCATATATAACAAGTTCCTAGCCATTGTTTTTTTAATTCGTTCATGAGATTTGGGCGTCGCTGGCAAGACCAGCATTTATTGCCCATCACTAATTGCCCTTGAGAAGGTGGTGGTGAGCCGTCTTCTTGAACTGCTGCAGTCCGTGCAGTGAAGGTGCTCCCACAGTGCTGTTAGGGAGGGAGTTCCAGGATTTTGACCCAGTGACAATGAAGGAACAGCGATATATTTCCAAGTCAGGATGGTGTGTGACCTTGGAGGGGAACCTGGAGGTGGTGGTGTTCCCATGCGTCTGCTGCCCTTGTCCTTCTCGATGGTGGAGGTCACGTGTTTGGGAGGTGCTGTCGAAGAAGCCTTGGTGAGTTGTTGCTATATACTGTTATATACTGTTAAATGTTAATCATTGAACTTAACTCATTGTATTTTTGTAGCTTCTTCATGTATGTAACAATTTTCAAATCTTTAAATTTAGATGGAGTTCTATGCAAAATGAAGGATCAGGAGTTCATTGTCACAAAGCAGCTCCCTCACCCCTATGGCTAAGTCCCACTCATTACAAAAGCATTGGTGCATTATGTTCAGAAGTCTTGGATCTTATTCTAATTTCCAGGTTAATGTTGCAATGGAAATTCCTTTCTGGTTTACCTTTGTTTGCTAGATGGATTATTTTAAGTGGATTAACACCTGCCTAAAAACAGCACACAGAGGAATATGTTACAAGAAGGAAATGAATGTCCCTTGAAATGTACAGTAGGTAGAAATTGCATTATGTAGATGGTTCAAAAATCCATTGGGTGTCTGACCCATTCACAAAATATTAGCACATTTGGATTAAAGGTGGTTGGGAGGGTGGAATTGGCCAGCACCCCTTCTGTCCATCCCACCTACATCTCAGGAACAATTTGAGATCGTCTCTGAAGGGGCTTGTGAGCTATCCCAGGAATCCAACAGATAGACTTCTGATACTCCCAGCTGTGAGTAGGCATCGGTGACATTCTGGATCTCCAGTGGGCCCGTAAACCACTGAGGAATCGAACATTAATTGATCGCGGAGAAAACAATTACCATTTGATTCAGGGCTTGCCAGAGCTGGAGCATCTTCAATAGCCTTCAGTTGCCTCCAGCTTGTCAGTCTGATAGGCCTCTTTTACTCGACTGCGGATATTCTGACTGGCCAGTGGGGTGAGCTCCCTATCGCGGTACTATAGGCGCGGGCAACCACCTCTATTATTTAAATACCCTTCAAACCTGGGCTGGGTTATGGTGAGATCAAAGTAGCGGGCTGCAGTCCCATGCCACCTGTGCATCAGATGCCAAGAAAAAAAGAAAAGAGAGAGACTTGCATTTTTATAGCACCTTTCATGACCTCAGGAAGACCCAAAGTTCTTTTGAAGTGTAGTCACTGTTGTACTGTAGGAAGCACGGCAGCCAATTTACACACAGCAAGCTCCCACAAACTGCAGTAAGGGCCTGGACATTAACGGGGTGAGTTACATAGATGGGGCAGGGGAGGGCAGGGTTTTGGATGGGAATCCCCGTATGCTGAGCACGACAGCGTGCGTCTTTTGTACTTGACATTACAACAGTGACTACACTTCAAAACTACTTCATTGGCTGTAAAGCGCTTTGAGACGTCTGGTGGTCGTGAAAGGTGCCGTATAAATGCAAGTCTTTCTTTCTTTCTTGACCGGTGAATGGAGTTGAGGCAGAATATCAGCCATGATCTCGTTGAATGGTGGAGCAGGCTCGAAGGGCCGAATGGCCTACTCCTGCTCCTATTTCTTATGTTCTTATGTTGACAGGTTCACTGCCCGGAAGTCAGTCTGATTGACAGGCTTGGCTTCCAGTCGAGCGGGGATGGGATGGAGTCCGGAGCAGGCCGCAAGAGGAGGTAGGTCTGATCCCTGGGTGGTGGCTGGCTGATCCCTGACCTCAGGGGAGCGGGGGCGGGGAGGGTCTGATCCCCAACCTGGGGAGGGGTTCGATCTCGGATGTCATTGTATGGTGGGGTGGGCGGTGGTGATGATGGTGGGGTGAGCTTGGGTGACCGGGGCGAATTGCTCCTGCTCCTCCTGGCCCACGAGCAGTGCTGCAAAGGCACTTGCCTTCTTCTCGCCTCCCTTCAGCTGCTGGGTTTCCTGAGGCCTAGGCCTAGCCGACCACTGTAAAACCTGCAAAGCAGGTTAAATCAGTGCCGGCCTCATTAAAATATTTAAATTGCCAAAGCCTCATTAAAATATTTAAATTGTCAACCTCCTGCGAGCGGGTTGGCTGCCCACCCTGTGTTCCCCCCTCCTTTAAACCCAGAAGTGGGCAGGTTGGAGGTGGGTTGGGGTCAGATTTCAGATTTTTTAAATTTTAACATCTGACCCGACCCCAACCCACCCGCTTTTGGGTGTTAAAATTCAGCCCAAGTTAATGACCGGATAATCTGTTCTAGTGATGTTGGTTGAGGGATAAATATTTGCCAGGACACCCTGGAGAATGCCCCTGCTCTTCTTCAAAATAGTGCTGTGGGATCTTTTCCATCCACCTGAGAGAGCAGATGGGGCCCCTAATGAAAGACAGCACCCCCGACAGTGCAGCACTCCCTGGAGTGTCAGCCTAGATTTATGTGCTCAAGTCTCCGGAGTGGGACTTAAACCCTCAACCTTCGGACTCATAGGTGAGAGAGCTACCCACTGAGGACAGCTGACCGATAGCCAAGGCTGAAAGTGGTCACCAAAGCGCAGCATTGTAAAGAGGGCCATTTTTTTTACACTAGTAAGGAAGATGAGCACCATGGCATTGTAACCACAATGGGAGTATTTCCTCCGATTGCTGTTGGTAGCAAAATTGCTCGCACATTATTTAAATCGCTTTTACAAGTATGCTGCAAATTCCGAATGTACAGCATGATGTGCCTAAATGAATTCGAGACTCAACGTTAACGGAGCAAAGCAAGGCTTTTATTAACTCAGAAAGTAATACACAGTGGAGAAGTGTCTCTCATCCAGAGATCTGCTGTACTGCCTGTGAGACACGCTGGGGCCTGCTTAAGTAGGGGCCAGGTATGGGCGGAGCCCTACACACAATACAATACAGGTAAGGAAATGAAACTGAAACTAAACTCCCCTGCTTGTCACAGTCACAGGCACAATCAAACACAGAGAATACAGAGTGCCTGATGAATGGCATATTTCATCACATTCACCCCTTCTACGGATTTAGTCTGTTCGGGGGTTTGATAGTCCTCTGTGACCGACGTAGCTGTTGTGGTGCCGCGGGTGTCGGCTGGGTGTCCCCGGTGGCCTCCTGGGTCTCTGCCGGGGGCGCCGCCAGGGTTGTTGAAGGGGTAGTTGGTGGGGGCGCCGTTGGTCGATGTTCTTCCGGGGGTGATGAAAGGATAGTGGGTGGGTAAGAGTTGCTGTGATCGTCATTGCTGTTGTTGTCGTGGTTGTTGTCGTTACCGGCTGGGGCGACGTCTTTTATGGACACGGTGTCCTCCCTTCCGTCGGCGTGCCGGACATACGCGTATTGGGGGTTGGCGTGGAGTAGGTGCACTGACTCCACGAGAGGGTCCGTCTTGTGACCCCTCACATGCCTTCGTACAAATACCGGACCTGGGGTGGAGAGCCATGACGGCATGGATACGTCTGAGGTGGATTTCCGGGGAAAGACAAACATTCGTTCATGGGGCGTGGCATTAGTGGCAGTACACAATCGAATGGAGCACATCTGGGAGGACTTCCTGCCAGCGGGAGATAGGGAGGCCCTTGGTCCTTAGAGCTAGAGTGACTGCTTTCCATACTGTCCCATTCTCTCGCTCCACCTGGCCGTTACGCTGGGGGTTGTAGCTGGTGGTACGGCTCGTGGTGATCCCCCTGGACAGCATGTACTGGCGTAGCTCTTCACTCATGAAGGACGCCCCCCTATCCATATGGATGTAGCTCGGCATACCGAACAGGCAGAACAGGCTGTTGAGGCATTTAATGACCGTGGCGCTGGTCATGTCTGGGCAGGGGAGGGCGAATGGGAAACGGGAGTATTCGTCCACAATGTTCAGGAAGTAAACATTGCGGTCGACTGACGGGAGGGGGCCCTTGAAATCTAAGCTGAGCCGCTCAAAGGGCCGTGTAGCTTTGATTAAGTGGGCTCTATCTGGGCGGTAGAACCGAGGCTTGCACTCAGCGCAAGTGCGGCAGTTCCTGGTCAGAGACCGAACTTCCTCAATCGAGTAGGGTAAGTTGCGGGACTTTATGAACTGGAACAGCCGTGTGACCCCTGGGTGGCAGAGGTCGTTGTGGAGGGTCTGTAGCCGATCCCCGGTGGCGCTGGCACACATCCCTCGTGAGAGGGCATCGGGGGATTCGTTAAGGGCCCCTGGCCGGTAAATGATGTCATACTCGAAGGTGGAGAGCTCGATCCGCCACCTGAGAATCTTATCATTTTTAATCTTCCCCTTCTGTTTATTATTAAACATAAACGCTACCGACCGCTGGTCGGTAAGTAGGGTGAAACGTTTGCCGGCTAGGTAGTGGCGCCAGTGGCGCACTGCCTCCACGATGGCTTGGGTCTCCTTTTCCACGGAGGAGTGTCTGATCTCGGGCCCTTGGAGGGTCCTCGAGAAGAAAGCTACGGGCCGCCCCGCCTGGTTGAGGGTGGCCGCCAAGGCAAAGTCAGACGCATCACTTTCCACTTGAAAGGGAGTGTTCTCGTCCACTGCCTGTAGCGTGGCCCGTTCAATATCCCGCTTAATGCTTTTGAAGGCGGCGTGGGCCTCAGCAGAGAGCGGAAAAGAGGATGCTTTCAAGAGGGGGCGGGCTTTGTCGGAGTAGTTGGGGATCCATTGGGCATGATAAGAAAATAACCCCAGGCACCTTTTCAGGGCTTTGGGAGTGTTGGGCAGGGGCAGCTCCCGTAGGGGGCGCAATCGGTCGGGGTCTGGTCCGATTTCCCCATTCTCCACCACGCTGCCTAGTATGCAGAGGCGCGTGGTGTTGAAAACGCACTTGTCCTCGTTGTAAGTGAGGTTGAGTTTTTGTGCGGTTTTCAGGAACCTCTCGAGGTTCGAGTCGTGATCCTGCTGGTTGTGACCGCAGATGGTGATGTTGTCGAGGTAGGGGAAGGTTGCCTGCAAGTGGTGGTCATCGACCATGCGGTCCATCTCCCTTTGGAAGACCGAGACCCCATTCGTCACCCCAAAGGGGACTCTGAGGAATTGGTAGAGGCGTCCGTTCGCCTCGAAGGTGGTGTACGGGCGGTCCTCTGGTCTGATAGGGAGCTGGTGGTATGCTGACTTGAGGTCGATGGTGGAGAACACCCGGTATTGGGCAATTTGGTTCACCATTTCTGATATGCGGGGTAGTGGGTAGGTGTCTAGTTGGGTGTACATGTTGATCGTTTGGCTATAGTCGATCACCATCCGTTTCTTCTCGCTACCCCTCACCACCACCACTTGGGCACGCCACGGGCTGTTGCTGCGTTCAATAACGCGCTCCCTCAGCAGCCTGTCCACCTCGGTCGCGATAAACCGCCTGTCCTCCCAGCTGTACCTCCTGCTTTTGGTCGCTATTGGCCGGCAGTTGGGAGTAAGGTTCACGAATAGCGAAGGCGGCTTTACCTTCAGGGTAGGCAGACTGCACACTGTGAGGGGCGGCTGGGACCCACCGTAATTGAGCGTGATGCTTTGGTGGTGGCACTGGAAATCCAGGCCCAAGATCACGCTCGCACATAGACTCTTCATGATTAGTAATTTAAAATTATCGTATACAGTTCCGTTAACGGACAATTGTACGGCGCAGTAACCCATAATGGTCGATGTCTGGGTTTTATCAGCCATAGAGATGGTGCCCCGAGCAGGGACCACCGTTAGAGAGAGTTGTTGTGCTAGTTCAGGGTGGATAAAACTCTCCGTGCTTCCACTGTCAATTAAACATTTAACCCCGCACCCGTTTACCTCGATGTCCACCATTGATTTGGATAGCGGGTGCGGTCTGGTCTGGTCCACTGTGACCGGTGCCACTGTAGGGCCCTGATTGAGACAAGATGGCGTCCACGCTGTCTGCTCACAAGATGGCGGACCCCACGAGGTCGGGCAAGATGTCGTCCAAGATGGCCGCTCCCATGGCGCACACGCGGCGGTGGCGGGTTTTCCAGCGGGGTTCCCTCTGCACACCTTCCCGAAGTGCCCCTTCTTACCGCACTTAAAGCAGGTGGTGCCTTTCGCCGGGCACAGGTTTCTGGTGAGCTTCGGCTGCCCGCAGAAGTAGCAGTTGGGGCCCCGACGCGTCGCGGCTGTCATAGGGCTTCTGGGGGGAGAGCGGGGCCCTGACGGTGTCGGGCTGCCGGGCGGGGAAGATGCCTTCCAAGATGGCGGCGCCCTTGGTGCACACGTGGCGGCGTGGGCGGCGCTGGCTGAAGAGTAGGCGTCCGAGTTTCTCTGGGCCACATCCAGGGATCGTGCTGTGTCCACAGCCTGTTTCAGGTCCAATCCCGCTTTTTCCAGTAGTCTCTGCCGGATGTAAGTGGAGCTGAGGCCTGTGATAAAGGCATCACGAACAAGCTCGTCAGTGTACACTGCGGCTTTTACATCTTGGCACTTGCAGTCTTTGCCAAGCGTTTTCAGGGTGACTAGGAACTCATCCAGCGATTCCCCAGGTTGCTGTGTGCGAGTCGCGAGCAGATGCCTAGCGTACACCTCGTTCGTAGGCTGCTGGTAATGCGCCTTTAGGATGTCGCAGGCGGCCGGGTACGTGTCGGCATCTTGGATGAGGGGGTAAACCCGGTGGCTTACCCAATTCCGCAGGAATCCGAGTTTCATACTTTCAGCGTCCGTAGCGTCTGTGATGGCTGCGGAATTGTCCAGGAAGAATTCCATACACTTAAACCAGTGTCCGGATCGTGCCGATGCGTCCAAAGCATGCGGGTCCAAATCCAAACGTTCGGGTTTCAAGAGTTGATCCATTGCATTGAAAATTGAGTTAATAAAATTGATGTGCCTCAATGAATCCGAGACTCAACGTTAACGGAGCAAAGCAAGGCTTTTATTAACTCAGAAAGTAATACACAGTGGAGAAGTGTCTCTCATCCAGAGATCTGCTGTACTGCCTGTGAGACACGCTGGGGCCTGCTTAAGTAGGGGCCAGGTATGGGCGGAGCCCTACACACAATACAATACAGGTAAGGAAATGAAACTGAAACTAAACTCCCCTGCTTGTCACAGTCACAGGCACAATCAAACACAGAGAATACAGAGTGCCTGATGAATGGCATATTTCATCACACAGCAACAAAAACTTGCATTTATATTGCGGGGGAGAAATTGGGTGGAGCTGCAAACGGGGCGCCAAGCTCGCCTGGGCGCCGGATTTAGCGCAGCGTTTGGAGCAGTAGCGACCACCGGAAATTCAGCTTGAGCACCCCAAGAGGAACACGGGGTGAGGCTCGAGGCGCTCCGCATCCCTCTTAGGGCGCTGAAACTGAATATTGCAGCGCAACGTGCCACAGCGCCACATGCTGCAGCACGGCACGCTGCGGTACTGCAGGCCTTCCTCCCATTCTTAAGGGGGAGGGGCCTGCACCAGCGCGATCAGAGATCGCGAGTGCCGGCAAAAGAGCCCGGCACCGAGGAGAAGTGCCGGGCTCTCGGAAAACAGCCGGCAATGCCACGGGGGGCGATCAGGAGGCCGGGGACGGAGGTGCTGGCAGGCGGCCGTCGGAAAAAACGGCCGCCCCACACCTCCACCTTAATTTGCGCCACTGCCGCCACAGGAAGGCCCCGTGAACCGGGTGCCATTTGCGAGCGGTGCTACAGAGGCGGTCGCTGCCAAATATCGAGATCGGGGCGGTAGCGGGGCGCTGCGCACACCGATGACATCATCGGAGGCGGCGCAGCGCAACAGGTTAACGCCGCCATTAGCGCCCCAGCTAAATATCGCGGGAGGCGCGGCCAGTAGCGCTAAAGCCACTGAGTGCCCTCTTTAGGCGCTAACTGGTGGCGCAGGCCACCGAATTTCTCGGCCAGCACCTTTAACATAGTAAAAAGTCCCAAGGCACGTCATGGAGCGTAATCAGATCTAAAATTGACAGCGAGCCAAAGAAGGAGACATTAGGACAGGTGACCAAGAGCTTGGTCAATGAGGTAGGTTTTAAGGAACGTCTTAAAGGAGGAGAGAGAGGCGGAGAGGTTTGAGGAGGGAATTTCAGAGCTTAGGGTCTAGACAGCAGAAGGCACGGCCACTAATGGTGGGGCAAAGGAAGTGGAGGATGCACAAGAGACCGGAGCTGGAGGAGCGCAGAGATCTTGGAGGGTTGTAGGGCTGGAGGAGGTTACAGAGATAGGGAGGGGCGAGGCCATGGAGGGATTTGAGCATGAGGATGAGAATTTTAAATTTGAGACATTTGGTTGACCGGGAGCCAATTTAGATCAGCGAACACAGGGGTGATGGGTTATTCGGACTTGGTGCCACTTCGGACATGGGCAACAGAGTTTTGGATGAGCTTAAGTTTATGGCGGGTGGTAGGTTGGGAGGTCGGGCAGGAGAGCACTGGGCCAGTAGAGTGTGGAGGTAACAAAAGCATAGATGAGGGTTTCAGCAGCAGATGGGCTGAGGCTGGGGTGGTGACGGGTGATATTACGGAGTTAGAAGTACACCGCCTTCAGTGTGCCAGTGCAGCCTTCGGTCGCCTGAGGAAAAGAGTCTTTGAAGACCAGTACCTCAAACCCAGCACCAAGCTCATGGTCTACAGGGCAGCAATGATACCTGCCCTCCTGTATGCTTCAGAGACATGGACCATGTACAGCAGGCACCTCAAAGCACTGGAGTGGTACCACCAACGCTGCCTCCGCAAGATCCTGCAAATCCATTGGCAGGTTAGGTGCACCAACGTCAGTGTTCTTGCTCAGGCCAACATCCCCAGCATCGAAGCTTTGACCACGCTCAATCAGCTCCGATGGGCAGGCCATATCGTCTGCATGCCCGATACGAGACTCCCAAAACAAGCACTCTACTCGGAGCTCCGACACGGCAAGAGAGCCCCAGGTGGGCAGAGGAAACGCTTCAAGGAGACCCTCAAAGCCTCCTTGAAAAAGTGCAATATCCCGACTAACACCTGGGAATCCCTGGCCCAAGACCACACAAAGTGGAGGAGAAGCATCTGGGAAGGCGCCGAACACCTTGAGTCTCTTCGCCGGGAGCAAGCGGAAGCCAAGCGCAAACAGCGGAAGGAGCGCACGTCAACCCAAGCACCCCACTCACCTGCCCCTTCAACCACCATCTGCCCCACCTGTGACAGAGACTGTAGGTCTCGCATTGAACTCATCAGTCACCTGTGAACTCATTTTTAGCGTGGAAGCAAGTCATCCTCGGTTCCAAGGGACCGCCTAAGAAGAAGAAGAAGTAGGCGGCCTTGGTGATGGAGAGGACATGGGGTCGGAAACTCATCTGCCAATGTAGGGAGTCTTGCTACTGATGTTGCTAACACAGAATGATCAGTGGAAATCTTCCCTCATGGTGTTAAGAGAGGAGACTGATAGCGTATTCAGAGCTACCAGGGCTGCCAGTTCATTTCAACTGGAGACAGATACAGGTGTTGCTGGAGGGCATCACATTAATCAATCTCGTGTACTTTCCTTGTGCTAATCAGTAACTTTCAAACCTACCTTTTTTAAAATAAAAGATGGGCACTTTCTCAAATTTAGTTGCCAGTTCTTTTTAAGCTCACACAAGTAACTGGGTAACTATTTATTTTGTAATGTTTGCATTATTCTAATAGTGGTCAGTTAATATCGTCTAAGTCATTGATAACTGAAGCCAGAGAAACTGCTTTTCCCAGCCCTGGACTATATGTTCCAAAAACATGTGCGCACTAACTGCTGACAGAAACTAATGGTCTTCCCCATAGAAACATAGAAGATAGGAGCAGGAGTAGGCCATTCGGCCCTTCGAGCCTGCTCTGCCATTCAACGAGATCATGGCTGATCATCCAAACCCTAGCACCTGGTCCCTACACCGACAGCCATCCCACCCAAGCCCTATCCCCATAACCCCACGTATTTAATCCCCCTAACACTAAGGGCCAATTTTTTTTATCATGGCCAATCAACCTAACCCGCACATATAGATACATAGATACATAGAAGATAGGAGCAGGAGTAGGCCATTCGGCCCTTCGTGCCTGCTCCGCCATTCGATGAGATCATGGCTGATCCTTTAATTCAGTATCCCGTCCCCGCCTTCTCTCCGTAACCCTTAACCCCTTTTGCCCGTAGAAATATATCTAATTCCCTCTTAAATATATTTAATGAGCTGGCGTACACTGCCCTCTGTGGCAATGAGTTCCACAGGTTCACCACTCTCTGAGTGAAGAAATTCCCCCTCATCTCTGTCCTAAATGGTTTAGCCCTTATCCTTAAATTATGTCCTCTAGTTCTGTTCTCACCCGCCAAGGGAAACATTCCTTCTGCATCCAGTCTGTCTAGACCTGTCAGAATTTTATACACTTCTATGAGGTCCCCTCTCAATCTTCTAAACTCCAGTGTGTACATCCCTAAACTACATAGTCTCTCCTCATAGGTCATTCCCGCCATTCCTGGTATCAGCCTGGTGAATCGCCGCTGCACCCCCTCCATGGCAAGAACATCCTTCCTCAGATGAGGCGACCAAAACTGTACACAGTACTCGAGGTGTGGTCTCACCAGTGCCCTGTACAGCTGCAGCAAGGTATCCCTGTTCCTGTATTCTAACCCTTTTGCTATGAAGGCCAGCATACCGTTTGCCTTCTTGACCGCCTGTTGCACCTGCATGCTCGCCTTCAGTGACTGGTGTACAAGAACACCCAGGTCTCTCTGTACTTCCCCCTCTCCCAATCTATTGCCATTTAAATAATAATTTGCCCTCCCGTTCCTGCACCCAAGGTGGATAACTTCGCACTTGTCCACATTATAGTGCATCTGCCATTTATCCGCCCAATCGCCCAGTCTGTCCAAATCGCTCTGGAGCTTCCTGGTCTCTTCCTCTGAGCCCACCCCCCCTCCTAGTTTAGTGTCGTCTGCAAATTTGGAAATGCTGCATCCGACTCCCTGATCCAGGTCATTAATGTAAATTGTGAACAGCTGGGGGCCCAGGACAGATCCCTGTGGTACCCCACTTGTTACTGCCTGCCATTCAGAAAATGAGCCGTTTATTCCAACTCTCTGTTTTCTATCTGACAGCCAGTTCCCTATCCACGCCAAAACTTTCCCCTTTATCCCATGAGCCTCAATTTTCCATGCTAATCTTTTATGTGGGACCTTATCGAAGGCCTTTTGGAAGTCCAGGTACACCACATCTACTGGCTCTCCCCCATCTATTCTACCAGTTACTCCCTCAAAAAATTCCAATAGATTAGTCAAGCACGATTTACCCTTTGTAAATCCATGTTGACTCTGTCCTATCCTGTCCCCATTTGCTAAGTGCTCCGCTATTTCATCCTTAATGATGGACTCCAGCATTTTGCCCACAACTGATGTAAGGCTTACAGGTCTGTAATTACCTGCTTTTTCCCTACCCCCCTTTTTGAATAGTGGGGTAACGTTAGCTACCCTCCAATCCATCGGCACTGTTCCCGAGTCTAATGAATTCTGAAAAATCATCCTTAGTGCATCCGCTATCTCTAGGGCCACCTCCTTCAGTACCCTAGGATGCATGTTATCAGGCCCTGGGGATTTGTCCACCTTCAATCCCTTTAGCTTCCTTAACACCATATCCTTAGAGATATTGATTTGCGTCAGTTCCTCCTTTGCCAATGTCCCTATTTTTCCCGATATCCCAGGGAGGTTTTTTGTGTCTTCCTTCGTAAAGACTGACCCAAAGTATGCATTTAGTTGATCTGCCATTTCCTTATTTCCCATTATATATTCCCCCATATCTGACTGCAATGGACCAACTTTGGTTTTCACCAGTCTTTTCCTTTTGATATATTTATAAAAGCTTTTGGAGTTAGTTTTTATATTTTCCGCCAGCTTGTTTTCGTAAGCTATTTTGCCCCTCTTGATCATGCCCTTTGCCCTCCTTTGCTCTATCTTAAACTGTTCCCAATCTTCCGCTCTGGCGCTTTTTTTGGCTATTTTATACGCCCTATCTTTGGATTTTATGCTGTCTCTAATTTCCCCTGTTATCCACGGTTGAGTCACCTTTTTAGATTTCCTTTTATGCCAGATTGGTATAAACAATTTTTGCAATTTTGTCATTCTATCTTTAAATGTTTGCCATTGTTTATCTACCTCCAGTCCTCCCAGGAACGTTGTCCAATCAGACCTACTCAGTTCCCGTCTCATGGCATCATAATTCCCCTTGTTTAAATTCAGGACCTTAGTCTCTGAGTCAATTTCTTCGCTCTCCATTTCGAGTGAGAAATCGATCATGTTATGATCGCTCTGACCCAAGGGTCCCCGTACAACAAGATTACTGATTAGTCCCTTCTCATTGCACAGTACCCAGTCCAATATAGCCTGTTCCCGAGTTGGTTCCTCGACATATTGATCCAGATAACCATCCCTTAAACACTCAAGGAATTCCTCCTCCTCATTATTTTTACTGATTAGGCTAGTCCAATCTATATGTAAGTTAAAGTCCCACATCTTTGGACTGTGGGAGGAAACCGGAGCAACCGGAGCAACCGGAGAAAACCCACGCAAACACGGGGAGAATGTGCAAACTCCACACAGACAGTCACCCGAGGCCGGATTTGAACCCGGGTCCCTGGCGCTGTGAGGCAACAGTGCTAACCACTATGCCACCGTGCTGCCATGGAACATCGCCGCGCAGTAAACTGCACCCACTTAGGAACTGCTTGTTGTTGCACATTAATCATCGTTTTACATCAATAAGTTACCTTCTGCAGCAACAGGCTATTCGGTAGGATGCTGTATTTACGGGTCAGTCGAATGAAGAGAATTGTCAACCTTTAGGAAGGCGCTTTCAACGTTCATCGTTTTAGACAACCTGTCGACACTGGGGGAGGTGTTTGAAAACAATACTGAGAACGTGTTTCACACGTTTTTGCCTATTGGACAGCAGCCCGTTCCGGCAGCAAAGAGATGACCGTCGAGTTTGACAGGCGAGCTGCGGGCGGCTAACGGGCGCCTTGACGCAGCTCGCCCGCTCTTGGGCCTCAGGATCGTCGGCTGGCTGAGGCTCCCAGGCTGGTCCTCAGAGAGCAGGGGCAGGTGACCCCTGGTGGGGCCCCCAGTATTTCCGTGGAGCCAGAAGAAGCCCTCCTGCTTCTTGCGGCGCCACGAAGAAAAACAATTTTAAAACATTTTTTTCCGTCTGTTTCCTGTTCGGAACGCCAGAGCACGTGGGCGGAGGGTTCGTGTCACATGCTCCACCCAGGTGTCCCTAAAAATAGGAACCTGATTTTCCCTATGGGAAAGAGGCCGGCCACTTGTATCAGGCAAGTGCTGCGGCCGCCCAATGGTAGGTCCCCGTGATAGTTTTCGCAGGTCCAGTGTCAGGGGTAACGAGGCAGTAAGATTGCCGACCCCACTTTTAGACCCTTACTGCCCTATTAACACCAATTTTCCAAAGTAAAACAAAAATCGGGAGAGGTGTATAACAGTGGGGGCGGGGGGGGGGGGGTGGGGGGGCGGCGGGTTTATCCGTTCTATTTCTAATATATGAATCTGGTAAGCGATCAAATTATTTTCTGCTTTTCTGAACTTTTCTTCCTCTAGGATGTGGTTGACTCTTAATTGTCACTCAGTAAGACCATAAGAACATAAGAATTAGGAGCAGGAGTCAACCATACAGCCCCTCGAGCCTGCACCGCCATTCAATTAGATCATGGCGATCTTCGATCTGAACTTCATTTTCCCGCCCGATCCCCATATCCCTTGATTCCCCTAGAGTCCAAAAATCTATCGTGCTCAGCCTTGAAAATACTCAACATTGAATGGACAATAAATGCTGGCCTTGCCAGTGACGTCTGCATTGATGTTACTTGTAATGTATATACCTTTAAGGGGGGAACTATGTTTTACAGCTCATGTATACTGCAGTACCGGCAGTGACCACACCTGTAGACAACACTGAGTAGTAATCTGTACAGATCAGTTGCAGTGTGAGCCACGTTGAGTAAACACCTGTTGTACCGTTCTCCGCAGTCTGTGTCTCATTATACACGGACGTAACATTGGCGACGAGGCAGGTTCGAACCTACCTGCAACTCTGCATCACCTCCCGGGGATTCGTTCCTGGAGATCAGTGGATTGGAGGTCAAGGCCAGAGACTCGGGCGTCGACCACGGGCAACCGCCCAGTTATCCAGCAGAGACTCGAGAATTGCGGGGGAGGCTGTCGAGAGCCATGCTTGGCTTTCCAGTCGAGGTGGTCCAGCGAAACGGGCTGGCAACAGGTAGTGCGCAGACCCTTCCCGGACAGCAGCGGGCTAGAGCCCGACCGAGTGGCACGGCAAAGGGCCGAGCAGCGTCGACGGGGGAGAGAGAGAGAGGGCAGAGCGCACAGGGCGCAGCCGGTGTTCAGGGGCCGAGCAGCATTGGAGAGAGGGAGAGAGAGATGCGCAGAAACCCGCGAGGCGCCGCCATTGCCACGAGGACCGCCGAGAGCGGCATTGGCAGCAGCGCAGGAGAAGCGCGCGAAACCTACAGGGCGCCGCCATTGCCACGAGAACCGCCGGGAGCGGCGTCGGCAGCAGCGGGGGAGGAAGGAAAGCGCGGGAGATGTCATTTTAAGCCATTGGTAGATGCCATTTTAAACCACACCCAAAATGCCAAAGAGTGGCAGTATCACCGCATTTGACAATGAAGTCGAAGATTGGACTACATATGTCGAATGAATAGAGGTGTACTGCAAGGCAAATGGGGTGTCAGATGACAAGCAAGCGTCGGTATTGTTAAATTTAATGGGTGCAAAGACGTATGGTTTATTACAAAATCTAGTAACCCCAACGAAGCCAATGGAAAAGAGTTTTGAAGATATAGTAACGATAATAAAGGAACATTTAAACCCCACACCGCTGCTGATAGCAGAAAGATTCAAGTTTCACAAATGGAACCAGCATACATAAGAACATAAGAACATAAGAAATAGGAGCAGGAGTAGGCCAATCGGCCCCTCGAGCCTGCTCCGCCATTCCATAAGATCATGGCTGATCTGATCCTAACCGCCAATCTACTACCACAGAACCATCTCCTGAATCTAACAGAATTAGACACACGAAATAGGAGCAGGATCAGGCTACACGGCCCCTGGGCCCGCTCCGCTACCCACAGGGCCATGTCCGATCCGAACCTAGACTCATATCCAAATTCCTGCCCGCTCCCCGTAACCCTTAATTCCCTTTACTTCTAGGAAACTGTCTATTTCTGTTTTAAATTTATGTAATGATGTAGCTTCTACAGCTTTTTGGGGCAGCATATTCCATGGACCTACCACCCTCTGAGTGAAGTAGTTCCGCCTCATCTCAGTTTTGAAAGAGCAGCCCCTTATTCTAAGACTATGCCCCCTAGTTCTAGTTTCACCCATCATCGGGAACATCTTCCCCGCATCCACCCGATCCAACCCCTTCACAATCTTATATGTTTCAATAAGATCGCCTCTCATTCTTCTGAACTCCAATGAGTCCCAATTTACTCAACCTCTCCTCATATGTCCATCCCCTCATCCCCGGGATTAACCGAGTGAACCTTCTTTGTGCTGACTCGAGAGCAAGTATGTCTTTTCTTAAGTATGGACACCAAAACTGTATGCAGTATTCCAGGTGCGGTCTCACCAATACCTTGTACAACTGAAGCAATACGTCCCTATTTTTATATTCTATCCCCCTAGCCAACATTCCATTGGCCTTCTTAATCACTTGCTGCACCTGCATACTAACCTTTTGAGTTTCGTGCACCAGGACCCCTAGATCCCTTTGTACTTCAGCACTTTCCAGTTTCTTGCCATTAAGATAATAACTTGCTCTACAATTTTTCCTGCCAAAGTGCATAACCTCACACTTTCCAGTATTGTATTCCATCTGCCAAATCTCTGCCCATTTACTTAGCCTGTCTATGTCCCCTTGCAGGTTTTTTATGTCCTCCTCACTCACTACTTTCCCTCCCATCTTAGTATCATCTGCAAACTTTGATATGTTACAATCGGTCCCCTCCTCCAAATCGTTAGTATAGATTGTAAAGAGTTGGGGACCCAGCACTGACCCCTGCGGAACACCACTAGTTACTGATTGCCAGTCTGAGAATGAACCATTTATCCCATCTCTCTGCCTTCTGTTAGATAGCCAATCCTCTATCCATGCCAGAATATTACCCCCAATCCCATGATTTTTTATCTTAAGCAATAATCTTTTGGGTGGCACCTTGTCAAATGCCTTTTGGAAGTCTAAATACACTACGTCCACTGGTTCCCCTTTATCCACCCCATAAGGATGAAAGCAATGCTGATTATTTAACAGAACTGCGCAAACTATCGAAACACTGCCAGTTTGGAGCGGGACTGGCAGATACCTTAAGGGACAAGTTTGTGTGTGGGCTTCAAAGTGAAGGAACCCAGAAACGGCTTTTATCTGAAAAAGACCTTACGCTGGAAAAGGCTTTCAGCATTGCGGTATATGAAGCAGCAGCACGAGGCGCTGCTGGAGATATAACAGAGACCGCAAGAATATGGTACAAACGAAATGTCATATGGAACAGAGAAGTGCTATCGCTGCAGCAGAACAACACATGACCAGAATGATTGCTGGTTTAAAGACAAAGTGTGCAGACAGTGTGGAAAAGTAGGACACACAGCACGAGTCTGCAGGTCGGGAAAGAAAACCAGCAATAAGAAACCGACCAAAGGAAAGTACAAGAAGGTACATAAGAAAACGGAGAATAGTTCAGACGAACAAAAGAGTGATAACGACTCCGAAAGCAGGGAACTGAGTTGTCTGAAACTACATAATGTGATCACAACGGAGGATCACCGAACCATTTGGGTCACTCTCAAGATAGCAGGAGTCCAAGTAAAGATGGAATTGGACACAGGATCAGCCCTAACAGTCATAAACCGACGGGACTACGAGCAGCTATTCTCACACATACCCTTGAGAGACAAAAAAAATTATTTTGAAGACGTACACGGGGCAAAAAGTCTACCCCAAGGAAAAATAAGGGTGACAGTTATGTATAAAGGTAAGGAAACACCAAAACTAGACCTGTATGTATTGCAAGATGGAGGACCACCATTACTGGGACGTGAATGGATCCGGAATATACAACTGGATTGGAATTCCGTACAGGCACTGACTGTGGCTGACAAAAAGGATGATGACGTCACACCTGGGCGACTGTCAAAGATCCTAACTGACGCAAAAGAAGTGTTCCAGCAAGGACTCAGAACACTAAAAGGCATGACAGCAATGATTAAAATTGAAGAAAACGCAAGCCCAAAATGTTTTAAGGCCAGACCGGTACCTTATGCGATCCGCACAGCCGTCGAAGCAGAGCTGGAGAGTCTGGAACGTTCAGGTGTACTGTCCAAGGTAGACAGGAGCGAGTGGGCTACACCCATCGTCCCTGTGATGAAAAAGTCGTTGAGCAGCACGCCTGGGGAACCAAGGAAGGTTCGCATCTGTGGGGACTTTAAGGTAACAGTGAACCCGGTGCTTCACACCGTACACTATCCACTTCCGCGGATTGAAGATATTTTCGCCTCGCTATCTGGAGGGAAACGCTTCACTAAGATTGATCTGGCCCAGGCGTATCTGCAAATGGAGGTAGAAGAAGTATCAAAAAAATACCTCACAACCAACACCCATAAAGGTCTCTACCAATACAACCGGCTGGTATTCGGGGTAGCATCAGCTCCGGCTATTTGGCAGAGGGCAATGGAACAAGTCCTGCAAGGGATCCCAGGGACCCAATGTTATTTGGACGACATCCTGGTCACGGGCAAAAATGACAGTGATCACCTTGCCAACCTGGAGCAGGTGCTCACAAGATTGCAGGAATATGGGCTCCGAGCTAGCCGTCCCAAATGCGAGTTTTTTAGAAAACAGATCTCGTATTGTGGCCACGTTATCGATAAAGAGGGGTTACATAAGTCCCCAGAGAAGATTGAGGCAGTAGTCAAGGCTCCAGCACCGGAAAATATGTGGCAACTGAGGTCGTTCCTCGGGCTGGTAAACTACTACCATAAGTTCTTGCCAAATTTGTCTACAATACTACACCCACTGAACACCTTACTGCAAACTGGGGTGCCATGGAAGTGGAGTGACAAATGTAGACGAGCTTTCCGGAAGAGCAAAACACTAATCACATCGAAAGAGGTATTGGCCCATTAAACCCAGCATTACCAATTCGGTTGGCATGTGATGTGTCACCCTACGGCATTGGAGCGGTGCTGTTGCACAAATTCTCGGACGGCTCAGAGAGGCCAATAGCCTTTGCGTCACGATCACTAACCTCAGCCGAGCGTAACTACGCCCAGATTGACAGGGAGGCCCTCAGCCTAGTGTGGGGAGTGAAAAAGTTCAATCAATATCTGCACGGGCAGAAATTCACCTTGCTGACTGATCACCAGCCTCTTGCCTCCATTTTTAATCCGAAGAAGGGCGTTCCGGTGATGACTGTGCAATGACTACAAAGATGGTCACTTTTTCTAGGGGCGCACCACTATGAGATTGAATATAAGGGCACGAAACAGCATGGAAATGCTGATGGGCTATCACGCCTGCCACTGCCTACTGCGGAGGAAGCACCAGCAGTGGATCCTGAAATATTCCATTCGACTATAGTTGAATGCCTACCGGTAACTAACGCTTGTATCGAAAAGGAAACCCGAAATGACCCGACACTGTCTCGGGTATATGATTTGACGGTGAAGGGATGGCCAGCACATGGCGACTCACCGTTGCCAGCATTCTCTACAAGGAGAGAACAGCTGTCAGTGTGCCGGGGGACCTTGATGTGTGGCTCCTGAGTGGTAATTCCACCCAAGTTAAGGGATAGAGTGCTCAATGAGCTTCATGAGGGTCATCTGGGAGGGGTAAAAATGAAAAGCCTAGCCAGGGCTTATGTGTGGTGGCCGGGAATCGATAAACAAATCGAGGACCTGACCAAGAGCTGCTCAGGATGCCAGAAGGTCCAAAATGCACCACCACATGCCCCTCTATACCCATGGCAGTGGCCCTCATCTCCATGGCAACGGGTGCATATTGATTTTGCTGGTCCATTCATGGACTCATTGTTTTTAATAGCCGTGGATGCACACTCAAAATGGCCTGAGGTCATCAAAATGTCCTCCACCACCATGGAGAAAACTATTGCAGTCCTACGGACCATTTTTGCCAGGAATGGCGTGCCAGAACAGATTTGCTCCGACAACAGACCACAGTTTGTGTCCGAAGAGTTCCGAAGGTTCTTGACAAAGAATGGGGTAAGGCATTACACATCTGCCCCGTATCATCCAGCCACAAATGGATTGGCTGAGAGGTTTGTACAAACCTTTAAGAAGGCAATAAAGGCTATGTACAATGACAACATTCCGCTGCAGCACAAGGTGGACAATTTCCTGTTCGCCTACCGGAATGCGACACATGCAGTCACCAACCAGGCCCCAGCCATGATGTTCTTTAACCGAAGGTTAAGATCTCACCTGGATTTGCTCAGACCAAATGTACGAAGAGATGTTGAGAGTAAGCAATTCCAGCACATCCATGAGAAGCCAACAAGGAGCTTCAATGTAGGGCAACCAGTCTTGGCCCGCGACTACCGAACAGAAAAATGGCAGCCAGGAACGATATGCACACGGCAGGGCCCACTAATGTACACAGTGGACGTTGGGGAGAGCATCGTGAGACGCCATGCTGACCAGATCCTAGAGTCACAGGAACAAGTCAACCCCATGCCTCGCCCATACGTACCTGGTGATGAACCCGACGTACAGGTCGCATCTACCCCAGAAACAGTAGCATTGGAAGCTGATGAACCAACCGACGACAGGGGGCCAGAATCGCCTCCGCACCAAGAGCAAGACACTCGGGAAAGGCGCTATCCAGAAAGGATCAGGAAGCCTCCCCAAAGACTGAATATATAAATAGACTATTTTCAGCTAATGTTGCATGTTAAAAGTATTAATTGTAATTAGTTTGATATTTAATTGTTAAATGAGTGTTATGGTACTGTTAATCTAAAAGGGGAGGAATTGTAATGTATATACCTTTAAGGGGGGAACTATGTTTTACAGCTCATGTATACTGCAGTACCGGCAGTGACCACACCTGTATATAACACTGAGTAGTAATCTGTACAGATCAGTTGCAGTGTGAGCCACGTTGAGTAAACACCTGTTGTACCGTTCTCCGCAGTCTGTGTCTCATTATACATGGACGTAACATTACCAATTGGCAATTAAGAGTCATCCACATAGGTGTGGGACTGGAGTCACATACAGGTCAGGTCAGGTAACGATGACAGGATTCCTTCCCTAAAGAACATCAGTGAACCAGTTGGGTTTTTAATGACAATCCAGCAGCTTCATGGTGACGTTTACAGATACCAGTTTTTATTTCAAGATTTTTTTTAAACTGATTTCAAATTCTCAAACTACCGTGGTAACATTTGAACTCGCATTCTCTGGATTATTAGTCCAGGCCTCTGGATTACGAGACCAGAAAGATAACCACTAGACTATCGTACCCTTGTTATGTAGCCACCTTGGAGGGTGTAGCAACTGACCCTGATCCTAGTGCTTACCGTGTCAGCCTTGACACAGTGATACCACTCTTGCCACTGAGTCAGAAGGTCGTGGATGCTCATCTTCCAAAAACATCCATATACCGCTTTCAACAGGAAGCATGCATCATTACAGCTATTTTGACAGCTCTCTCGGCCACTATCTAGAGCATCCCTGATGTGATACAAATATCAGAACCATTGTTTGAGCACACCACATGTCTGCTCAATGATGTTCCTACCTCTAAAATGTGCATCACTGTACGACCTTTTTTGAGAAGTCAAGGGGTTGCATAGCAGTGTTGCATGGGCCAGGTTTGGAGCAGGTAACCAATATGTTTGATGGAGAACTCTCTAACTTATCTTTACCTTGGAATAAGGGATGAATCCCATCGTCCCCTTAAAATACGGACATCATGGACACTTCCTGGAAACTGTGCATTAATATGCAGAATTCATTGATAGTGATCGGAAACCATTTGGATGCTCGTCGAGTGGTAAACCTTTTTGGTTGAAGGGCCACACGTGTGCAGTTAATTGCACCTTATACCACATCTTTCAGAAATGTCTATCGGCCGGCCCTGTTTGCTACTGCATATGGGGTGCTGGTTTTAATGTATTCACCGGCAGGTTAAGACAGGACCTTTGAGACCTGAGGCAATACCAATGACTGATGCTTACCGAGTCTCATCCCATTGCCTGGACAGAGCTTGCAGCAAAAAATGTGGAGTATCTCTCATCATTTTTTTTTCACTACCAGCAGTGCAGTGCTGAGGTTGATCCTCAGTTTCAAGCCTGGCTTCAGGACATGGCTTTCTAGCTGAAGCATAGTCTGCTCATAAACTATTCCTTGCCGAGGTCAAAGCATGGTTGCCAGTGGCAGACACGCTGACTGGGGTAGCAGCGAATCTTGGCAGTCACCTTCCTAATGGCTCAGGTTCTCCTAGTTTTTCATTACCAATCACCCTCCCCCTCCTCTTCCTCCTCCCCCAATGCACTGCGGTGTGCTTTTTACAAAGTCTTCCGCTCTTCTCCCTATAGGATCCCTGCCGAATCTCCCTGCTGTTGTAATGCACCTTTATGGTGGACATCATTCATGTGAGAAGGTTAGTAGGTTCACCTTTAATTGGTGCATAGCAGTCCCTTAACAAGAAAGAAAAAAGCCTAAGCCAAATTTGTATATTAACGTGCAGTAATCCAGCTCAGGTCTGGGAATGAGTTTTAGGAATGTGGAAAAAAATATACTAATACTCCACTAATGTTACCACGTCAATTTAATATTCATGAATGCACACTGAAGGAGTAATTATGCAACTTTGCGCTCCCGGTGGGAACCCTCAGCTGTCAGAAGCACGTACCTAGTGGGAATCGTGCTCACAACAACAATAGCAACTTGCATTTATATAGCGCCTTTAACATAGTAAAACATCCCAAGGCGCTTCACAGGAGCGTTATCAGGTCAAACTTTACACCAAGCCACATAAAGTGATATCAGGACAGGTGACCAAATGCTTGGTCAAAGACGTAGGTTTTAAGGAGAGACTTAAAGGAGGAAAGAGAGGTAGAAAGGCAGAGAGGTTTAGGGAGGGAAGTCCAGAGCTTAGGGCCTAACCGGCTGAAGTCACAGCCGCCAATGGTGAAGCGATGGAAATTGGGGATACGCAAGAGACCAGACCTGGAGGAACACAGAGATCTCAGAGGGTTGTCGGGCTGCCGGAGGTTACAGAGATAGGGAGGGGCGAGACCGTGGAGGGATTTGAGCATGAGGATGAGAAGCACAATACACTGAAATCTTCGCTATACCCTACGATATGGGCAACGCTCCCCACTTGGAGCATAAAAATGGAAAATGACAAGTAAGCATTAGCTCGAATGCACAGAAAAATTTCACCCCAACCCGTCTTTGATTACTTCATATGTACATAACCTTTGATGGGGGAAATGGTTACCGTGGCAACTGGCTAACCTTAACCTGAATAAGAGAATTGAGACTGTGGGACTATAAGGAAACTTCACAATAAACAGAGAGGAGAGAATGATGTAATGAAAGAAATTACTTCAGAATTTGCATTTTGGTTCCTCTTGAGGGCAATTTCAATTCTTTTTCTAAACAATTGCAACTCCCTTTGCCTTGCGGAAAAAGTTGCAAATTGTCACAAATTCTATGCTTTCATAGTAACCGGCAATTTTAGTGGTGCAAGGTCTCTGTGGCATTACTCAAAAGAAAATGGGATATTAATAAGAACATAAGAAAATACAGAACGAGAAAAGACAATTTGGGATCGTCAACCCCTTTCCTTCCACAGGGACTTGTACTATTTGGCCAGTCTCACTCTGCTCAATTTACTTAATCTCCTGAGTCAAAGTTCTGTCAAACTGTTGCCTAAGCCCAAGGACAACTAAGCAAAACTCCAGATGACCTGTCTAGCCTTACAGCCTAATTAATTGTGGGGGAAATTACTAGAATATGCGACTGTTTAAGGACTTGGACAAATTTAAGTTGATCAGAGAGATTCAGCGTGGATTTGTGAACAGTAAGTCGTGTCTGACTAATCAAACTTACATTTTTGAGGAGGTCACTAACGTGGTGGATAAGGGAGTGTCTGTGGATGTTATCTATATGGACTTCCAGCAGGCATTTGATAAGGTGCCACCCAAGAAATTGTTAGCAAAAAGTGCACGGAATTTGAGGCGACCTTGCTGCGTGGGATGGGAATCGCTTGCGGGGTCAGAGACTGAGAGTAGGGATAACGTTTAGGTACTCTGATTGGTGGGATGTGACAAGTGGCGTTCTCCGGGGATCTGTGCTGAGGCCCCAGATTTTCACCATATTTATCAATGACTTGGGTGAAGGAAGAGGCCGTCCCAAAGCGCTTCACAGCCAATGAAGTACTTTTGAAATGTAGTCACTGTTGTAATGTAGGGAAACAGGTCAGTCAATTTGCGTATAGCAAGCTCCCACAAGCAACAATGGTCTCCATATTATAAAAAGGATCTCGAGGCACTGGAGAGGGTGCAGAGAAGATTTACAAAGATGATACCAGAAATGCGAGGATATACCTATCAGGAAAGGATGAACAGGCTGGGTCTCTTTTCTCTTGAAAAGAGAAGGCTGAGGGGTGACCTAATAGAGGTCTTTAAAATTATGAAAGGTTTTGACAGAGTAGATACAGAGAGTGTTTCCACTTGTGGGGAAGAGCATAACTAGAGGCCATCAATATAAGATAGTCAGCAAGAAATCCAATAGGGAATTCAGAAGAAACTTCTTTACCCAGAGGGTGGTGAGAATGTGGAACACGCTGCCACAGGGAGTGGTTGAAGCGAATAGTATAGATGCATTTAAGGGGAGATTAGATTAGCATATCAGGGAGAAGGGAATAGAGGGTTATGCTGATAGAGTTAGATGAGGAAAGACAGGAGGAGGCTCGAGTGGAGCATAAACGCCGGCATGGACTGGTTGGGCCGAATGGCCTGTTTCTGTGTCGTATATCCTATGTAATCCTATGAATGACTAATTAAGTTGTTTTACTGGAGCTGTTTGAGGGATTAATGTTGACCGGAACATCGGGAGAACTCCCATTTTTGTTTGTGGGAGCTTGCTGTGTGCAAATTGGCTGCCGCGTTTCCGACATTACACCAGTGACTACATTTCAAAAGTACTTCATTGGCTGTAAAGCACCTTGGGGCGTCTGGTGGTCATGAAAGGCGCTATATAAATGCAAGTCTTTCTTTTCTTCACTTGAGTTTTTAATCACAAGATCAAGATAAACGAGGAAGGCCATTCAGCCCATTTTATCTCATCCATCCAGAAAAACCCACAGCTCCACTCACCTTAACATTGCCACCACTGAGCCATGGCTGAAAGGAAAGTTGTGGAAATGATTGCACAAGGATGGTGTTTTGAAATGGAAGGTAGCTGAATGGAATCAAGGTAAACGGAGCTAGAGCCTAGAAATTGCACTAACATATCGCTGTATGAATAGGAACCGTATGAAATTACTTTGCTATTTCGGCAGAAGCATTAAGCAATTTATTTTAAGTAGGCTAATATGTGTCTTAAGATAGCAAAGTAATTACTTGTGAACACATTAAGCATTCGTCCAGTAATAACACAGAGTGGGTTGTCTCAGCTTATATATATATTTGCACCGTACTTTTCAAATGTCAATTTAAAAAATCTCAGTGACAAAATAAAACTAACACCATTCTTCCAGGAAGCAAAGAGCTTCACTGGCATATTTCACAAATCAGTTCTCTCAATTATGAAAAATCTCGAACGATGACCAGGTTCAACAACCTTTGCCTGTCAATCTTCTGGGGCCTTCCCCAAGGCCTCAAAGGAACTCGCAACAGCTTTCACTTGGCGAGAGTTGCGGTGAGGCGTTACTGGGAAAAATACCTTCCCAAAGCTAGGAAATACTAACCGGACATTCAGTCCAATGCAGTCTCCTTGTGAGCAAATATTCCTAATCGCATTAACCCACTCTGTTCCCATATCCCGTCAACCCCTTGTCCTACATACTGGGCGAATTGAATAAAGAAAAAGAAGATTCAATAGAAGTCTTTTGATCGGATTCTGCGGCTTATTACAGACACAGATTTCAGTATTTTTGCACCATTTACAAGGATTTACAGCAACGCCGTCAAATGACACTTTTAGCCTGACAGAATTCCAGCACTACGAACAAATGGTACCTATAGGACTCTTCATCTGCTACCAATTTACATCACTAATTGTGGTCATTACTATCGCAATCACTGGTGAGCTATTACCACAATAAATTTATCCGAAAAGCCAATGTGATACTAGGTGAAATATTACTGATTCACAACAGTTCTGATTTTACAATAATTAAAAGAACCAAACATTTCTTCACTGAGAACTTTCCGAGGGACTCATGAGCGACACATGAGCAACCAAGGAAACCATGCTTATGAAGATTGGCCTCGGTTTACTATTTCCACTGAAATCTTAAACACTCCAGGTCCAAAAGCCCCATGGTTCCACTCAGTGCAGTGCAGCCCACCTCATGACCACCCAACTCAATGGTTGCAGAACCTGTCCCCAATTCTGGAGATACTTGAGTGGCTAAGGTGGGCCGCCCAAGAGCACTTCAGAGACGCCCATCCCAATCTATCATGGTCAGGTGTAGCAGCCTTGAGAGTCCTCGAGACCCTTGCCAGGCCAAAGAACTATGACCAACAACCTCTGTCTGTCAATCTTCTGGGGCCTTCCCTAAGGAGCAGCTTTCAGTTGGCGAGCGTTCAGGTGAGGCGTTACTGGGCAGAATTCCCAGGATAGCCCGGGAAACTTCCCCAGATGCCGATTTGGCGAGGCAGGCAAAAGACCCATCTGCTTTCTTCCCTCTTCCCCACCTGAACCAGCCCCCCACCCCCCCTGCCCCGTAATAGAATTTAAAGTGTGTCCTGGAATGTGTTAGGATACTAATGGAACTGGGTTCCACCCCAAAGTCCATCCCCCATTGAGAAATCCACCCAATTTAATCTCTGGTGCCCGATTGGAATTACAGGACCCTCAAAAATAACACATTTTGCCAGAAATGACAAACATGCTCAAACACATTTCTGACTTTGCTACACATAGCGACTCAGAGGAAATCTTGCCTACATCAAGTCTACAGAGACATGAGCAGGAAAATAAAAAAAACTATGACATGGACAACGAAAGGAGGGTTTGCTTTTCATTTTCCTCTAACTCCAAAATGATTTCCTCATTTGATTTAGAAAGATATGAATGTACTTGATGCGCTATCAATTACTCAAAAGACTGAGGTTAAGCGAGTAACTAACAGGCTTTTATTAACAAGAGAATGAAGGTGTGCCTCGAGTGGTCGACCAGTCCAGAATACAGAGGGACTGTGGAGCAGTCACCTTTATACCTGGACTCGTGGGAGGAGTCAGCCGAGGCATGTGCAGACATGTACACAGTGGAATACAAACACTCATACAGGCAGGTATAACAGTGGTTTACCACAGTACTGGACCGGAAAAGACCATTTGGCCGGTCCAGAAGTTCCAAAAAATTAATTTCACATGCTTCTTTCATGAATATAATCCAGTTCCCTCTCAAATTTATTGACATGCTCCGTTTCCCTTGGCAATCTGTTCCACACATTCACCATCCTCTGTGTGAAGGAGTTAAATATGAACTATCTGCTCACCTTCCCTCTTCTGAGCTTGAAATCTGTGCCCCCATTTACTGGGTTTGTGACTCAGTCAAACAATCAGCTGTGGTTTATGTGTACCCCCCGCTAGGAACTTGAACGTCTCAATAAAGTTTCCCTCGAGCCGGCTTGTTTCCAGTGGAAACCCTTGGTATCACAAGGGAAGGTATATTAGGAAGCACCAAGGCTACGGGCACTGACGATTACCACCCAACAGTGCTGGTGGAGTTGACTGAGGAGATTGCAAATCCCCTTTCAAAGTGCATTGGGATTGAATAACACCCCAAGTGACAAATGTAGCCCACATCTTTAAAAAAAAGAGAGGCGGGATGAAACTTCAAACTACAGATCTTTGAGCCTTAGCTTGACTATGGGGGAATGTGTTTGAAGAAGGATCGCTGGAATGGCAGGATCTGAAAAGAGAGACACAGCACTGGTTCAGAAGGAGCCGGTCATATCTGATCAATTAACTGGTGCAGTTCGCTAACCAACGCGAGATGTTCCAAATGATCTGGACGGACTAGTCAATGGGCAAGGGTGTGGAAGTTGGAATTCAAGCCTGACAATTGTACACTGATGACACGAAGAAGAAGTGAGAGCATGGAGTGCACGTCATACGACGACATTTAAAAAAAAAATTATTCATTGATGGGATGTGGGCATTGCTGGCTAGGCCTGCATTTAGTGCCCATCCGTAATTGCCCTTGAGAAGATGGTGGTGAGCCGCCTTCTTGAACCGCTGCAGTCCATATGGTGTAGGTACACCCACAATGCTGTTAGGAAGGGAGTTCCAGGATTTTGGCCCAGTGACAGTGAAGGAACGGCGATACAGGTCCAAGTCAGGATGGTGTGTGGCTTGGAGGGGAACTTGTAGGTGGTGATGTTCCCATGCGTCTGCTGCCCTTGTCCTTCTAAGTGGTAGAGGTCAAGGGTTTGGAAGGTGCTGTTGAAGGAGCTTTGGCGAGTTGCTGCAGTGCATCTTGTAGATGGTACACACTGCAGCCACGGTACGCCGGTGGTGGAGGGAGTGAATGTTGAAGGTGGATGGAGTGCCAATCAAGCGGGCTGCTTTATCCTGAATGGTGTCGAGCTTCTTGAGTGTTGTTGGAGCTGCACTCATCCAGGCAAGTGGAGAGTATTCCATCACGCTCCTGACTTGTGCCTTGTAGATGGTGGAAAGGCTTTGGGGAGTCAGGAGGTGAGACACTCGCCGCAGAATTCCCAGCCTCTGGCCTGCTCTTGTAGCCACAGTATTTATATGGCTGGTCCAGTTCAGTTTCTGATCAATGGTAACCCCCAGGATGTTGATCGTGGGGGATTCAGCGATGGTAATGCCATTGAATGTCAAGGGGAGATGGTTAGAGTCTCGCTTGTTGGAGATGGTCATTGCCTGGCACTTGTGTGGTGCGAATGTTACTTGCCACTTGCTTGAGGTAAAAGAGCAGCGAAGAGATTTGGGTGGATGCCTCGCTCAAACTGTCAGTTTAACATTCACAGTGGTCAAGAGAGCAAACATAATGTTGGGCTGTTTCTCTAACTTATAAGTCAAAGGAGATGATGTTGAAGTTATATTGGGCCTTAGTGAGACTGTATAATATCTGAAATATTGTGTTCAATTTTGGTCTCTGTATTACAGAAAGGATGTAGAGTTATGGGAGGAAGGATAGAAGAGGAGGGTGGTGAGGCGGGTGGAGGGGGTTACAAGGCTGATTCCTGAACTCAGAGGGATGCGTAATGAGGAAAAACTGTCTCGGCTGGGACTTAACTCCCTGGAGAAGAAAATGATCGGAGGAGGCTTGATCGATTTTTTGGAGGAATGTTCTTCTATCGAGCACAAGATTCGAGGACTGGGAACACAGATTAAGTTAAGGCCGATCAAAGGCAAATAGAAGCTCTTTTAGTTAGAGGATGATTGAAATTTAGATTACCAGTGGGAGTGGTGGACCAGAAAACCAAGGGAAGGTTTAAAAAGGACTGGAGAAATTCCTGTTCAGGAAGAGGATTCCTGCCTATTGGTTCTAGAATCATATAAGGAAGCCTGATGGGAGGTTTTGGAAGGCTAGGGTAGTTGGATCAACGGTCTTCGGATCAAAAGACTAACATGTTAGTACATATAAGAACATAAGAACATAAGAATTAGAAGCAGGCATAGGCCATGTGGCCCTCGAGCCTGCTCCGCCATTCATTAGGATCATGGCTGATCTACGACCTCAACTACGCTTTCCCGCCCGATCCCCATATCCCTTGATTCCCCTAGAGTCCAAAAATCTATCGATCTCAGCCTTGAATATACTCAACAACTGAGCATCCACAGCCCTTTGGGGCCGAGAATTCTAAAGATTCAGAACCCTCTGAACGAGGAAATTTCTCCTCATCTCAGTCTTAAATGGCCGACCCATCTTGAGACTATGCCCCCTATAGTTCTAGGCCTAGAAATTGGGTATAGCCCCGCCAGCACGTTTGCGCCAAAAATTTTGCGCCCGCCGCGGAGCCAGTTGTGCCCGCCCCATATTCACTTTCAGCGCCCCAAAGCGGAACCGGGCGCTGGTACAGGGTGTGTCCGCCCCGCTTGGGGCGCTGAAAGTGAATTTCAGCGCTCCCGGTCCCGCTGCGCCACCCGATGCAGTGCGGCAGGCTGCTGTACTGCAGGCCTCCCCCTTCTCTTAAGGGGGAGGTGCCTGCAACGGCCGGAGCCCCGATTGCAAGTTCCGGCAAAAGAGCCCGGCACAACGGAGAAGTGCCGGGCTCCACGGAAACCAGCTGGCAATGCCGCGGGGGGGGGGGGGTGGAGGAGGCCGGGGAAGGAGGTGCGGGCAGGTGGCCGCCGAAAAAGCGGCCGCCCCGCACCTCCACCTTAACTTGCGCCGCTAAGGCTGCAGTAAGGACCCGGTCTCCCGATGTTGTTAGCGCCCGCCACGGAAGAGGCGGCCGCTACTGAAGATGGGGATCGGCGTGGTTTCGGGCGGTACCGGGGCACTGCGCACACCGATGACGTCATCGGTGCCGGCGCAGCGCTACCGGCTAACGCCGATGTTAGGGCCCACCTAATTTCGGGCGCGATGCAACTTCCGGCGCAACCCACTCTTTCGCCCCTAATTGGGCGCAAACGCAACTGAATTTCTAGGCCCTGGACTTTCCAGCCAGGGGAAACAATCTCTCAGCATCTACCCTGTCAATGCCCCTCAGAATCTTATATGCTTCAATGAGATCACCTCTCATTCTTCGAAACTCCAGAGAATATAGGCCCAATCCACTCACTCTCTCCTCATAGGACAACCCTCTCATCCCAGGGATCAATCTAGTGAACCTACAACCCTCTCATCCCAGGAATCAATCTAGTGAACCTAGTGATATACAGGCCTAGAAATTCACTGGCCTTAGCGCCGCTTTTGAGGCGCTAGAGGGCCTAGCGCCGAAGTTATGGCCAGTTTAGAAATTGACAGGGGCCCTAAATCGGCGTTAGGCCGGTAGCGCTGCGCCGGCACCGATGACGTCATCGGTGTGCGCAGCGTCCCGGTTGCCATGGTAACCCGCCCGAACTCGGAAATTGAGTTGCGGCCGCCTCGCCCGTGGCAGCCGCAAGCAACGTTCTGGCAGAGGTGCCTTACAGAACTTTGCGCCGGCGCATTAAAGGCCCCGCGGCGGCCGGCCGCTTTCCCGCCGGCCGCCTGGCCGCAGCTCCCTCCCCGGACTTCCCCCCCACCCCCCCCCGGAACAGAAGCAAGCCCGGCACTTGTCCGAGGTGCCGGGCTCATTTTTAAAAAGATTATCGCGGGCCGCGGCCGGGTGCAGGCAGCTCCTCCTTAACGGAAGGAGGAGGCCTGCACTTCCCGAGCCTGCCGCACCGCAGCGGGTGCCGCAGCGCCGGAATAGCGCCGCAATGCGGCGCGTGGCGCCAGTTTTGAGGCGCTGAGACCCCTCAGTAGCGCCGGCAGCCGTTTGGGCGCGGCGCTACTGAATTTTTGGCGCGCGCAGGGGGACTTAGCGCCGGCACTAACTTCCGGCGCTAAAGCCCTCGCTGCGCCAAAACCGAATTTCTAGGCCACAGAGTCTTACCATGTTGAGACATCGCAAAGTGTTGTGCAAAGTCAGTTGCTTTTGAAGTGCAGTTACTGTTGTTTTGCAGGCAAACAGCAGAAATTCCAGCACTATCCCACAGACAGCAATGGGACGAATGTACAGTTAATCGCAAGTTTTTTTAGGGAGAAATGTTGGCCAGGTCACTGGGAAAACTCCCCTGTCTTCTAGTAGGGCCACGGGAACCTTCAGACCAGCACAATGGTGCCTTCATTAACTAAAGCTTACTAATTACTGAGAGTTCATTTGTCCATTCACGGAAACATGAGAAAGTATTCAATAATCTGCGGGTAAAGGTCCAACAAACCAGTTTTTTAAAAATTCGTTCATGGGATGTGGGCGTCGCTGGCAAGGCCAGCATTTATTGCCCATCCCTAGTTGCCCTTGAGAAGGTGGTGGTGAGCCGCCTTCTTGAACCGCTGCAGTCCGTGTGCTGAAGGTGCTCCCACAGTGCTGTTAGGAAGGGAATTCCAGGATTTTGACCCAGCGACGATGAAGGATCGGCGATATACTTCCAAGTCAGGATGGTGTGTGACTTGGAGGGGAACTTGGAGGTGATGGTGTTCCCATGCGTCTGCTGCCCTTGTCCTTCTAGGTGGAAGAGGTCGTGGGTTTAAGTCAGACCCTCCAGATGTCTGAAGGCAATAATGAAATATTATTTTTTGAGCAAGTAATTGCAATCCATGTTTACCATAGTTTTTTTAAAAGAATATTAATGAAGTAACATATTGTTGTATGCTTTCCGTTTGTCATTTTTTTCTCCTGACAAAGAAACTGCAAAAGCAGCCAACTATTAGTTTGGCAAGAGGTTTACAAAGCTACTGATCTTGCACAAATTACACAGATAATTTATCTGAGTTTGAGATCTCATATTGGTTATGTTAACACTGGATGAAACCCAGATATGATACAGACACTCTCCATATTTGGGCCTTGAGTAGACACAGGAGGGACTTACTTCAGCGTCCAACTTGGGCTCGACTTCACTTCCCATCAATCATCCTCACTAATCTCCTTGGCCCTTCTAGTCTGTCGTTATAGCGTAGACTTTTTGGCCTCGATATTAACCACCCCACGACGAGAGGGAGAGGGACAGGGGTGTGGTTAAAGAGTTAAAGACAGGGATCGCAAACCCAATCCGCCGCACACGGGCCCACCGCCTTTTTTATGGCAGCGGCTATCAGGGTGTCCGAGAGTCCCACCGTGGATAGGTGGGATGCTTAATTAACATATTTAAATCAGGCTCCTGCAGTGCAATTGGGAGCGTGATTTAAAATTCACCGCTGCTGCGCGGGTTTCCCAGGGGTCGGGAAACCCGGCAATGAAAGGGAGGTGGGAGCTACCTGTTTCACACTCCTTCTGGGCCAGGAGGAGCAGAATTGCTCCCCCACACCTCTCAAGGAAGCCTTTGGCCTCCCCCAGCCCTGATTGTCAGCCTCCCTTCCCCACAGCCCTCCCGATCGCGGCCTCTATCCCCCCTCCCGATCGTGGGCTCTCTCTCCCCTCCCAATCTCTGCCTCTCTCCACCCCTCCCGATCCCGGCTTCTCCCCCCTCCTGATCTCAGCCTCTCACCCCCCCCTTCCCAATCACGGCCTCTATTCCCCCTCCCAATCGTGGGCTCTGTCTCCCCTCCCAATCTCTGCCTCTCTGCACCCTTCCCAATCCCGGCTTCTCCCCCCTCCTGATCTCAGCCTCTCACCCCCTCACCGTCCCAATCGCAGCCTCTATCACCCCCTCCCGATCGTGGGGTCTGTCTCCCCTCCCAATCTCTGCCTCTCTCCCCCCTCCTGATCGTGGGGTCTCCTCCCACCTGATCGTGGGCACACCCCCCTCCCAATTACCATGGACTGTTCCCGAGAGTCCCTGGCTGCAGCCTCCTGCCACTGGTGTTCCCTCCCACCCACCAGCCAGGCTGTTTATTTGGTTGGCTGCCGGGCAGGAAACAGAGCTGAAATATGATAATGCGGTCCTGCCGTTAAGTGCGACACCGTTTTCAGCCTTTATATTTTGTCATGTATGTTTTAAGAAACTGAACATATACCTCCATTTTTAATATCACAAGGAGGTCGCTCGTAGCTCATCCATCAGAATGTATCCACCATAGAATCCAACTGCTTCAAAAATCATTCTAGGTTTTTGCCAGCCATGAAGAGCAATCCTCAACGTAATCATTCTTTGTGTGAAAAATCACCTGACATCAGCATTAAACTTCCATTTTGCTCATTTGAGCCTTTTCCTCCTGTGAAACTGTTATGGTTTAACCTGAAGTATTTGTTCTGCATCTATTTTTTCTATACTGTTTACTACCTTACCAAGTCTGCCCACTTCCACCTCCATAACATCGCCCGTCTCCGCCCATCAGCTGCTGAAACCCTCATCTTCAACTACTCCAATGCGTTAAAATAACAACAGAAAATGCTGGAAAAACTCAGGAGGCCAGGCAACATCCGTGGAGCGAGAAATAGAGTCAACGTTTCAGGTCGATGATCCTTTATCAGAACTGAGAAAAAAGGCAGGAAATTAAACAGATTAAAAGGCCAGTTTGGGGGCTGGGAAATGGGGGAGGGGATGAAAGAACAAAAGGGGAGTGAAGAGACATTAAGAGATATTCAAGGCGAGATGAGATAGTAATAGGACAAGTAAAGAGACAAAAGGTGGCTCTAGATGAAGTGTGAAATGCGCTGGCAGAATGGGAGACAGCTGCCATGTGGGAGAGAAAAAAAGGGGAAAAGGCACAAACCAAAGTTGTGGATAAAAAATTTATAAATAAATAAATATATACATAAACTAGCTGAAGTGCCCGGCGGTGTCGAGGGTTTTTTGAGGGCATGTTGTTGTTGGAAGAGAGAGAGAGAGTGACTGGGGGGAAGAGAGAGAGAGCGACTGAGGGGAAGAGAGAGAGCGAGCGACTGAGGGGAAGAGAGAGAGCGACTGGGGGGAAGAGAGAGAGCGACTGGGGGGAAGAGAGAGAGCGACTGGGTGGGAAGAGAGAGAGCGACTGGGGGGAAGAGAGAGAGTGACTGGGGGGAAGAGAGAGAGCGACTGGGGGGAGAAGAGAGAGAGCGACTGGGGGGAGAAGAGAGAGAGAGAGACTGGGGGGGAAGAGAAGAGAGAGAGAGAGAGACTGGGGGGAGAAGAGAGAGAGAGAGAGACTGGGGGGAGAGAGAGAGGGGGAGGGAGGGGGGAGAGAGAGAGGGGGAGGGAGGGGGGAGAGAGAGAGAGGGGGAGGGGGGAGAGAGAGAGAGGGGGAGGGAGGGGAGAGAGAGAGGGGGAGGGAGGGGGAGAGAGAGGGGGGAGGGAGGGGGAGAGAGAGAGGGGGAGGGAGGGGGGAGAGAGAGAGGCGGAGGGAGGGAGAGGGAGGGGGAGGGAGGGGGGAGAGAGAGAGGGGGGAGAGAGAGAGGGGAAGGGAGGGAGGGGGGAGGGGGGGAGGGAGAGAGAGAGGGGGAGGGAGGGGGCAGAGAGAGAGGGGGAGAGAGAGAGGGGGAGGCAGGGGGGAGAGAGAGGGGGAGAGAGAGAGGGTGAGGCGAGGGGGAGAGGGGAGAGGGGGAAGGGGGGAGAGGGGAGAGGGGGGAGGGGGGAGAGGGGAGAGGAGAGAGGGGGGAGGAGGAGGGGGGGAGAGGGGGACGGGGGAGGGGTGGAGAGAGGGGAGGGGGTGGGAGGGGGGGAAGGGGGGAGGGTGGAGAGGGGAGAGGGGGGGTAGCGGGGGAGAAGGGAGAGGGGGGGTAGGGGGGGAGAAGGGAGAGGGGGGAGGGGGGACAGGGGAGAGGGGAGGGGGGAGGAGAGAGAGACAGAGGGAAGGAGACAGAGAGAGTGAGTGGCCTGCGGCCGCAAATGGAGCCAAGCCCCGGGAACGGGCGTGAGCCGCCTTGAGGCTGTGAGAGATGGCCGGGCCCGGTTGCCGGGGTAACCCTTCCCCGCCCTCCCAAGCCCCGCCCCCCCGCCCCCCGCTCTCCCGAGCCCTGCCCCCCACCCTCCCGAGCCCCACTCTCCGCCCTCCCGAGCCGGCTTCAAGACCGCCAATTGCAGCTGGGTCTGCGCTGGAGCCAAGCCCCGGGAACGGGCATGAGCCGGCTTGAGGCTGTGAGAGACCGCTGGGCCCGGTTGCCGGGGTAACCCTTTCCTCCCTTCTCGCCCTCCCGAGCACCGGCCCCCCGCCCTCCCGTACACCGGCCCCCCGCCCCCCCGCCCTCCCGTGCACCGGCCCCCCGCCCGAGCCGGCTTCAAGGCCGCCGATTGTGGCTGGGCCTGCGCGCTGCGCGGGGAAGAGAGAGAGAGAGATGCCACCGCTCACCTGCTGGCTTCCCTCTCATTGCACTCTGTGCCTCAGGCTTGTGTGTGTCGCCTGCTGCGCGCGCACCCTGTGCCTGTCTCGTGTCCCTCGCGGCCGACGCCGTTGCCCCGGGTAGCGTGATGGGGGAGACTGGGGGGGAGGAGCTTGCCACAAGCAGAGGGACAATTGATGGGAGGTGTCTAGCTCGGGCGTGGCTGGGCAAAAGAGGCCCAGGCTTCGGGGCCTGCAAAAACGGTGAAAGGCAGGAAAATTATAGAGGTTAGAGAAAAGATTTACAAATTAATTAACTTATTTTAAAAACAATTTGGCCTAGAAATTCATTACAGCCACCTTTGGGGCGGTAAAGTCGGGCGGCCGCTAAAGTTTGCGCCCGGCGCAAATTCGAGGCCACTTCTCCGATATTCATTAGCTTCGCCCTAAGAGTTTGCTCGAGCGCTAAAACTGGCGATGCACGCCTCCCTTTAGGCGCTAAGCCGGAGGTGCTGAGTGAGAGCGCCGAGGCCGGGCGCAGCGCAGGTGCGGCCATTTCTTGATTGACAGCAGACACCCTGGCGCCGGCCAGCTCTTAAGGGGGAAGGGTCGACTTGGTCTGCTGCCACGCCCTGGATAGTGGAGCCCTGCAGCTAGGCCTGAACACTGCTGCTGGACCCAAATAGCGCCTGAAACCATGGAGAAGGCCCGTGAGTGAGCGCAGCGCTTCTCAGAGCTTGATCTGAGGGTGCTGGTTGGTGCTGTGGAGAAGAGACGCCATATTTTGTTTCCGGACAATGGCAGGAAGCCGCCGGCCCGCGTCTACCGGAGAGCCTGGAGGCATGTCGCCACCAAGGTGTCATCCAACAGCGAGGTCCCCAGGAGCGGTGTCCAATGCCGCAAAAAGCTAAATGACCTCGCCAGGATTGTCAGGGTGAGTACCCTTTCCAGTGTCCTCCTCATCCTTGCATGTGCACCTCACATTATGGGCAAAGGGACCTGAAAGCCCTAATGGCCAGCCCTCATGCAGCAGCTATGGGACACTCATGAACATCAATTGCACATTGTGCACTTAACACACTGGCCAGGCTATTCAACCATGGGAGGCAGTGCACACAAGATCAGGGCTACACACTGGCCAGGCTATTCGACCATGGGAGGCAGTGCACACAAGATCAGGGCTACACACTGTACTTAGAGGCCGTCCTTTCTCTTGCTGGCCAAGCTGGCCAATAATAAGAGGAGCCGGACTGCGACTGGGGGAGGCGGACCCCAGATCCAGCTGCTCACCGAGCTGCAACATCGCGTGGAGCGCATCATGGGTGCCCGGGTGATTGGCCCCGTTGCATCTGGAGATGCCGACCCTGTTCTGGGCACCAATGGTAAGGACATCACCTTTTGGACCTCTCTCGTCCCACTTGCGCATCAGATCTACATCCTTTGCCACTGTCCGACCAATGCGCTGAATGCCACCACTCATGCATCCCTCGCTGACGCCCTCTCCTCACTCTAAAGCTACTCTTGTGCCTTCCTGCTTTCAGATGGTGAGGAGGAGGTCCCTGAAGTTGCCAGTGACAGCCCCTCAGAAGAGGAGGAGGAGGAGGAGCAAGAGGAAGGCGGCCCATCAGGGGAACCCTCAGCCGCGGCAACCCATGCCAATGTAGGGGACACGTCTTCCCTGGAGGGGAGCGTGGGGGAAGTGTCGGTGGGGAGGGTAGCTCCTGGGACCAGCGGCCTGCAGAAACGCGGGAGGAGGGTGGAAGATCAGCGGCCTTCTCCCCAGAAGGGGGAAGGGTCGGAGGGGAGTCCAATTGCTGGGCCCAGCGGCGTCCAGCAACGCAGGAAGGGTCGGCCAGCTCGGCGGCCTTCTCCCCAGAGGGAGAGTCCGGCCTCCAGTCCGGAGACGGCCAACGCCGGGGAGATGCGCCGCCTCGAGGGCTTGTCCGCGGACTCGGAGCGCCAGCACACGGAGCTCATGGGGGTAGTCAGTCAGAGGAGCAGGTTGTGTTGCCAGCTGCTCCTGCTGCTGTGGGGAGAGAGAATTGCAGACGGAGTGAATACACATGCTGAAGATGGGCTGCTGAGATTTTAGTGTTTTTAGTGTCTAAAGTGGGGAAAAAAAAGTTTCATTTCATTTCAATTTTTAAAAAAGGTTTTAAAATTAAATTTAGTTCTAGTTAAGTTAGTTTAGTTTAGGTTAGTTTAAGTTTAGATTAGTCTAGACAAAGTAGAGAAGGAAAAGACCGCCAGAAAGACTACCAAAGAAAAAAAAAACCCAGAGGAAAATAGAGGAAAAAAAAAAGCCAAAGCAAAAAAAAAAAGAAACAAGAGAAGAACTACACAAACCAGTGAACGGCAGCCACACGGGGCTTCAGCAGCGGTGGTTGAGTCGGCGGCATCGGGACCGAGTTCGAGGAGGCGAGGTGACTCGGGCCGCAGCCCAGGGGTCCAGCAACCGGCACAGCCGAGGGGACTCGGGCCGCATCCCAGAAATCGGCACAGCCGAGGAGATCCGGAACGCAGCCCGGCAATCGGCACAGCGGAGAGGACTCGGGCCGCATCGCAGAAATCGGCACAGCCGAGGAGATTCGGAACGCAGCCCGGAAATCCAGCAATCAGCACAGCCGAGGGGACTCGGGCCACAGCCCAACAATCCAGCACGGGAAAGGCCCGAGGAGCCAGGCCAGCAGGCACAGAGACCTCTGAGGAGAAGGAGAGCAACCAGAAGGCTCGCAACCAAGACCGTGAGTACAGGGCCCAGGGAGGGAGGCCCAGGGAAAGGCCCGAGGAGCCAGGCCGAAACAGAGGCCCAGAGACCTCTGAGGGGGAGGGGAACAGCCCGAAGGCACCGGGAAACAGTGGCTCACAGACTCAGACCTGAGAAGGGTGAACCCAGGAGCCGAGGCCCAGGGACCACGGGGTCGGAGAGGGGGACCGGGAAAGTTCGCGAACAGGGAGAGGGTAACACCAAACCCGGGGCCCCAGAAAAGCTTATTCTAAGATCAACAATACTTTACCAAAAATGAGCGAATCAGAAGATCCACAACAGGCCCGCTTCCAGATTCCCCCCAACACCACAAAAAAAGCTATAAAAACGATCAAGCATGCTCAGATGAGAGAAAAACCAGAAACTCTCTTTACTGACTGTTACAACAATGGGACAAAAAGTAACCTCATATTCTACTCAGATCAGCCAGCGGCTTGGATCAGAGCAATAAAATCACACTATACCAGTGTTAAGCTAAAAAATACCGCAAATGGGTCCATAATGAAAATTAACACACCAGGAGACAGTTCAATCACGACTGTCAACGCGTACAATACCGGAACAATATTAGTGCAAGGCAACCTCGACAAATTTGCAACGGCCTTCAGGACACTGAAAAGATCAACTACGAGGGGAATGAACAGCCCCAGAGTGGCCAGCACTCCCCCCAACATTGACAACTTACCAGGAGAAAATCTGCATGGTCAAGGGATGAACGAGCCACACAGTTCAAACCAGACACTAACCCCGGGGAACCACAGCCACACGATACAACTGACAAACCCCAGCATAACTACCACGGAGGAAGCCACACATAGTTCCCCTACCATTCCCAGCCCACCAAGAGAAGAGCAGCATAGCCAGGAAGTGAGTGAGCCTTCCAGGGCCGACCAGCTTAGCCAGGAAGTGAGTGAGCCTTCCAGGGCCGACCAGACACATACCCTGGGATCACACAGCCAGATACAACCAAAAGATAAATTTTATCAATTAGAGATAGAGATGGTTAAACTTAGAGAGGAGGTCCTCAAATTGAATGACAAACAAAAGCAGGAGAGGGAGAGACACAAGAGAGAGCTGAATAGACTTGATAACCAGGTGAATCTACTTAAGAATCAGGTGAAAGAGCTGCAGGAAAAAGAAGAGAGCCATAGAGGAGAGAAAACACCATTAGACCAGCAACCAGAGACTAGAGATAAGACAAGACAGAGCCGGACGGAACGGCTGCACTCCCACACGGAACAAAAGCAACAGACACACAATACAAGGGGTGCCACACAGACCGACCAGCATGCTGACTCGCAATCTTCCCCCACCACCATGGAACCACAAGCGAGCCGCTCACAAGAGGTACGCACACACCAGACACCCCAGCCCAGCACACACACTATGAGTCCAGGCGAAAGCCACCAGACAGTAAACACAAACAAGGCTGACGTCGTAATACTCATAGACTCAAATGGGAAATTTCTATGGGAGAAAAAGCTCTTCCCTAGAAGTAAAGTAGAAAAGATTTGGTGCCCAACAACAGACAGAGCCATGGGATGGCTGACCAAAGCCAGATTAGGCTCCCCCCAACACATAATAATACACACGGGCACAAATGACCTAAAGGCCAAACAGAAAGAGGTAGCAACATCGCTCAGAGCAATGATTAGGAAGGCAAGCAGTACATTTCCAAACACTAGAATCACTGTTTCCACAATATTGCCGAGAACAGACTTCAACAACAACACAATTCATGAGATAAATGCCAGCATAGCAACAGAATGCGAATCAAACCACAACGTACACCTGGCCCAACACCCCACCCTCGATGAAGAATGTCTTTACGACCACGTCCACATCCAAAGGCAAAAAATATCGATCTTTGCTAAAGCCCTGAAGGACGTCGCTTTTAACCGGGTCCATACCCAGACTCCAAGAGGACCCCCCCCCGACCACCAGAGATCAGCGGGGTACATATCAGGAACACTACAAAGACCACCACCACACCAACCGAGACCGGAGAGGATCCCCATGCAAAACAACATTATCAGACCTGCACCACTCCTGTCCCACAGGGGAATAGGACCGCTACCAGCCAGACAGAAGGAGAGATGCACAGGACGTACGCAATACCTCAGACAGAAACAATCCATTAAGAGACAATAAGCAGATGTGCAGCAGCATCTACTTCCGCCTTATGGATCAAGGACTAATTAATAGAAAGAACTGTAACCAAATTGTATTAACTTTTGTAGACAACTGGGGTGATCTTTTTTTTTCCCCCACACTTAGACACGACAAACACGTACCACTCTTTAACCTATCATAGAAAAAGATAAAACTTAACATGAAATCCTTATATATTTTGACCTGGAATATCCAAGGTCTACGCTCTTCACTGCGAGAAGTGAAGAGTAGGACCCCAGAGTTCATAGAGGAAACTAAAGATCTAGATATTATCATTTTACAGGAAACTTGGTATAAAGGAAAAGGACACACCGGCTGTCCCCAAGGGTACACTGAGCTAGTGGTCCCCTCCAATAAATTACCAAGTGTAACCCAAGGCAGAGACTCCGGAGGCATACTGATCTGGTTTAAAACAGAACTTAAGAATTACATCAAATTTATAAAAAAGGGCAAAAACCATATGTGGCTCAAACTTGAGAGGGAGATTATCTCAAACACCCAAGATGTTTACATTTGCGCACTTTATATCCCTCCAATCGATTCCCCGTACTACAAAGAGGACACCTTCTCCAACATGGAGGGGGAAATTATCCAATACCAGGCCCAGGGGAACGTGTTGATCTGTGGGGACCTCAATTCAAGAACGGGCGAAGAACCAGACTTCACCAATAATCAGGGAAACAATTACGTATTCGGGAATAACCACTTTGACATCCCTTCCCTTCCATACAGGCATAACTGCGACAAGCAGTCAAATACCAACGGTAAACAGCTACTACAGCTCTGTCGAAACCTGGGTCTGTACATTGTCAATGGTAGGTTCATAGGAGACCTCCTAGGAAGATCGACCTACTGCTCACCTCTTGGCTGCAGCACAGTAGACTATATGATTACAGACTTGGACCCATCCTCTTTCAGAGCATTCACAGTCAAACCACAAACAACACTGTCAGATCACAGTCAAATTACTATGTTTCTCAAAAAGACAGAAACAAACAACATAGAAACACAACCCAGTAAACTGTACAACACCAAAAAATCGTACAGATGGGCCAAAAACGACACGGAAAAATACCAGAAAACAATTAGCAATGCATCAACTCAAGCTCTCTTAGACACCTTTCTGGATAACATATACACTCACAATAAAGAAGGCGTAAACCGGGCAGTTAGTAAACTAAACAATATTTTTGATAATTTGGCAACAAATGCAAACTTGAAAGCTCGCAAGAACAAACCCAAAACAAAAAACTATGAAAAATGGTTTGACCATGATTGCCATAACATGAGGAAAAAACTTAGAAAACTATCAAACCAAAAACACAGACATCCAGAAAACGAGGAATTACGCCTTACTTATTGTCAGACGCTAACACAATACAGAAACACACTCAGGACCAAAAAAGAGCAATTTATTAAGAATACACTCAGCTCCATGGAGGAATCCATTGAGTCGAATTGTTTCTGGGACAACTTGAAAACACTACACAAAAAACAACACGACGATTTGTCCATTCAAAATGGGGACACATGGGTAAACCACTTTGAAAAATTATACCAGAAAAACACACTAGGACCAGAGCAACACCAAATATGCAAAAAACTTGAAAAGCTTGAAATGGCCATAAAAGATAACCAAAACCCGCTAGACGCCATAATAACAGAAAAAGAACTTCTTGAAAAACTCAAGGACCTGCGACCAGGAAAAGCTTGCGGGACAGACGGCATACTAAACGAGATGATTAAACACGCAGACGACAAACTGAAACTGGCTATCCTAAAACTCTTCAACTTGGTTCTGAGTGTCGGTTATTTCCCTGACATCTGGAACAAAGGACTCATAACACCCATATACAAAAGTGGGGACAAAATCGACCCAAACAACTATCGAGACATCTGTGTAAACAGTAACCTGGGGAAGGTATTCTGTAGCATCATAAACAAAAGACTTATAAACTTCCTTGAAGAGCACAATGTCTTGAGTAAAAGCCAAATTGGATTCCTGCCAAACTATAGAACATCCGATCATATCTTCACCCTACAGACCCTAATTGACAAACACGTTCACCATAACAAAAGCAAAATCTACGCATGCTTTGTAGATTTCCAGAAGGCTTTCGACTCCATCTGGCATGACGGTTTATTCCTGAAACTTATCGAAAGCGGGGTAGGAGGGAAAACATATGATGTAATTAAATCAATGTATACAAACAATAAATGTGCAGTTAAAATTGGAGACAAACAAACAAAATACTTCCCACAGGGGCGGGGGGTGACGCAGGGCTCGCCAATCTCACCGACACTCTTTAATATTTACATTAATGGATTGGCAAAACTACTTGAACAATCTACAGCACCCGGCCTCACCCTATATGAATCCAAGGTTAAATTCCTCCTCTATGCCGACGACCTGGTTCTGCTGTCACCAACTAAGGAGGGTCTACAGCAGAACCTGGACCTGCTGGAGTCGTACTGCCAGACTTGGGCCCTGACAATAAATCCCCAAAAAACCAAAGTCCTTGTGTTCCAGCAAAGATCCAAACAACATGGACCCACAATAAATTTCACAGTAGGAACAACCAAAATTGAACAAACCACTCACTACACATACTTGGGCTTAAAAATCAGTTCTACAGGAAACTTCAAACTGGCTGTGAATGAACTGAAAGAGAAAGCAAGAAGGGCTTTCTATGCCATCAAAAAATCAATCCAAATAGAAATCCCAATTAGCATTTGGCTCAAAATTTTCAAATCAGTAATTGAACCAATTGCACTCTATGGCAGTGAGGTCTGGGGACCACTAACACAACAAGATTTTGCAAAATGGGACAAACACCCAATTGAGATCCTACATGCGGAATTCTGTAAAAGTATCCTCCGGACTCAAAGGAAAACAGTAAACAACGCATGCAGGGCGGAACTAGGCCAATACCCATTAATAATCACTATCCAAAAAAGAGCCACCAAATTTTGGAATCACCTACAAATGAGCAACCCCCAATGCTATCACTACGACGCCCTGAAATGCCAAGAGCTGACCATAAAGAAGAATACCCTCAGTCAACTAGTCCTGGGACACAATAAAGTAACTAATAACAATACTAACAATAACCAGCCCCAGGACAGTGACAGGGTAACACAAAGAATTCGACCCAACACAATCGTCGCTAAGCAAAAGGAAAAATATCTGTCATATTGGGCAGAAACAACAAAAACCCAAAGCAAACTCAATTGCTACTTGGCCCTAAACAGACAATACAACATAGCTGATTACCTGACCATGGTAAAGGATAACAAACTGAGAAGAACCTTGACAAGGTACAGACTTAGCGAACATAGCCTAGCGATCGAAAAAGGCAGACACAGGCAGACCAGGCTGCCAAGAGAAGACAGGATATGCTCTCACTGCAGTCAGGGAGTAGTTGAGACAGAGATGCACTTCCTCACAGCCTGTGGAAAATATCAGGGCATCAGAGAGAATTTCTATCAAAAATTCTCACAAATATGCCCTGAATTCAGAAATCTGACTGACAACCAAAAACTCCCATTCCTACTGGGGGAGGAGAGAAGCTGTGTAACACTGGCGGCACACTATGTTACAGCTTGCCATGAACAGAGGGACAACCAGTAAACTAAGACAAGAGTATATATAAACAAGGCGAAAATATATTTATAAACTCAGGGATATACCTGTTTATACACTGTATGAATGGAACCGCGTTTATGTGTTCAACCATAAATGTATTTTGATGCTTTGGCAACATAAGATGTACCTTATCATGCCAATAAAGCGATTTGTATTGTATTGTATTATTGTATAGTGGCACGGTTGCCTGAGGCCATCGAGTCCCTGTCTCGGAGTGTGATCGAGTTCGGGGCCTCACAGGCCACCAGTCGGGCTGAATTCGGGGCAGCTCAGGCAGCGAGTGGCCAGGTGATCAGTGGTGCCGTGCAGTCACTGGGTGCTCTGATGCGGTCACTGAACAGGTCAACACGGGCACTCACTGCTGCCACACTCGCTGTGTCAGCCAGGCATCGCCAGGGCACCCGGCGCGCTGCAGCAGCACAGCGGTCTGTCCCTCGGCAGATTGGTGCGCATGCTGCAGTGCTGGCCCGGCCGAGTGCCAGTGTCTCAGGTGACCAGCGAGCGCCTGCCATCCACCAGCTTGCCCCCATTCCTCCAGCTGCCACTGCCACTCCCCCAGTGGAGCTGCCAGGAGCTGCTGCAGCGACTGATGCTGGCCAGCCAGAGCTGCAGCATTCACCAGCCGGCCCCTCGACGGCCAGACCTCGTCTAGGCCGACCCCCAAGGGCATCTGCCGTCACGACATGTGCCCCTCAGGAGCCTGCCCCCAGCCTTGCAGCAGCCAATGGCCTCACTTTGAGGAGGAGCAGCAGGGCGTGCAGGGGCCGCCAAAGTTTGCAGAAGGCATCGCCCTCGCGGGCCACTAAGTAGAGGGTGTGTCCAAATGTTGTGTTTTCTGGAATGTGTGTTTTGTGAAGGCCGAGGATGAAGGCCATTTTTGTTTACATCTTTTATTAATGCTCCCCAGGTTGTGGGAGTGAGTCATGTGTGTGAGTGTTTTTTGGGGGTTTCGTCTGTTTTTGGTTTTCATGTTGGAAGGGCCCTGAGTTTGTACAATAAACCATTTTATTTATTCACATTGTCCATGTTTGATCTTTGAAGTGTTTGTTGCCTTATCCGGCTGACGGCTTGCGGAGCGGCTGCAATCATGTTCTTTCATTGGCACAAGCCATTCCCTGACAGGGGGCCTAGAAGTGACGGTCAATAAGCCGCCGACGGGCGGCCCTTGGACCTTCTGCCTCCCTCCTGGGCTGGTACTCCTCATCCTCCTCCTCCTCCTGCTCCTCCTCCTGAGGTGGTGGTCCAACGTGAGGTGGCAGTGCCTGAGTCCTGCGGATAGCCAGGTTGTGCAGCATGCAGCAAACGACGACGAATTGGGAGACTCGCTCCTGCGAATACTGGAGGGCTCCCCCGGAGCGATCCAGACAGCGGAACCGTTGCTTCAGGACGTCGATTGTTTGTTCTATGATGTTCCTAGTCGCTTGATGGCTCTCATTGTATGCCTCTTCAGCAGGGGTCGTGGGCGCGCGGAGCGGGGTCATGAGCCAGGTACACAAAGGATAGCCTTTGTCCCCGATAAGCCATCCTCTTGGGTGAGGCTGTGCCTGGAACATGTCAGCCACAGTTGTCTGTCGCAGGATAAAGGCATCGTGGCTGCTGCCTGGAAAGCGGGCATTGACAGCTAGGATGCGCTGCCTGTGGTCACACACCAGCTGTACGTTGAGGGAATGGTAGCCCTTCCGGTTGCGGTAATCCTCGGCATGCTCCAGAGGTGCCCGCAAAGCCACATGCGTGCAGTCAATGGCGCCCTGCACCATGGGGAAGCCCGCTATTCTTGCAAATCCCACTGCACGCTGCTGCTGCTTGTCCAGGGTCATGGGGAAGGAGATGAATTGACGTCTCCTTCTGAAAAGGGCATTGGTCACCTGGCGGATGCAGCAATGCACGGCGAACTGGGAGATGTTAGTGATGTCCCCAGCAGCGGATTGGAAGGAGCCGGTGGCAAAGAAGTTGAGAGCCACCGTCACCTTCACTGCCACCGACAGAGACGTCCTGCACATCAGCTGTGGATGCAGATCTCTGTGCAACAGCTGGCAGATGTCTGCAGCCACCTCCCTTCTGAATCGCAGCCTCCTAACACACTGCGCGGCAGACATGGTCAGATAGGAGGACTGCTGGCGGTATACCCTGGGTGGGTAAGGTCTCACTTGGCGACGCCTGTTGCCCCCTCTGCGTCTAGCCAGGGCTGCCACTCTCTCACGGCGTCTGTAAGCCCTTCCGGCATAAGGCTGAAACTTAGCGTTGGCACCCAATGCAGCCCCCATTATATGCTGGCAAACACTGAGATCTCAATGAAGGCAAAGATAATTGCTAAGCTCTGGCCTGAGCCAAAAATACCTGTCCTAGTGTTGGGCCAAAGCAGTAAGCTCTCCTCCTTGGTCTCTCTCCAAAAAACCGTTGCACAAGAGTGAATGCTGCAAAATGGCTGGCCTTTATAGTGCAGGGTAAGTGCCCTTTAATTTGCACTCCCTGCGGCCCGCCTCGGCTGTGTACCGTTCCACTTCACAGTCGTTAGCGCCGCCCGGCGCACAATGGGGCGGCGCGAGTGAAGTTCCGGTTCTGGGCGCACAAAGGGTGTTGCACGACGAAATGACGTCATGATCTGCGCGCAGCAGGGCACGCGCTAAGACTTTGCGCCGGCGCTAAATGTCTACTGAAGTTGGGGCGAGGCGCAGATCGCGCTGCGCCCGGGCGCTAAGCGCCTAGCGCTCGAGATCTACTCCTCCTAAGGCGCTAACGGCTGGCGCGCCCAACTGAATTTCTAGGCCTTTGTGTTTTAAAAGCAACTTTTTTTTGCTGGAAATCTAGATTTGAAAAGAAACACGCAGAAAGTGGGAAAAAGAAATGAAGAGTTCAAGATGGCGGCCACTCACCTCCGCTCAGAAGGATTAGGCCCGCCCATTGGTCAATCGTCAGGTCACTGAACTGTAGGATTGGTCAATCGTCACGTCACTCGACTCTAGGATGGCCCGCCCGCACGCGCAATGAACCCGCCAAACCTTCACGTCGCTCAATGCTAATGAGCGGATAATGAGCGGAATTTTGAACGTTTTTTATATACCGTCAGCACAATTTTTGTCCGACCATAAAGTAAATACACCTACAAGAGTCCCCCAATGATGAGCTTTCTTTTGATATAACATATGTGTAGGTACGCTCTATAACCTTTGATTGTATAGCCGGACAGACAGAGAGACAGACAGAGAGACAGACAGAGAGACAGACTGTTTTATGTATATAGATAATGTGGTGTATGTGCCTTTAAGAGCAATTGTGGTGTATGTGCCTTTAAGAACCCCAGGTGTGCGTAATGCCGGTAATTGCCACTTGGGCTATATAAGCCTGTGTATTGTTTATATCCTTTAGAACCCCCCCCAGACTTGCTTAGTAAATACCTATGAACCAACTCCTGTCTTCAGTGTCTTTATCTACACACGGACACTACAGTGGCGACGAAGATGGGATACATTCCACGTGTATGCCGATCTGAAAATAAAAAATCCACTAACGGGAAAAGAATCAATAAGGAAAAGCACAGAAAGGTACAAATGATGACGGACAGTAGCTCCAAAGACCAGAAGAGCGATAGCGACTCCGGGAACAAGAGACTAAGCTCTCTCAAATTACATAATGTAATTGCCAATAAAGATTACCAGACCATTTGGGTTACCCTCATAATAGTAGGGTCCCTAGTTAAAATGGAGCTAGATACAGGATCAGCTCTAACCGTAATAAATCAACGAGATTACGAGAGGCTATTTTCGCATATACCTCTAAAAGACACATCCATTATCTTAAAAACATATACGGGGCAGAAAGTATACCCCAAAGGAAAAATAAAGGTGCCTGTGGTATACAACGGCAAAGAAATACAAAAGTTGTATTTATACATTCTACAAGATGGTGGTCCACCGTTGTTGGGACGTGAATGGATAAGGAAGATACGTTTAGACTGGCACTCCATTCAGGCACTGACAGTGACCAGTAAGGAAAAAAACAATGATGACATCATACCTGAACGATTAAAAGACATCTTGGCCAACGCCAAAGAAGTGTTTCAAGAGAAACTAGGAACCTTGAAAGGCATCACCGCCTCAATAAAAGTGAAGGATGCAGCAATTCCAAAATTTTTTAAGGCAAGACCGGTGCCATACGCAATACGTCCGGCAGTCGAGGCAGAGCTGGAGAATTTGGAAAAGGCAGGCGTATTATCCAAAATAGATTGGAGCGAATGGGCAACACCCATCGTTCCAGTCATGAAAAAAGCATTGAAAAATAACTTTGAGGAACAGAGAAAAATTCGCATCTGTGGGGACTTCAAGGTGACTGTAAACCCGGTCCTTCACACGGTACAGTATCCTCTTCCGAGGATAGAAGATATTTTCGCTTCACTATCCGGAGGAAAACGTTTCACAAAAATTGACTTGGCACAGGCATATCTACAGATGGAGGTTGAGGAGACCTCTAAAAAGTATCTCACAATAAACACACACAAAGGCCTGTACCAGTACAATCGACTGGTTTTTGGAGTAGCATCAGCTCCAGCTATCTGGCAAAGAGCTATGGAGCAAGTCCTGCAAGGGATTCCGGGGACTCAGTGTTACCTAGACGACATCCTTATAACAGGAGAAAACGACAACGAGCACCTTGCCAATTTGGAGCAGGTGCTCACTAGGCTGAAAGAACGGGGCCTACGAGCAAATCGCCCCAAGTGCGAATTTTTCCAAAATCAGATATCATATTGTGGCCACATAATTAATAAGGAAGGGTTGCATAAGTCACCTGAAAAAATTGAAGCAGTTATAAAAGCCCCAGCACCTGAAAATGTTTCACAATTGAGGTCATTCCTGGGATTAATAAATTACTATCATAAATTTTTACCGAACTTATCAACTATTCTACACCCTCTTAATGATCTTCTACACACAGGAGTGATTTGGAAATGGAACGAAGACTGTAAACGTGCCTTCCATAAATGTAAAGACTTAATCACATTCAAGAAAGTTTTGGCTCATTACAACCCATCACTACCAATCAGACTGGCGTGCGATGCATCCCCTTACGGCATAGGAGCGGTATTGTCCCATAGATTCCCTGATGGCTCGGAACGGCCGATAGCTTTTGCGTCACGCTCATTGAACTCAGCTGAGCGTAACTATTCCCAAATAGACAGGGAAGCACTCAGCCTGGTATGGGGAGTGAAGAAATTCAACCATTACCTACACGGACAAAAATTTACCTTGCTGACTGACCATCAACCCCTCATCTCCATATTCAACCCTAAGAAAGGTGTCCCCATTATGACGGCACAAAGACTACAGAGGTGGTCCCTTTTTCTAGGGGCACACCAATACAACATTGAATACAAAGGGTCAAAACAGCATGGGAATGCTGACGGGTTATCGCGTCTGCCGTTGCCAACGATAGAAGAGGCACCTACAGTAGACCCAGTAGAGATATTCCACTCTACCATAGTGGCATGTCTACCGGTGACAAATTCTGCCATTGAAAGGGAGACGAGAAATGACCCGACTCTCTCACGGGTCTACGATTTAACAATGAAGGGATGGCCAGCACATGGCGAACCACTGTTGCCAGCATTCTCACAAAGAAGAGAACAGCTGTCAGTGTGCCGAGGAACCTTGATGTGTGGATCCAGAGTGGTGATTCCACCCAAACTCCAGGATAAAGTGCTAAAGGAGCTTCACGAGGGGCATCTGGGTGGAGTGAAAATGAAGAACCTAGCTAGGGCGTTTGTATGGTGGCCAGGTATCGATGGAGACATCGAAGACATGACCAAGAGCTGCCTAGGATGCCAGAAGGTCCAAAATGCTCCGCCACAGGCCCCTCTACATCCATGGGAGTGGCCCTCATCTCCCTGGCAAAGGGTGCACATCGACTTTGCTGGTCCATTTATGGACTCAATGTTCTTAATCGCAGTTGATGCACACTCCAAGTGGCCGGAGGTAATAAAGATGTCCTCCACCACCACGGAAAAAACCATCACAGTATTAAGGACCATATTTGCCAGGAATGGGCTGCCAGAACAGATATGTTCTGATAATGGACCGCAATTTGTGTCCGAAGAATTCAGAAAGTTCTTAAAGAACAATGGGGTAAAGCACTACACGTCCGCCCCATACCATCCCGCCACCAATGGATTGGCTGAAAGGTTTGTCCAGACCTTTAAGAAGGCCATAAAGGCCATGGGTAATGAAGACATAAAACTTCAGCACAAGGTGGATAACTTCTTATTTGCCTATAGGAATGCCACACATATGGTTACAAACCAAACTCCCGCCATGATGTTCTACAATAGAAACCTAAGATGCCGGCTGGATTTGGTCAAGCCCAACATCCGAAGGGACGTGGAGAACCGGCAGTTTCAGGGCATGAATGAAAGGCCAACTAGGGCCTTCCAGATAGGCCAACCGGTTTTGGCCCGGGACTACCGTACCGAGAAATGGCAGCCTGGAACTATCTGCTCACGACTAGGACCACTGATGTATACCGTGGACATCGGAGAAAGCATAATAAGGCGCCATGCGGACCAAATCATCAAGTCATCCGAAAAGGGACAACCTACACCACCACGCTATACATCTAACGATGAAGTAGAGATACCCATATCTACCTCCGATCCGGTGATACTGGAACCCGATGAACCCGACACTGGCCTTCAAGTCGAATCAGCCTTGCCAGAAGAACCTACTACACCACCAGAAACTACTACACCCCCGAGGCGTTATCCGGACCGAGTCAGGAAGCCTCCTGAGAGACTAACTTATAATTAATTAATACAGCAATGTATATTATTTTGCATATAACATGTAATTAATAATTACTTAAAATATGATGTACTAGTTAGCTAGAAGGGGAGGAATTGTGGTGTATGTGCCTTTAAGAGCAATTGTGGTGTATGTGCCTTTAAGAACCCCAGGTGTGCGTAATGCCGGTAATTGCCACTTGGGCTATATAAGCCTGTGTATTGTGTATATCCTTTAGAACCCCCCCCAGACTTGCTTAGTAAATACCTATGAACCAACTCCTGTCTTCAGTGTCTTTATCTACACACGGACACTACAGATAACATATTTTTTATCCGCACCTTTGGTTAGCGCCTTTTCTCCTTTTGTTTTCTCCCACATGGCAGCTGTCTTTCATTCTGCCAGTGCATTTCACACTTCATCTAGAGCCACCTTTTGTCTCTTTACCAGTCCTATTACTATCTCATCTCATCTTGAATACCTCTTAATGTCTCTTCACTTCCCTTTTGTTCTTTCATCCCCTCCCCCATTTCCCAGCCCCCAAACTGGCCTTTTAATCTGTTTAATTTCCTGCCTTTTTTCTCAGTTCTGATGAAGGGTCATCGACCTGAAACATTGACTCTGTTTCTCTCTCCACGGATGCTGTCCTGGCTTGCTGAGTTTTTCCAGCGTTTTCTGTTGTTATTTCGGATTTCCAGCATCCACAGTATTTTGTTATCGTACTCCAATGCTCTCCCGGCCGGCCTCCCACCTACCATCCTCCGTAAACTTCTCATCCAAAATTGCAGCCCGTGTCCTAACTCGCACCAATTCCCGCTCACCCATCACCTCTGTGCTCGCTGACCTACACTGGCTCCCGGTTCACCAAAGCCTCAATTTTAAAATTCACATCTTTCTGTTCAAATCCATCCATGGCCTCGCTCCTCCCTATCTCTATAACCTCCTCGAGCCCCCTGAGATCTCTGTGCTCCTCCAATTCGGGCCACTTGCGTAACCCCGATTTCCTTCACTCCACCATTGGTGGCTGTGCTTTCACCTGCCAAGGCCCCCGAGTTCTGAAATTCCCTCCCTAAACCTCTCCGCCTCTCTACCTCTCTTTCCTCCTTTGAGTCATTCCTTAAAACCTACCTCTTTGACCAAGCTTTTGATCACCTGTCCTAATATCTCTTTATGTGGCTTGGTGTCAAATTTAGTCTGATAACTCTCCTGTGAAGCGCCTTGGGAAGTTTTACTACGTTGAAGGCACTATTTAAATACAAGTTATTGTTGCTACATACCTCTGCATAAGTTCCACTCTCATTCACCTCTTTTCAAGTCTGACAAGACCAGGTTTCTCCAGGCATTCCTCATAACTCAGTCCTCAGATGTTAAGGATCAGCCTTGTGACTTATCCCTACATTGCCTCCATGGCTTGATGGTCTCCCTTGTATCTCAGTGACCAGAAATGGACACAGCATCTAAAGCCTGATCTGACCAGAACACTGTTTAGTTTCGCTATGACTGCCTCCTATTTTGGCTATATAATTTAGTATTCTATTTACTTTATTGATTGCTAATTAAGCACTGAGGCTATGAATACTTTTTTGGAAATTCATCCTCAGTTATTTGAAGATCTGCTCAATTTTCTTCTTGTGTACAATACTTTATACTTCTATCCACATTGAATTTCATCGGCCCTTGTTTTATCTGGCATAGGAACAGGAGTAGGCCATTCAGCCATTCAGCCCTTCGAGCCTGTTCCGCCATTCAATTAGATCTTAACTCCATCTACCCGCCTTGGTTCTGTAACCCTTAATATCCTTGCCTGACAAAAATCGATCAATCTCAGTTTTGAAAGTTTCAACTGACTGCCAGCCTCAACAGCTTGTCGGGGGGAAGATTTCTAGATTTCCTGACTGACACTTTATAATTTCTCTTCTCTATGTGATCCTAAGGAATTAAAATGCCATTGTTCCGAAATATGGTACAGTTGTAATCAGCCAAAATAAGTGACAATCACTGGCTGCATCACAATGTATAATGTTGGTGCACTGATGTACTTTACGTTAGTGTGGTAGGATATAGGGCAGAGTAGATAGGAAGAAACTGTTTCCACTGGCAGTAGGGGTGGTAACCAGAGGACACAGATTCAAATTGGCCAAGGAACCGGGGGAGGCGGGGAGCGGGGAGATGAGGTGAACTGGTGAATGTTTTTCCCTCAACGAATATCACTGATAAATGTTTTAACTTGTCATTTATCTCATTTACTGTTTTTATATTGTATATGCTGTGTGTATATTGGCTACATAACAACAGGGACTGCACTTCAAAAGAATTCATTAGCAATGAAGCACTACTGAGGAAGTAAATGCTAAATTATATAAAGGCAAGAGACTTGAGTACAAAATCCAGGCTGACACTCCTGTGCAGTGCTGAGGGAGTGCTGCACTGTCTGAGGTGCCGTCTTTTGGATGAGACGTTAAACCAAGGCCCCCTCTGCTCTCTCAGCTGGACGTAAAAGATCCCATGGCGCTATTTCAAAGAAGAACAGGGGAGTTCTCCCCGGTGTCCTGGGGCCAATATTTATCCCTCAATCAATATCACTAAAACAGATTATCTGGTCATTATCACATTGTTGTTTGTGAGAACTTGCTGTGCGCAAATTGGCTGCCGCGTTTCCTACATTACAACATTGACTACACTCCAAAAGTACTTCATTGGCTGTAAAAAGCTTTGAGACACCCTGTGGCTGTGAAAGGCGCTACATAAATGCAAGTTCTTTCTTTTCTTGCTTCCACAGTGCGGTTTTCCCTCAGCACTGACACTGAAATGATTTTGCCCTCAAGAGATGTAGAGATGCTGGAAAAAAAATGTGAACACATTTCGCAAAACAAATATTTGAATCAGAATGAGGTCGAGTTGCCGTTTGTTTCCGCCAGTACTCTCGGCACAATCCGGGCAGAAACGACTGAACCAGCGCACAGATCGGAGAATTTTAAACTTAGGTGAGTCACGACCAAAACCACTCACGCTCGTGTTTTCCACCATCTTTTTCGCTGGTTCATGAATCAGGCCCCGCCCACAAAACTGACCACGCCCCCCCCCACCCCAGGTCAAAATTGCGAGATTTTGCTGACCGCGCTGGTTCGGGGAGGGCTCTTCAAATGGCGCTCATTTTCTTCGGCGCCCAGGCACGTTTTAAAAGTTTTTGCACATCAAAAAAAGATTCAATTTACTAAGAAACTGACTAGTGCACACGAGTGAAACTATTAAATCATAGAATCATAGAAAGTTACAGCACGGAAGGAGGCCATTTCGGCCCATCATGTCCGCGCCGGCCAACAAAGAGCTATCCAGCCTAATCCCACTTCCCAGCTCTTGGTCCGTAGCCCTGCAGGTTACAGCATCCCAAGTGCACATCCAAGTACTTTTTAAATGTGGTTAGGGTTCCTGCCTCTACCACCCTTTCAGGCAGTGAGTTCCAGATCCCCACAGCCCTCTGGGTGAAGACATTTCCCCTCAAATCCCCTCTAAGCCTTCCCCCAATTATTTTAAATCTGTTTTTGACCCCTCTGCTAAAGGTTGCCTGTAGTTTTTTAAGTCATTTTCAGTGATTTTAAATTGGGTTGCTCGCAGGTGGAGGACTGGACACTCTTACTAAAAGTGCGTATTTTTTGGTAATAAACCCATTTTCAGCTGTATTAATAAAGCTCCACCAGGTTGCCGCTCTTTAATACATCAAGGGATTCTTTTTTAATGGGTATTTAAAGAAAAAGAAACGACTACGTTCTGTTCAACTGGCTCGCGGATGATTTCACATGTGTGATTGTGCAAATACATTTTAGCGGAGACTTGAAGCCTTGGGCTTATACTCACTGGAGTTTAGAAGATTGAGAGGGGATCTCATCGAAACCTATAAAATTCTGCCGGGCCTGGACAGGCTAGATGCAGGAAGGATGTTTCTGATGGCTGGGGAGTCCAGAACCAGGGGTCACAGTCTAAGGATAAGGGGTGAGCCATTTAGGACTGAAATGAGGAGGAATTTCTTCACCCAGAGAGTGGTGAACCTGTGGAATTCTCTGCCACAGAGGGTGGTGGAGGCCAGTTCATTAAATATATTCAAGAAGGAGTTGGATATATTTCTTAAGGCTAAAGGGATCAAGGGATATGGGGAGAAGGCAGGGACAGGGTACTGAATTTGGATGATCAGCCATGATCTCATTGAATGGCGGAGCAGGCTCGAGGGGCCGAATGGCCTACTCCTGCTCCTATCTTCTATGTTTCTATGTTTCTAACCGAACCAGCGCAGTTTTAAGCGCATTTTTTAAGCGCAATTTCCCCGATTGCATCCAGAACAGAAACTCTACCCCAATAAGCCTGACATGCAAAAGATTTATAGAAACATCTTCATTTTCCCGCACTAACTTGTGGGAAAAGTTAGCGAGAAAAGCAAAAAACTAGGCTCTCCAGAAATGCCATGCTCGAGAAACTCAACATTGAAAGAATTAAAATGCTTAACTATGTTGGAGCTAACCTGAACAAACTGTGATTTTTAATGCCTCACAGACGCAAAATGGCTCGCATGGTTTTTATTTCAAAAGCAAAAAATACCCTGCAGAGAGATACAAACTGTGAACTAATAACTAACTGGGGCTATACTTTTAAGTAAAGTAATAATCTCTGTGCAGTGAAAGTGTAACGTATTGCAGTCTGATTTTAACCCACTGAAGGCGGAAGATTCATTACTGTAATCATTAAAAATTATGTAGTAGAACATGTTTTCAGCATATGGAAGTCGCAGCAGTTATTTTTCAAAGTAATGATGTCCACATGGTGAAAGAATGGCTAACAGTGTGAAGGAATAGTAGCCCGAGTAATATTTTGGTAGCCAGGTTATTCAAAATTTCAACTCCCCTGCAGCAATAGAAGTAAAGAGTTGTTAGTCTTTCAGGAGAAATAAACATTGTCCTGTTTTTTTTAAGGGTTTTGTTAGAACGCAAGTGTGCAACTTGTTGAACCCTCGGTCTCAACGCTGTGGAATGATGAGTCACAGGTTCAAGCCCCAGTATGTCTGAGCTGATGATCATTTGTTGCAGCATTGCCAACAATCTCAGAGGGAGTCCCGGGCACGGAGTAGGAGTCCTGAAGGAAGCAGAGCTAAAAAATAAAATCAGGGAGGAGTCCCTTCGGCTCCGCTTCAGTGCCACCTCGAGCCTTCCACTCAGTCGCTGCACTAGCACTCCCTTTGAGAATCGCAGAGTCTTAGCAATGCGGTTACAACAGAGTGTGTAAAGAGCTCACAAAATTAAGCTGTACAAAGGCTAGATCTAGGTTAGATGTCAGGAGGTGGTTCTTTTCCCAGAGAATAGTGGACCTCTGGAACAGGCTGCCGGCTCGTGCGGCAGATGCCGATTCGCTGAA